>NC_042631.1:4423927-4788578 GCF_901001135.1 Rhinatrema bivittatum | reverse complement strand
GGGGATCGGGGCTTGCAGCATTCATTCCTTGGTCCCAGAAGTAGGAAGAAAGTTAGTGCAGGACTCTGGAGACCAAAAGAGCATGGGGGGTAGGCAAGCCCTCTTGGTTCTCAGAGAGAAGAATATGAGGCTGAGGCAGCAGGGAGAGAGAGAAAGGGACTGTGGGATTCCTTCACAAGGTCCCAGGAGGAGAGAAAATTATCACAGGCAACACTTTACAAAATATCACATTCTTGAATAATCACAGGTTTCCATTTCTAATTCCTAAACCCAACTGGGCAGTGGGAAGCCTGGAAGCAGATCAATCTTATTCTTTTCCACTAAGGGAAACAGTTTTTGTAAATTGGTTTGTGGCATTTTTTTTTTTTCATTGCTGGTTTGTTTGCGTCTCAGTATCCTCTGCTTCTATCTCATTTGCATCATAATGCTTTCCAACATAGCAATGAAGGTGCCATGTTTAATTTACCTAATGAATACATGATAATTTGCGTTTTGTGCAGATTGCCCTTTTGCTTGATGAGGCATTAACGTTCAAGCAGATTCATATCATCTTCAATTTACTTTCAGGAGAGAAAGGGTCTTCAAATATTCTGCATTAGCAGAGAAACTGAGAATGATATCAGTTTGATGACATAGTCTGCTGTCAACAAGCATTTCGGCAGTCATTCAAATTAAAGGGGCAGGCCGATAAGGCTATCTATTAATTTGGGCATTATCTTCCATTTCTATACTAATGGGAAGGCTCTGAATCCCCTTTTTCCTCTGTGTGTATAGAAACATAGAAATGACGGCAGAAGAAGACCAAACGGCCCATCCAGTCTGCCCAGCAAGCTACGCACTTTATCCATTTTTTCCCTTTTTTTTCTCTCCCACCTGTTACTATTGGCTTCCAGTACCCTCCAGCCCTAATTCCCCTCCACCCCACCACCAATTTAGAGAGCAGCGCCGTATCTGCATCCAAGTGAACGTCCAGCTCAATTAGGGGTAGCAACCGCTGTAACAAGCAGGCCACACCCTACCCCATACTCTTACCCACCCCTGTTTTTATTTTTGGAGATAGCAGCCCTCCATCCTTCCGCTCCGTGAAGGTGGAACACCAACCACTGGCCACTGGCATCCCGCTCCGTGAATGCCTCTGTGGCTACTGCCGCTCCGTGCAGTGTTTTGCTGCCTCCTCTTTATTCACGCCCTCTAGACTTGATGGATCGACAGTGTTTATCCCACGCCAGGACTCATTGATAAACCTATGCCAGGACTCATTGATAAACCTATGCTTGGAGCTTTATAGGATTTTCCAATCAATTGTAATCACAATTATTGAATTCTGCTCATATTTACAATCAAAACAGCTGCAATACAAAATGCAAAGTGAGGGGAAGGACAGAGTGCAGTACGGAGAAACAAAGGAATGGTGGCCGGCTTGATGGCTCAGTGGCTCTGCTGTAGGCTGCCCTGAAGAAGGGCCTGGATTTGAATGTAGGCTCATGTTTTTCAATCCTAGAGTTGATCGGGGCTGGAGATGCTATGGAGGTAGCATTCACAGCCCCAGGATTTGGGGGGAGGAAGTCGGTCATTGCAGATCGAAGAGATCTAGTGGCTGAATTTAGGGCTTGTGATCGCAGGTTTGACCACTAGGTGGAGCCATTGAGCAATGGCTGAGACTGCCTCCCCCCAGGAACTCTGAATACTGCCTCCATGGCCTCCCCAACCTTCCTGTTTAGTGTTGGCTAGCAGGGATGTGCTTTTGTTTTGAAAGGATAAGAAATCAGCAGCAAAATGTGTTGTTCTTTGTAAAGCTAGATAGGCTTTATTAGAGGAAATGAAGGAATCTTCTAGAGATTAGAGGTTGCAGTTTGTGGGCTGAGTAACAGGGAAGGTCACCCCTCTAGTGGGTGGAGGAATTTAGAGGGATATTAAAGATGACTCCATTAAGACACCAGGAGGATCTGAGTTGGATGGACGCCTTTTTTTTTTTTTTTTCCAGTTTCCTTCTACTCGTAGAAGAGGAAGAAGTCAGTGATCTATTGTAATAATTTTGGTAGGGGTTCTCACTTGAATTCGGGAGATCTGATGCCATAATAGTGTACACCGTGGTTACTCAACACACAGATCCAATAATACATCTAAATGTAAACTCTAACTTGATTTTGAACACATGTTGTGGACTTTTTGCTTTGGGTGATCCCCTGGATCTTGCAGGTGAATCCTGTTCCCCACTGCATGAATCCACACTTATGCTGGACGCTGCAACAAGTGGTCAGTGCTCAGAAGTCTCTGAAGGTGACCTCCCTTGAAACGGGTGGGGAGGGGACATTTTGTTTCATGTAATATTCAGAATGAAAGGACATAAGATGAAACTCATTTTTGTTTCATGTCACTGTTTTAATGTGCACTATTTTTATTTTATTTTTTTTACAATGTGTGTTATTTTGCAAATAGTGGGCCAATTTTAAAGGCGTTGCTCATGCTAAAAGGCCCATATACATGAATATGTGGGCCACATTTAAAAGCCACTAATTATGTGCACATATGCAGATGAATGAGCTAAAAAAAAAACAGGGGGTGGAAAAGGTGCAGGACATGAGGTGTTCCAAGATGGGGCCAACAATTATGCACGTAAATCCGTATTTTAAAACCAGAGGCCGCAGCGCATAGTTGCATATATTTACTGCTGCTCCTGATGAAGTGAAAGTCTGCAAAAGTCGTGTTTTAGTCCTAACATAACATAACAGGGTCAGCTGGGGAGAGCCCAGACTGAAGAACCAGAGGGGTCTGGATGACCTCGAGATAGACTGGTCGACTACTTGGTAAAATGGGAATGTCCTTCATGCATGTTTTAAAATACATTTACCTGAGCGCATTAAAAGCTGACAAAGTCCTAAGGAAGATACGTGAAGTACTTAGCAAGGAGGATCAGTCTGTACATTCATTAAAGTCTATATATGTCTTGCTCTTTACACATTTTGGATCAGTTTTCACAAGGCAAGGACAGTGAGCCCTTAGGCTGTATAAACTTAACAGTGGCCCATCTTGTGTGAGCACTGTTAGGATTGGTGACCGGGCTGAGGTCAAAGCAGGCAGAGAGCAAAGGAGAGTCAGGGTCCAGGCTGAGATCTAGACAGGCAGAGAGCAAAAAGAAATCAAGGCCCAGTTTAAGGTCAAGGTAATGAGAAATCACGCCAGAGAAAGAAGCACAACAGGACAGACAGGAGAGGGCAAGGCAAGTACACACTGTAGGCAACTAGCACTGCAAAAGAAGCAGTAGACCTGTTGCAAGGCACTGAGTAGTAGATCTGAGCTTCCTTTATATTAAGCAGGAAGTGATGCCATCAGAGATTGTTACAAGAAGTACAAGCAGCTGGGCCTATGAAAAGGGCTCCAGGGCTTCAGCACATTGCCAGAGGTGCTGCAGACTAGAGGTGAGGGGGGTGTTGCACAGGTTTGCTCTTACAGCATATTGAAGCAAATTTCAAATCTGTGGTCACTGTAAGGTAGAATTAACAGGGTTAAGTAAAATGTTATTGCCAGATGGACAGAATGTTTTCTGAATGCTCCCCTGCTATTCTGGACAAGTGCTTTGACCTAATGAGGACGAAGAACAATGCACAGCGAGCCTCATAGCATGCAAAGTTGTTAAATCTGATTCTGCTTGCTTTTAAATTATCCATCTAGGGTTTATTCACATGCGAATTGTGAGTGCTGATGCTCCCTGTCTTGTCTATAGCCCAGAAAAGCCCCCTTGCTCCAGCCCACCGCTCCCCTCAGCAGAGACTCCAGCCAGCATCTCTCTGTAGGACACCAATTAGAAGAGGCTCTTGTAAGATTCGGTGTAAGTCAGTTCTGTCTGCTTTGTGCACCCCTGCTGACTAAGCCCTAATAATGTTGTTCCTTCTGCGTCCTGCCTTCCAGCACGTGTTTCTTCTCTTTTATTACCCTGCAGCCATCATGTCTGGGGCCCCAGAAGAGGAAATCAAATTTTTTTTTTAATTGTTTTAAAATACATATTTGTTTTATTCTGTTGTTTAATTCCTTTATTTTGCTAGAGTCCTATTTTAAGAAGGGTTTTGTGCTTCTGGAAGATGTGGCATGGAAGTCTGACCCTGTTTGCTTGCTCGGATGGTGCAGAAAGCAAGAGCAGCATCTGGCACTGGGTTCTAATTGAGACCCCGCACACAGATCAGCAAGGGTGCTGGGCGGGGGGCAGCGTCATCCACTGGACCAGCCCAAGACTGCGATGGAAACAAAACAATCTACTGTGTTCGGCTGAGGAACTTAAGTCTTTCTCTCAGTTTGCTGATATGACTCCATGGTTGTGTAATAGGGCTGAGTCCAATATTTCCATTCCTCGCATTTAAATATCACATTTTTAGTGCCTATTAAAGTGCTGTATGAGTTTTAGCTTTTTATTGTGGTGAAATGGGGTGGAGAATGCTTCAAATAAAAATCAAAGACCTTGAATAGTATCGCGGCATACATCTCTTCAGGGATCAGTACTATCCCATTGCTGCCTTCCCGCAGCCCTAACAAACTAGGAACCTATTAGAAGCCTGTATTATAATTAATTGTAAAATCTTTTGTTGGATACTGAAGGGAAGATATGCCAGTGAGATATAAACTCGCTTTCAAAATAGCAGTGCATGGGCTGTAAGCTTTCCATAAGCCAAAGGTTCTAGCCGTGGCTTATGGAAGAAGATAATACGTACCAAGATGCTTTCCTCCTTCTTCTCTGATTTCCTTCACAGGAAACCATTTTCTCTCATGAGATGACGTAGACTCACTTCAGTGACGCCCCATCTGCACGACTGACATTGGAGCAAGAGTTCCCACCAGCCAGCTCAGGCACCTTCCAGAAGTAGTGGCCAGGAGGGAGCCCTGGAGATGGGTGCATTCTACCAGCCTGGGCAGATAAACACCAGTCAACTAGATTCTGATTGTAAGGATTCCCTGCCCCTGGAGATTAGATGCTCTCCGGACCTTCTGACCTTCAGAAAAAAAAACAACCTGAAAATCTGGCTATTCATGCTACCCAGGCATGCCTGACCTTCTCCCTGCTTACACATTCTTCAGACATATTCTCTGTTTTGCTAGGTTAAGTTACTCTGAAATTCAAATGTAATCCTATCTAGTTTTGGCTCTTCATACATGCTGTTGCTGCTTTATCTACTATTCTGCTAAGTTAAGTTTTTATGAAATTGATTGTTCCTATATGTAGACATTGCCGCTGACTTGTTTACTGTATCCCTCGCATTGTTATTACTGTTTTCTTGCACTAATCACTGACTTCGCCCTCGCTGTTGTGGTTGCTTGGTTTATTCTGTAACACGCTCTGATCTCTCTTGCTGGAATAACACCATGTAATAAATAAATGACGATGATGAGGAATAATTAAGCTGAACAAAAAGAAGTCCCAGTGCTTGACAATTTGTTTTCCAATTACGAGAGTAATTTTTAACAGTGTGCATAAAGTTATGCCCGTATTCAATAGGCTGTGAGGCAGAAGCTGCACCATTTATAAAATACCTCCTATGTCAGACCTGAAGGTATACACGTGTGCTTCAGTACATGCACATTGGTTTGCATGCAGGGAAGCACATACTTTCTATATTTGTTTTACAAAAGTACCTGCAGATATTTTACACCAGAGCTATGACATGTGCATAGTTATTGCAGTTTATGGGGGCAGATTTTAAAAGGAGTGCGTGCGTACATGTACGCCCGATTTTATATATTGCTAGCGCACACAAGTTATAAAATCGGGGGTTGGCGTGCGCAGGGGGCTGCACAATTGTGCACTTTATGTGCGCTGAGCCCATGCCAAGACGCGCTGCCTTCCCCCGTTCCCTACACCCCCACCTTCCCCCACCTTCCCCACCCTTTCCCCCCTACCTTTTCCCTTTTTTTTGTTTCAAAATTACTTCAGCCCTTTGGCCCAGCAGCTGTGCGGAGGCCTCTGGCCATGCCCCCACCATGCCCCCGGACCACCCCTTTAGTAAAGCCCCGGGACTTATACACATCCTGGGGCGTTGCGCGCGTTGCAGGGCCTTTTTAAAATAGGCCCGGCGCGCGTAACCCTTTTAAAATCCGGCCCTTATGCGTATACTTTTAACAACCAGTTTTCTAACACCTACACCAGTGTACCTTAACCTTCCAGCACTTCAGCCCCTACTACATAACCCAGACCCTCCCAGCCAGAAACTGCAGACAAAAGACAAGTGTAATTTCAGTTTCATGACTTAATTAGCATATGTGAAAGCATGTGTACAAGTGTGTGTACCCCTTACAAAATACTAACTCGTACACAAACCTCTGAACCATACCCTGGAATGCTTTACGTGCGATGCTGCTAGTGCGCTCGTACTTCCAGTTTTTACAAAATATTATTCATGCGTCTTCATGCATTTTACACACACACACACACACACACACCCTCCAATGTTATGCACTCAAACATTTTGAAAATTAACCCCTTCATGTTGCACACCAGGATGGGTTACTTTCCAGTGTTTTTCCTCACCAGGATATACTATTTTATCATGATTTATTAGTTATGGTAATGAATTACAATCTATTGTGACTAGGATACTAGTAGGCAGATGTGGCAACACATAATATTGCATCCCTGCAACTGCTCATTTATACTCTTCCTCTGTGTTTTATATAATTAGTCATCTGCTTCTAGAAATCTAGTTTAGCCACTTCTGTAGCTGAAGCATACC
Organism: Rhinatrema bivittatum; assembly: GCF_901001135.1. Classification (NCBI taxonomy): domain Eukaryota; kingdom Metazoa; phylum Chordata; class Amphibia; order Gymnophiona; family Rhinatrematidae; genus Rhinatrema; species Rhinatrema bivittatum. The sequence goes on along the minus strand of NC_042631.1, from coordinate 4,781,862 downwards.
AAGATGTCTACTTGAAGTCTCTCTTGACATACTTGACATATTGCATGTAAGGTTTCAGAGCCCCACAGCATAGAATCAATGAAAACACGGTGGCCCAATTTTCAGGAAAAAAAAAAAGCTGGTTAATCGGCATTTTGTTTTTATGCAGCCAGCCGTACGAATGCTCTCCCAAAAAAAAGCATTTTTGAGATTTTATAATAGCCCTGAGAAAATGCTCACTGAAAGGATACATTTTAGAGATTAATTAACTTAGAGATATTACAGCTGTGTAAATACTTTATAAATTCAATAATATAACATAGTAAAAAAAATGGCTTCTGAAAAGTCCATTTTCCACATTTGCTTAAAAAAAATTCAAACCCAATAGTTATTAAAAATATTGAACTTTTCATCTGCTTGCATACCCAGCAGATGCCTGCACTCCCGGGAGGTAACTCTGCAGTTATCTGGCCAGATTCACCTGCAGGAAGTCTGCACCTCCCAAAGCTTTCACCATATACTCAAGTGGATTAGAAAGAGGCCTTCCCATGGGCACCTTTAGGATGGGGGGGGGGAGCAATCTTGGAAGGAAACTACCTGCGCTGTTTTCCCTTTGAAAAGTTTCTCCAGTGGGAAAAAATTCCATGGTAGCAAAAGTGCCCCCCCAAACACAGGACGATGGCGGCCGTAGACTGTGGGGCCCCCATCACTTGAAGGGCCACCTGGCCCCCAAGAACCTGGCCCCCCCCCCCACCATGAGTTGTAAAAGTCCCTGGGGCTACGATTAGACCCCGCCCCATCCACTACCCTTGCAGGTGGACCTGTAGTTGAGGAAAATAAAATAAAAATCTTTTTCAATGAAAGATGGGCCCCCCGCCGCCCCCCCCCCTCCTGATGATTTGGGGGTTTCTCCAGTTTCTGTGTGGGCTTATTTTCAATAGCAGGCACTAAGAGGAAGGCTGCTTGCCCCCCCTCTCCTTCCTCACTCTCTACGAGCTCCCTCTCACCCCTTTAAGTCTCTCTCCCTGTTTGCCAGGGTCCAAATGGAGCCGGGGCAGCCGGGGATTGTTCCTGGCCCATTTGGAGCAGGGCCTGGCTAAGATTAAGGTGGGGCACTGGGGCAGTGAGAGGGATTGAGGAGAAGCCCAGTGGGAAGCTTTTTTTCTTTTTATTCTGTGCCTCGGGTTTCATGCTTGGGCCGGGCTGTAAATGAAATGAAGGAAAACCAAAATCACAAGAGGTGTCTGACATTTCCTACCTCATTTTAAATGAAAGCACATCCCCCCCCCACGTTTAAACCCAAAAATGATTCTGTGCTTCGTTCACTGCGTACACCAAGACCTTCGGTTTTTATTTTAGAGTAAAACCTTTCCAGATCCAATCCTGGATATTCACCATGAATATTCATGCTGTAAGGCTGCATATATTTGCTCTAATCACCAGGTTGCTTCACATCTGTTGGTCTTCCTGAAAAACCAGATCTCTAGGAATGGATTTTGGACCCACTGATCTAGACTATCATTGAGATTAAAACCATTTTAAAAAAAATCAGACCTATTCATAAATCCTGGCCACTATTAGCACACTGAGCTTTTTAATGATAACCAGCAATTACAGCAGAAAAGCATCCACAATATGCACTAATTAAAATCGCAACTCAAAGCCTGAGAAAGCTTAGGCCAGCAGTGAAAGGGGGGGAGGGAGGGATCATTAAGGTTTGCTTTAATAATTATGTGTTTGTGGAAAAGTTTAAGTAGAACGTAATTTGCAGGTTTACACATTTGACAACCCCAGGGGACATTTACTGATCCTTAGATTTTTTTTTTTTCCATACGATAGCCCCACTAAGAACATATTTAGCTGTCATAATGTTTTACTAGTTACAAATTAAGTTAATTATGCCAGTTAGCAACTTTAATGAAACACCTAATATGATTTATTTTCCCCTTAAGAACATGCACTAGGACCGAATGTCCTGGGTTCAAAATTTTCAGATCAATCTCCATTTCACTACCGAATGCCGACTGAGGGGGCTGCACAGAATGGTTTCCAGATTCCAAGAAACAAAACATTATTTAATTCATTTGTAGCTTTGTGAAAATACCCTCAGCATCTCCGTGCATTAGAGCTATCTAAAAGAACAAACAAACTGCCTCCTCAGTGGAAGGAAAGCAGTTTAAAGGGGAAACAAACTCGTTTGCAAAAGGAGAGATTGCACCTTTTCCCAGGGGTAAAACATGCCGGGGGTCACCTTCCCAGCCTTGAGGAGCAGGGTAATTACTATCCTGAGGCGGGAATATAAATCCCTGCAGCGCACTGTTAGCCCACGTTTGGACGCGCGTTTTCAACGCGCTAGCTTTACCCCTTATTCAGTAAGGGGTAATAGTGCGTCGAAAATGCAAGTCCAACCCCCCCAAAACTAATAGCGCCCGCAACATGCAAATGCATGTTGCGGGCGCTATTAGTTATTCCCGCGTGATCCAGAAAGCAAAATGTGCAGCCAAGCCGCACATTTTACTTTCAAAAATTAACGCCTACCCAAAGGCCTGCGTTAATTTCTGCCAGCACTGGGGAAGTGCGCAGAAAAGCAGAAAAAACTGCTTTTCTGTACACCCTCCGACTTTTTATCATAGCGATATTAAGTTGGAGACCCCAAAAATAAATTAAAATCGGCCCACGGGTCAGAAGACAGATCTCAGTTATGCAGACATCCATTTTCCGAACCCGTGGCTGTCAGCAGGCTCGAGAACCGATGCCAGCAAAATTGAGATTCAGCTGTCAAACCCGCTGACAGCCGCCGCTCCTGTCAAAAAGGAGGCGCTAGGGACGCGCTAGTGTCCCTAGCGCCTCTTTTTACCGCGGGCCCTCATTAGCATATTCTTCCCCTTTGAATCGCCCACTCTCCCGCGACTTTTACTGTATCGGCCCGATAGTGACAGTTCAGGTAGAGGCAGAAATCAATCACAGTTACAGAAATCTTAGCCCCTTTACTGAAGTAACAGTTTCCTCTTACTGCAACTCTGGTTATTTTGTTTCTCTTCTTAGCCCTTGCACTAGCCTGGTACTTCTCTCTTTAATCTCCTTCGTTAACAAAATAGTTACGCACAAGAATGTCCTGTTCAGCTCCAGGAAAATCCCTCCTCGCCCCAAAACAAGTTCCCACTGGCACGGTCCAGAGAAGGTTCCTGCCTCAATCAAGCGCAGATTTTTACCTTCCAGCTTCCAGGCTACGCTGCACTCTCTACTTTCTCCTCTGCTCTCAAGCTCTGGGAGAAAATCCCTGCTCACTCCTGCTGCTCCCTTCTGAGATCCCGGGAGAAGATCCCAACTCTGCAGACTCTGCAGAGTCGGGGTTTTGATTACTTCTGCTCTGCTGACTGAGCCCCTAAGGGATGTACCCCCTTGTCTGTCAAGAAGGCAGGTTACGCCTCCTGACCACAGCTTGACCCAGGGCTCTGGAATATTCCTATGCTGGTTCCAGATTAACCTTTCCCCCCCGGGCACATCCTGTACAACCCCTCAAGGCTCTCATAAAGAGGAAACCTGCATTTTTACCATTAAAGCTTTCAGCACATTTAATCTCTATGCACTTTCTGTGGCAGAGGTGCTACACCAATGTTATGCAATATACGGCACGTTTCTTCATCTAAAAAACTATCAGTAAGAGAGATCAAAGATACTAAGCTAGGCTTGCTAGCAGCAGCTGAAAAAACAATTTTTATTTTTATTTTAGTGGTGATCTCCCACTTATTATTTGTGTTTAATTTTATTGTGCACACTATTTCAATGTAGTCTACATAATTTTGATTTGGTGAGCTGCTACGAATCCATAGCTGGGAGCTCTATTCTAGTTTTCTGCAAGAGGAGTTAGTGAGGACTCTGTGGGTGCAAACTTTGGAGAGTGTCCATCCTGAAAGGGAGGAGAATGGAGCCGTTGCCGAGGGTCTGCAGCTCTTACAAGTACCTGACAGAATCTGTCAAAATAGCAGCAGAGGCAGCACAGTTGCTGAGGCAAAGAGAAAAGCCAGAGGGAGGGGAGCCTGGAATTTGTTTTCACAGCTCTGCATCTTTGTATTTTCTTGTTGGACTGTGAGCTATAACTTTTGTGAGAATCCAAAAATCAGGGCTGGGGTCTTTATGTTTTTCTCCATCTTTTTTATTCTTCAGAAAACTTATTTTGGATCACCACATTTTTAGGCCAGATCTTTTATTGACTGTGTGTCGGCCCCTTTGACCATATGGCAGAAGCTGCCCCCAGTGGAAGAGTCTGCAGTCAGCTGAATTATGAACGATTGCCGAAGATGCACAAATGGACTGGAGCCAGGGCTGAAGCAGTGATGTCTGGCACTACCTCTCCCAAATTTCAAACTCCTGCTAACTCAAACCCTTTTTTTGGACCTGTTACCCCATGTCTAGTACAAAACTGTGCATGCACTGTTTTGTGTAACATTTTAAGACACAAGTTTGAATTATTTTTCCAAGCATTTGCAAACAGCTTGAATGGAGATGATTACCAGGCAGAGAGGAGACAGGGCATTTGCTGTGGAGGGGGTTTTAAAAGCATCGCAGTCTCAATATTGCAATTCCCATGTTTTCTCCTCATTCTTGTTTCTTCCCAAATTATTGTCTTTTTTTTTTTTTTTACTATTCAGTTATGCACTGCTTAACTGTGTTCATAATGAAACTTGTTACTACTTAGGCTCCCCACTGGGCATCTGCTGGAGCAGAACACCATGGCATGCAGAATATTAGCAAAAAAAAAGTATTTCACCCATTTTCCTGCTCAGACTGTATTAGCAGCACAGCATTATCTTAAGGATCAGGCACTTTTGATAGTGCAGGTTAAAACCTTACTTTTTATCATCACTCTTATTTTCAGGCATGTCTTCTGTTATGCTGTAGGTTTGCTTTTGTTCATTTCTTATTTTAATTACTATTTTATGTAATATTGTGAATGTGATATTGTAAACTGCCCTGATCAAGCCTATTTGAAAGTGCAGTATATAAACATTTTAAATAAATAATAGCCTGCAACTTGTAGTAGAATTTAATATCAGAAGGAATTCAAATTTGCCACAAACTGGTAAACGCTGCTTTACAGCTAATACATTGTTATTTCTCTAACTGTAACTGTATGGAGGAATATCTAACAAACTGCAGATCTCATCTGTGGAAATGTAGCAAAATTACACCTGCAGAGAAAGCCGCTGGGAGATAAGAGTTATATGATTTTTCCTCATAACATGTACCATCAACACATTCAAGGTAATCCAATCTTCTTGTCCTTATTGACATTTTAAAGGGTTTATATTATTTGTAATACCTAAAGTACCCATTTGTCAGAGATACTAAAAAAAAAAAAATGCTTCTAAGAAGTCCAGTAGCACTTAAAACATTGTTTGGTTTAAGTCTTCAGTGATGGTGGGTCCAGGGTTTCTCCTGCCACTTAATGCCAAACTGCATCAGTGCCAGGTGAGAGGGAAGCCTGACGTACATAACACGGGATTAAGCAATGAATTGCCAGAAAAATAGCAAGGGAAGGCAAACTATTTTAGATGACTTTGCCACAGTAGGGAAAAAAATTCTTCCTGACTGAGAAAGGGAAATGAGATGTCAATCCTACCAACAATATTATAAATTTGACACAGGAACTGACAGCAGTTAAGTGAAGAGTACCCGCTGGGCTTGCTGTCCAATGAAATAAGCTGCCACTCTCCCGATGAAAGTAGGACATCAGTTTAATGCAGGGCCTCCAGCCAACAGCAAGCTCTGTAGAGGAAGGGTTCTTGCAACACAGCTCAACACATGAACTGCTATTTTGTAGTTTTGCAGTTTAGCAATATATATCCCCCATAATACTGGTTATTGCTTCATATGAAAAAGACTGCAATTTGGACAGCTTAGACATCAATTGCAAGTCTGCATTAGTGGAATCAGTCATCTTGCCTGAATACCAGTCAGGGTCCGACAAGGCCATAATACTGAGACGGTTTATGAAACCTCCAAGACAGAGTCAGAATGCGAGTTGATAACGGGACAAATTTGCTCCATATCTTATTAGACCTGCATTCAATATTTATTTATTTATTTTTAACTTTTATATACCTTTGTCTCGCCCCTTTGGCACGCGACGCCTGGTGTTGAGGCTGTCTTAACTGTCCGATGTTAGTGACGTCATATGCTTGATTGTGGCTTTCTGTTGGAACACTTTTCTGAGGCTGGAATCAGAGGTCAGGTGTTGAAATGGTTTGATTCTTTGCAGTCCAGGGAAATGGTTGGCATTGGGACTGCAAGGCTCTGTATTGGCTCCATGACTATTCAATCTTCTTTATGTGGTATCAATAGTGAACCATATAAATTCCTTTGGGACAGAACATTTTTCACTTGGTGTACAGCATTATTTGTGGCACTGTTTGTGTCCAGATCAGTAATCTGCCTTAGATAACATTAATGCTAGTTTTGAAGCAGTTGGATTTTGATATAATCAGAATAATTACAACCAAATCCATCCAGAAACAACAACAAAAAAAAGAAACAAAGACAAAAACATTAAATGGTAGCTTTCATACCAGTGCGCATCCAGGGACGCAACCATTTTATAACTTGCACGAGTATATGCATGGATGTTTTAAAATAACCTGGACACGCGCACGTGTGCCTAAGTTTAAATAGGACAATCTAACTAATATAGATCCTCACCAAATGAGCATAATATATTTCACACACAAAAATCCACCCGGTGTATGTTTTTATTTTACTATTTTTTATATGGGTAATATTCTATATACCTGCTCAGCAATTGATCTTGATAATTTTTTCTTTTATTCTTTACTTACAAAAATTTTTAAGGAGGGCAGGAGATGGTTTCATATATTATAAGCTACCATCCAGGTGCCAATGTTTTTCATGTAATCATCAACACACCTTCCGCCTCCAATTTTTATTTGAAATTATATATTAAATGCTAAGCTGGGTTACAGAATATTAACCCCGTTCTTTTTCTATAAATTTTTATTTTTCATTATTAAATAAAATCTTCTTTCTGTGACTAGCACTTTTCAATTGAAAAGCTTAGCATTTAATATATAATTTCAAATAAAAATTGGAGGCAGAAGGTGTGTTGATGATTACATGAAAAACATTGGCACCTGGATGGTAGCTTATAATATATGAAACCATCTCCTGTCCTCCTTAAAAATTTTTGTAAGTAAAGAATAAAAGAAAAAATTATCAAGATCAATTGCTGAGCAGGTATACAGAATATTACCCATATAAAAAATAGTAAAATAAAAACATACACCGGGTGAATTTTTGTGTGTGAAATAAGTTTAAATAGGTGCACATCTAGGCACACAAATTCCGCATCTACCATGAAGTCAGGGACTTTTAAAAGGGTGCCCACATCCATGCAATAGCCAGTTTCACCAGTTCATCCAGGGTAGAGCTGGTTCTGCCAAACCTCCCCTGGTATAATAGCTTAAACGCCCATTATTCCACACCCTTTAAAACCCCTCAGGTATGGCTAGTTACATCTCCTCCCCAGAAGAAGTAAACTTACATGGCAGGGGATCTGGGAGCGGGCCCAGGCAGGTAACTTACATGCACATCTCTTGGCCACACCCCCAAAACTCCCATGCCCTGCCCTTTTTTGAAAACTTTGGAGATGTGCACACGTCTAGGCAACTTCTAAAATTCAGTAGGCGCACATGAGCTCAATTTTGGTGTGCGCTGAGCTTTTATAATTCACCTGTTAGTGTGCCTGTCCCTAATGAGCAGTTTGACTATTGCCCATCCTCTGGGTGGGTAACATATGTGAGTAGGTCAACAATGCACATATTTTTACTAGAGATGTGAATCAGAACCAGAATCGGTTCGGATTCCGGTTCCGATTCACATGTGGTTTTTTTTTCATCGGGCCCGATCGCGGTTTTGTTTATCGGCTGCGCCCGAGCCGATAAACAAAAAACCCACCCCGACCCTTTAAAACTAATACCTTAGCTTCCCCCACCCTCCCGACCCCCCAAAAAACTTTTTACAGGTACCTGGTGGTCCAGTGGAGGTCCCTGGAGCGATCTCCCACTCCCGGGCCGTCGGCTGCCACTAATCAAAATGGCGCCGATGGCCCTTTGCCCTTACCATGTGACAGGGTATCCGTGCCATTGGCCGGACCCTGTCACATGGTAGGAGCACTGGATGGCCCACGCCATCTTGTGCTCCTAACCATATGATAGGAGTTGACCAATGGCACTGGTAGCCCCTGTGACATAGTAAGGGCAAAGGCTATCGGCGCCATTTTGATTACTGGCAGCCGATGGCCCGAGTGCAGGAGAACGCTCCCAGACCCCCGCTGGACCACCAGGGGCTTTTGGCAAGTCTTGGGGGACCCTCCTGACCCCCACAAAACTTGCCAAAAGTCCAGCGGGGGTCCGGGAGCGACCTCCTGCACTCGGACCATCGGCTGCCAGTATTCAAAATGGCGCCAATAGCCTTTGCCCTTACTATGTCACAGGGGCTACCGGTGGCATTGGTCAGCCCCTGTCACATGGTAGGAGCACAAGATGGCACCGGCCATCCAGTGCTCCCACCATGTGACAGGGTCCGGCCAATGGCACGGATACCCTGTCACATGGTAAGGGCAAAGGGCCATCGGCGCCATTTTGATTAGTGGCAGCTGACAGCCCGGGAGCGGGAGATCGCTCCAGGGACCCCCACTGGACCACCAGGTACCTGTAAAATGTTTTGGGGGGGGGGTCGGGAGGGGGGGGGAAGCTAAGGTATTAGTTTTAAAGGGTCGGGGTGGGTTTAGGGGTTATTTTTGTGTGCCGTTTTTCTCGCCCTCCCCCAAAATGATAATAGACCCCCCCACGATCAATATTGTGGGGTTTTCCTATCGTTTTGGGGGAGCCCCCGATTTCTGACGATTTTGAAAATATCGTCCGATATTTTCAATCGTCCGAAGCCCGATTCACACCCCTAATTTTTACTCCTGTACTCTACCCTTTGTAAGCATTTCCAGGACAGGGTTAGGTCAGAGGAGAGAACTACATGCGTAGTTTTGGATATTCAATGCTACGCATGTTTAGCCTAGAAAAAGAACCTGTACAAAACAGCAAGGGCAAATTTATACAGGCACTTCTGAGGGAGGCAATAATCAAGGCAATATTATCTGCAGAGTTTTGCTTTGATTGCTGAGGCAAAGCCCCAGGTCATAAGTACTTGCCGGGTTTGCCAGAACGACAGGGGATCGCTCCTGCTCCTTTCTGCATTAGAAGCCCCCATGGAAGAGAGAAACATGCTTGGGGGAAGGGGTGTGAGCGGATCCATTTCTTTTCTTCTGTTTTGGTTTAGCAAATCAAACAAACCAAAGGAAGCAGTAAACAAGCAGAAGCTGAATAATGCTCTCAGTAATGCTGGCAGCTGATGCCACCGGGAGCAGTAACCTTATAGCACGGTCCCCACGGTGCCAAACAATGAGGCAGGCATGGGGTTGGCTAGAGGTGGGTGGGAAGGTTATGGGACCCGTTCCAAGGTCCCATAACCTTGGAACGGGTCCACTGAATCACTGAGCGGGGGTTGGGGGGGGGGGGGTGAGAGCTGGTTCACCTCCTTGGGCATTTTTTTGTTTTATATTACAGGGGAGCTTAGGTCTGCCAAACCAATATTGAAATCTGCTAGGGGGAGAGAGGGGACCCGGGGGCGATGGTTAAGCCTAAAGTTATCTGAGAACACATTCCCAAATAAACTTCCGACCTGCTTCTGGGGAGGACTAGAATTAGGCAAATAATTTATTCAGCTAACTCCTAATATCAGTTAGTTAGATACGTTTCCCAGCTAACATCCCCAAAATGGCCACTACTTATTCAGCTAAATTATCAGCTACATGTCAGAGATATTGAAAAGTCAGCATTTCGCCATATAACTCACAAGTTATCCTGCTACATGCCTTTAAATATTGGCCTCCCTATGTTCAAAGCACAGGCATACTAATGTCGCTGGGAACACAGGGATTGCAAAAGGCCCAGACTCCCACAGTGGTGATTATCTTTAAAAAAAAATTATATATATAAATAAAAGTAGCAAGACAGTGCACCTATAGCGGCTTCCATGTCCCACTCCAGCTGCAGTGGCGAGAAGGAGGCAATTTTCCACAGTTCAAAAAGGTTCCAGATTGGTGAGCTGGCAGAAAATCAGCACCAGGTCAAAAACATGAGAACATAAGAAAATGCCATACTGGGTCAGACCAAGGGTCCCATCAAGCCCAGCATCCTGTTTCCAACAGAGGCCAAACCAGGCCACAAGAACCTGGCAATTACCCAAACACTAAGTCTATTCCATGCTACTGATGCTAATAATAGTTTCCCACACAGGTCAAGAGAAAGGCCCCCGTGATCATTTTCTCTTCAGATGGAAGAGCAGATTTATTTCCCCAGGAGCTAACGCTCATTCACTCATTCGTTGCCTGCAGGAGAGGGGCAGCCACAGCCGTACCTGGCTCCCTTCCAGATTTAAGCACAGATAAAACCTCTGAGTGCTCCCATTCATTTTAAACTTCTGTGCACAGTATATGAACTTCAACTTCAGGCAAGGGCAACTCATAGAGACTGAGATAAATTCTCTTTGGAAAATATTTAAGCTTAACAGAAACTCAGAAGCAGAAAAGTAACATATTGCTTCAGGCTGGCCTACTGTATTCTGATCTCTGAATATTCCTCCGACACCTCGAAAATGGTATAAAAAGTAAAGAAAAATGTACATATGAAATATCCAACTTTCCAGTTTTTCCTGAAGGCCTTCTGAGTTTAGCCATGCGCCTTCCTCACCTAACACACGTCAGTACTTCTGTTCAGGTTACAGCCACCAATATGGCCTCTGGATGCTTTTTGGGGGACTGTCTGGAATCCCCCTCTGCACAGGGTGGAGGTGAGAGCACAGTGCATTGAATTCCCTTTCTCACCTAATTGGTGGAATTATCTTTTTTTTTTTTTCTCCTACGTTATATATTTCTAAAAATATAAATTTCTAAATTAGTTAAAGCCTGATTAAGGAGACACCCTGATGATAGAAGAAAATATGCTCTTAATCAAGGAGGGCTTACGACATATTGCACCCAGTTGGCGGAAACCTATTGATCTTCCAGAAAGTGTGCCACATGCATTTCACCTATTAACGTCCCACAGTCAAGGCTGGTGGGAAGCATCAATCTACATCACCATCACAAAGCAAAAAGGCAAGGCAGTCCCTGTTGAGCTGCTGAGCCTCTAAAGTCTTTATTTGCATATTTCTGCTGCTCTACCATGGCTGTAAAATTGGTTAGTCACCGAGATAAGGAACACCCGTGTCCTTAAAATGTCCTAGTTTGTATTTATGAAAAACACTAGCATAAAACCAAGACAATTAAATATAAACTAAGAACATAAAGACAGTGATTATCAGGTTTGGCCTCTGTTGGAAACAGGATGCTGGGCTTGATGGACCCTTGGTCTGACCCAGCATGGCAATTTCTTATGTTCTCATCCCACAAAAGCAAGATAAACTTTCTACATCCCCCAAATGACAAAAATGTGGCCTCCACTGTCATGCACAGAAAGAAGTATGAAGTCTTCCATCCCAGAAGGAACAATGTGGGCTTCTCTGCTCTGACTTTATGACACAGACTAGCACAGAAGATCCAGGCCAAACATGCAAGTGAAATATCAGCATTGTTTGACTAAATTGATTTGCTAGAGTTTAATTTGTTTTGTTTACCTGTAAAACCATTGTCTTGATCCTATAGAAAGCACTTTTTAAAAATCCTTCCTGTACTGTCATTTCCAAAGATCTGGCAATTCTTTTTGTAGGTGGCTTAGAAACAAAAGGCTCAGTGGAGAAATTTGATTTTACTATTAAAAAAAAAAAGACTGATGGAGACAGGAAGGAGCATAATCCGGAGACAGCTATTGTTATTAGTTCATCATCTGCCTATTACAGAACCACTGCAAACCTTTTGAAAAATGTTACAAATGAGTCCATTTTTGGTTTGGTTCAGTGATTCCAAATGAGCTCAGTCCTCAAAAAAAATCAGAATCTTTTTTTGTTCATTCAGTCCCATTAAATCTATAGGGTACGCAAAGCCATATAGATTGAAGCTGGTTGGAGATGGGACAAGGAAAAAGTGGCATCAATCAAGTTTCAGCCTTTTCAGCTAGCAGCTACAAGGATTGACTTCATTATTTTATTAGGTGAAACTATGAGTATGTGCAGCAGCCAGTGACCATTTTATTCTCATCATTCTTTTGAATCTCACAGAGGGCAGAGAATTTGAAGCTCCTTGCTTCAAAGTTCCAGTGCTAAAGAAAAGATTAGAAAAACAGGTTTATATTTAGATGAGAAAGCAAGGTGTGCTCTTACAGTTACTGTGTCCTGGCTATACTGCTAGCAGCAGGAGAAACTCTAGGCTCTCTATCAGAGGGTAACAGAATATCTATATTTTACTAGGGTAAGACTGAATCTCTCTTCTATAGCAGGCAGGCAGCTTGTATCAGTATCTCTAAGAAACATACAAAGTGGGAGATTCATTTTCTCTTCTGGTAGTATGTTTCCCACCAGCCTTGACTGTGATGAGGGCAGCTTGTGTAAAAGAGTCAGTGACACTGTATTAATTATTTTGTGTGTGATTCTTGCACTAAGTTCCTAGTGTACATATTCAGAAGAAAGTGTCTTACCTCTCACCCTATGCCTTGGTCTTTATGACAATGTGCTTGCTGCCATATGCCTCACTTTATGCCTCAGGGTGTTGACACTAACTGTACTGTGAACCCAGGAGAATCTAACCTTGGCTTATATCTTAGCTATAATGATGGAAGATTATGACTAGACTGGAAACACATGACCATTGCTGAATTTTTTGTTAGATGGTAGCAGCAATCTTATCAAAGCCGAGAGTAATGAGGTTACCAGGGATCTGATGCTTTCCACACTTGCTGCACCTTGCAGTAAGGGAGAATGGGGAGGGGGGGGGGGAGGGCAAGGAAGCTAGCAGCTTTATCCTATGGGAGCTGATAGAGAAGTACAGTAAAATACCAAAGCATGAAGAGTGATCAGCAGCTCCATGAGAAATAGGCAGCTGTTAGGGCAACTGGGAGCTTCTCCAGGATACAGGCACCAGGTGGAATTACTCCTATCTGATGATGCAGGTGTTAGTGTAGTAACAGATACCTCTGTACAAGCAGTCTATGGCTCCTAAGATCGGTCTGGATTGTAATCTAAATGCACATGCTGTAGATAGTAAAGCTTCCCATGATGCAGGAAAAATCTTCCAAAACATGGAAGATTTTTCCTGTTGGGATGTGATGTGATGAATAATGAGCTTTGCACAATTCAATACAGTGGAACTTCTGGCAGCAGTTTATTTTTGGAGAAATTGTCAAAATTGTAAAGTTAACTGCTTTGTTTAAACTAATGGATTTTAAATGCATATATAGAATTTAAAACAAAAAAGTGACTTTGGGACAATGATGAAAGTGTTTAATGGCTGCATACAATGTCATTGACATAAAATTGTTATATTTGTAGCTTCTATGCCACATTTTTTGAAGGTCTCACTTAATTTTCTATGAAGTTCTTTGCGTTGTGATGTTCTGTAAAATGATAATATTACCAGTACTGCTTAAAACTATTATAGCATGGGTTATTTCAGTCAAGTACAACTAGCTATATATTTTTATGTTCTTACTATCTCCCCCATCTTTATCCATTACCCTCACATGGCAACTATATATTAGTTTCTTCTGCCACAGGCATTAGCTTCAGTGGTTAACAGAAGAAAGCATTATCCCTCCTGCATAGCGATGTGGTACCTTTGATAATCCATCATAATCATACATACAGACTCATTGGCATACCACACCCACAGAGCTGCAGTCTGGCTGTACCTTGCCAAAGTTGTTTAGCATTTCCTTTTCTGCCCACCAACCAGCATGCCTACATCATTCATAGCTGGCACCTGAGTTAATGGAAAAATTAGTCTTTCATAACATAAACCTATCTCTGCTGTATTTCTCTGAATTTTCATGCATATATCAGGAGAACTAAGTGCAGAGATACACCAAACCAATGCTAACACCTTTTGGAATCAGCATCTTGCTTATACATGACAGCAAGTTTAATTAAACTTGGATGGAAAACCCCAAATTTAAGTCCAAAAGAGGCTGCATTGCTTCTCTGATTAACTTTAATGGACATGAATGAAACAAATGAGCTTCTGATCCAAACCAAACTGAACCAAACAGGAAACCAAACCAAAAACCTGAACCAAACTGAAAATATTTTCCATGCACATCTCTGGAAACTAAAAGTGAAAAATCCAGTTGCCCTCTACCCAAAGGTGCCTAAAGCTAATCATTTTACCAAAACCTATTAACATTACTTTAGAAACTAACTTTTAAAAACTGAAGCATATTGTTGCTATGTTTGGTACATTTTCTTTGGGTCATCTAGATTTTTATTTCCAGTAGTAATTTATTGCACTAAGAATAGAAAACTGTTTTCCCAGGGAACAATTCCTGCATCCCATGTGTCTGTTAGAATCAACCTTACCATTGATTTTGGTATAATTTGCTCTTCAGCTTCTTGAAAGATAATTGAATTGTGGACAACTGTGCCTCCAGGAATAACCCATAATACAACCTGAAAGTCTGAAAATGTTTTTTTTTTATTGCAAAACATTAGCCAGCTTTTCCCATTTAAAGAGCTTGTTGCATGATACACTGTGTGTTGACCTTGTTAGTCTCCAGTGTGTATCATCGTAGAAGTAGCTACAGCTGGCTTAGGGCTCTGTTTTCAAAAGTGAAAAAAAAAATAGGCACATAAGCAATAGAGTGAGCTGGGCACTTGGTTTTGCCAGGTATACAACTTTATGAGTGTCTGCATCTGCTTCAACTTAGAAACAGGGAAGATAATTGTTAAAGCTTTGTATGCAGTTGCTTTTACATGCATGAAAAAGACAGGATGGGAAAGGGGCAGAGAGCTCTGGGAAGGAATATCATGCAGGGCTTTCATTTCAAAAGCCCTAGTACATACTTTCTGTGGATCCACTCATTTGCAGCCCACCAGATTTTCAAAGGAAAACCCCATGTGGTACAGCATCTCCATAGGACAGCAAGACATGCCATCTGTTGAATACTTATCAAACCTAAATCTGCAAATGGCTGAGGTAAGAACACAGACTGACAGATTGCTCACTTTAGAAAACTGAATATTTGTTGTGGTGTTAACATCACATGTTGTGTTGACACACAGTAGGTGATTGTTGACCAAGAATATGAATGCTGATAATGTAAACCATTGTGATCTTCTTGTGGAATGATGGTATATAAAATGTCTAAATAAATACATAAAATACTACGAGCAGGATCTTGATCATTATAGACCCATCACAAATGCAGCAAAGGAGTACTTTAATAGCTGGATCAAGGCATAAATAAATAACCAAAATAATTATTCCACTCACTACCCCTCCAACAAAAGGGCACTCAAAGTTTACTAATTGTTCAAATGACATTTGCCAATCCATTGCCATATTTTTTTTCTGAAGATATTTAAAATAAATGCAACCTTTCCTGCATGCACTCCTCCTATAATACCCAACCCTCTTATACTTTGCTCCAATTTTGAGTACATATCTGCATCAGAATTGTCAGATGTTTACAATAAAAACTCATCTTCATGTCCTTTAGATCCGTGTTTAACTCCATTTTTGAAAGCTTCAAAACCTGAACTTTAATACCTATTTCTATGCCCATAAATTTGTCATTCTCATCAGGCTTGCTTCCCACATTTCTCAAGGGAGCTACCATTTACCTGCTGATAAAAAAAACCAAAACAAAAAAACCCTACATCTAACACATCTGACCTTTCAAACTTTCGCCCACTTTCCTATCTACCATTTCTCAAAGTAATTGAAGCAGTTGTTTTCACACAATTATCCTCTTTTGTAGATAATCATATACTAGTAGATCAACATGAATTCAGATGTCATCACAGCACAGACTCTCTCCTGCTTTCCAGGACTGATACCGTCATAAGAGGAATTGATGCCAGAATCTCGTACATGCTTATTCTATTAGACATAACCTCAGCCTTCAACACTCTGGATCACACAATCCTTTTATCTCGTCTATCAGAAATAGACGTTACTGGGGCAGTACACACCTGATTCTCATCATATTTAACAAACAGGCACAACAAATCAGAATATCTAACTCAGTATCTTCATGGTTTCCAATATCCACTGGAGTACCACGAGGATCCTCTCTTTTCAATATTTATTTAACTCTTCTCTGCCATTTATTGCCTATATTAGATCTAACATGTTGTATGCTGAGGACATTCAGCTTTTTTCCCCCATTAATATTATTATTAAGAGCTATATATTTTATGTTATATTCAATATATTTTTATTAAGTGGTGCAAAGGCGCCAAGTGCAACAGGCATGGAACTCATAAATGCAACAAAATACATCAAAACAACAAAGTATAGAGTATCCACCTTGTAAAGATAGATTATACCACTATCATTTTCTCCCCCAGCGGCATATCATCACAATACTCTATCATCTCTGGAACCCAAGTCCCTTTACTGAGCACCAGTAGCATTCCCCACACATTAACCTAGCCGCCAAATGCCCCTCCCCCCCCCCCCCCAAATCATCCCCAAGAGTTCAGTGCCGTAGAACCAATATTTCCCGGGTTGCAGTCCAGTATTATTAACATCCACTATTAAGTATCAAACTCCTGGCCCTGTGGGGCTATATATTTAATTTATTGGCTATATGGGGTTTAATTTAATTATGTTTCATTTAAATTTCATTTTAATTCATTTTTTATTTCATTTTATCACGAGTTTTTGGGATTTATTTATTTATTTGTTGAGTTTTATATACCATCATTCGGTGCAGCCATCACAACGGTTTACAAGATTCAAACAGAATACAGAGAGTTAAACATTTGCTGATCATTGAAAAAATAACAATGGGAGGGATGTCGGGGGGGGGGGGGGGAGAGGGAGGGAGAGGGAGGGAGGAAAACAAGGGAAGAATTGGAAAGTAAGGGAAGGAGGATAGTAACTGTATTGAGATTTATTAATCTTAGAGGCAGTCTCTTTGTATTGTTAAAATTGGAATAATGTTAAAAGTGTTAATGACTTATCCAACATTTATGTAAACCGATGTGACGTGCATATGATATGTTTGGTATACAAATTGCCTAAATAAATAAATAAATAAAATAAATAAAATATGGTCTGCAACTTTTAATTTTATCACACTGTCAAGATCTGGCTTTCACATAAGCTAGCACTCAAATTACAAAAGGCAAAGGTTATAATACTAGGCCATGAAATCAAATTTGCAATACCAGATCACTTCATTTTTTATAGTCACACCATACAAATTTCTAAAAATTTCTACAAATTTGGAAATAACTCTTGATCCGCAATTGTCTATGAAATCACATATTTCTTTAATCACTCAGACCACATTTTCAAAACTAAAATTATTAAGGCACATCAAACCATTTCTAAAAACTTATGAATTTAGAACAGTGATACAAGCTTTTATTTTCCCATCCTTTGATTACCGTAATTCCCTTTTATCACGTTTACCACAAAGTAAATTACGGACACCTCAAATCATACAAAACTCTACAGCTAGAATGCTCACCAGAGCTAACAGAGATCACATCAGTAGTTCATTTTTCGATTCATTGGCTACTCTAAGTTGGTGCACCCAATACAAGTTATTACTAACGATCTACAATTTACTCCATAATCTGACCTCTTCTTGAGTTAGCATGATTCTAGAGATATATACCCATTCCTCCAGTGAACATCTTCTGAACATCCCTCCCCCACAACAGGCTTGACTCGAATCTATGAGAGTCTTCTCCCTAGCTGGATCCACACTATGGAATACCGTTCCACTACAATATTCTAGTATAACTGATATGAAGGAATTTAAGGAATCCTTGAAGACCTATTTGTTCAAGATCACAGTTAAAGATCTTATAGAACAGCAGAACTCCTAATATGCCCTGTGTAAACTAAAGTTTGTTCAGGATTTTCAATTTTAATAGGGCTACGCCATGTTTTACTGTATTATCTGTCATTTTTATGTGCTTTTCATGTAATATTGGCGTGTGCGGGCTAGAAATGGTTCTAAATAAATTTAAAAAATGCATACAGTCACTGAGTACTGGGGTTCGCTTTCATCCCTTTCTTCATCAGAGATCCCCGCAGAATGGGAAAGTGAGGTCTGGGGATATGGAGACCATTTTTTGTTTCTTTTTTTTATTTTATGTTTATCTATTAACTAAAATAAACATTAAACAAAACCCAAATTACAAAATATCCCTGAAATGAAACAAAGTTTTTCTCTGTGCCTCCCTACCTACAAGTAGTTACGCTTTAAGGCTAGCAGCTAGGGCACATTGACTAGAATATCCCTATAGGATTCTGTTAGGTTAACCTCTCTGATTGATTTATGCTTGCTTTTGAGAGTATTGGTTCCCATATCTGTTCTATTGACCCCAAAGCCAGGGGTCAATAGAACCAGTTGGACTTCAGGATATCCATGATTATACATGAGATAATTTTGTATACACTGGAGACATCATATGCCAAATTATCTCATGTTAATTCATGTTAACATGTAAGGTCATTAGGCCAGGTGTGAGCAACATTGTTCTAAATTTTAAAGCAAAAGCTAGCTGCAATGGAGGAATTCATCATAAGTCCTGCCTGGTCATTTCCAGGAGGGGAGGAGTGTAATATTGTTTAGAGATGTGCAGTCATTTTAAACAAAGATTTAAAATGGGATGAATGAGCCCATTTTTCTTTTGTTTCAAATGAACTAAAAAATAAACAGGCAAAAAACTTTCATGTATTTTTGTTTTCAGTAAATAGTGCATGCTGTTTGCAAACAGCGTGCGCTGCCTGTTAATAGTGTGCACTATTTGCCAAAAGTGAAAAATCAAACAATTAATAATCCCCAAAATGAAAAACAAATTTAAAACCCCCAAAAAGGAATAAATACAAAAAAAAAAAAGTATTTGCCTGCACATCGCTATCATCATTGCTACTCTCCATCACTTATCTTGCTGCAAATGATCAACTTCTTGTTCTGTCTCCTTAAACCACCTCACAAGAGGAAATTTGATTAAAAAGAAAATGAACTATCTCCTTCCTGCAGCTAACATTGTCCATCAAGTCCCTATAGAGAAGCTACACTCACATTTAGCTCGTCACTGTCCAGGGAAATTTGAATAAGTTCCTCTCATTCAGAAAACTTTTCAAAACCTGGAGCAGGGAAGCCATAGTAAGCTGCATTCCACGTTTCATAAACTTGTCCCTCAGCCTTTCATCCCCATTAAAGTACAAATCTTCCCCATCATTGCATAAGATTGCATTTCGCATTGGTAAGTGAATCTCAGCATAGTGAAGCCGCTTAAAGCTGGATCTGATTTAAATTTTTATGGTGTCCATGACACCTTGGAACGCCTTCATAGATTAGTATATTAATATTTTATATTGCAAAACAAAGCCACCATCAGTTTCTGAGCAGTATTTTCCTCTGTCCAAGTCCCAGTGTGCATGGGCTTGCCTGCAAAGATTTAATTATCATCTCAAAATAAAACCCTTTTGTTTTTATGCACTCTGATCTGGAAGTGTGATGCTCCAGGAAAATCAAACCCAGTCGACTAGATATTTTCCTTCATAGTCACCTGCAGTAAACCAACAAGAAAACTTACAATATACTTCATAACATTAGACAGCAGTTATCAGCAGATAAGGGCTTCTTCACCCATGCAATCTACCGTACCTAGTTGTCACTTCATACTGAAGTTGTGGTCATTTTCCTGCTCTGCCATTTGTACAACTCCTTTAAATATCCCATGCTTAGTTGCTATTTTTGGTTATTACCAGCTTTGCTGGGAGCCATAGCTGGGAACCTTTTGTTGTGGTCACCCTTTGCTGGCCTGCCGGACATCGCTGCAGGCCTTTGCACTCACACCCCTGATGCTGCAGACAGTTGGGTCTCCGCGCCATGGCAGGTCCCCATTGGAGCTCTCGCTTGCAGCAGTACACCACCGGCACCGCTGCTGCTGCTGCCGCTCCTCCGTTTAAAGGGCTTGTGGTGAGAAAAGGCTGTGACTTCACCAGCCGCCGGCCTATTTAAGGGCCCCCAGGAAGCTCCTGTCTTTCCTCAGCAACAGGTTTGCCTGCATCCAATGTGTAGTGTGGGTTGCTGATTCCTGCGTTCCCAAATCCTGTGCCTGCATCATCCCTCCAACCCAGCCTGCCTTCCTGCCTGCCCTGCTGTGTCTGTCCCCTAGCCTGCTCCTGGACTGACTTCTGGATCTGACCCTAATCTGGACTTTGATCACTCTGCTGCCTGCCCTTGACCCTTGCCTGAACATTGACCTAGCTTGCTGCCTGCCTCTGACCCTAGCCTGGCCCTGGACCTTCACCTACCCCACTCCCATACAGACTTTTGCCTGCCAGCCCCCAGAACCCAAGAGCTCAACCCCTAGGGGAAAGTGGTTGGTATAGGTGAAGCTTCTCACCCATTTCTTCCATGCATAGCTCCGCCAGCTGTCAAGGAGGGCTACAGGGCTTTCCCCATAGGCAGAGTCAACCTCACCACAGCAACAACGGTCCACAAATCTTACAAGATTGTTGTTGATTAGTGTGTGTGTGTGTTTGGGAGATGGGGATGTGTATCATCCCCTTCTCATTTCCAAACCCCTTCCCTCCCACTCTAATCCACAGTCTCTTTTCTGCCATCACCACCACTTCCCCCCTCCAGGGATGAGTCCAACATTCTCCCTTCCTCTCCCCCTGACCTAGCACTCTTTTCTTCCCTTCCCTCCCTGGTAAGTCACTATTCCATGACTTGTGCACTCTCATTCCACCCTCAAGTGAGTTCCAAGTCTTGGAATCACAACTATAGACTGGGCTATGTCTGTGCTGCCTGTAGTGTGTGCTCCAGGCTCATTCCTCTCTCGCTGTTCCCTGCAAGCTTGCTGAAGGGGAGTGGCTGGAGCAGGACACAAGAGGCCTGAAGCTTTCTAGTGTTTTCCTCTGAGACTTGAACGAAATCCAGAGCAGTCCCAGGTATGCAGGCAGGCTATTCTGGGATCAACTACCCTTTCAATTAAACTTCCTGTAAGTCACTATCTGTCCAAATTCATATCATGGCTCCTTGGCTTTCAGCTTTTTTTTTTTTTTTTTTATCCATATAAGAGCTGATTTGATTATTGTCCCAGGAAAATGTACCTGCAGAGATTTTTAGGTGCTATTTCTGTGGTTATTTTTCCCCTGGGAAATAGGACAATAGATTTGAAAATGTCATGTGTGCGTTATTTCTCTCCTCTGACCTAAACACACCCTCGGGAACAGCTCCTGGCAATGTGGGTAAAAGTGTGCTTATTCCAACACAACTTGCATCACTTTTTCCCACATCGAAGTGGGGGGTGGCGTTTTTCAAACAACACATTTCTATGGATAAAAACACCATTGTACTGGTGGAAATGTTTTTATAAATAAAAAATTATAAGAGGTATTTCCAGGAGTATTCTCTAATTTTTTAATATTCATACAAACAGTGTTTTTCCATCCTTCCTACTGTGATTCTCTCATGTGCCCACTGTCTCTGTTGGCTGCTCTCTGTCATCAGCCCCACCGGTACAAACCCTCTGAGATGTAGAAACTCCTGTTCTTAGCTATTATCTCTCTCTAGCAATTGGCACCTTAGGAACCAACTTTGGCAAGATGCTTTATTGACATACCAGTAATGACTGATAACTCCTGCTCCTTCTCCCTATGAACCCTACACCATAAAAACACTTTATCTGCAAACACCAGAAGTTTATGGTCCCAGAGTGGCATTAATGGACAGTTTTCTCTGTATCTGAAAGCATTAGAATTTATCCCTGGTCCACTCTGATACCCTTGGCAAATCCCCAAAAAAGAAAAACTGTACAATGCAGAATTGTCAGAGTGCAACACTGTTTTCCATAAGAACAGATAAATGCATAAATAACTCCAGGTAGCTTTCATGCCCACTTGGTGCTTCTGGGAAAAGCAATATACTCAGTCTGACCGTACCCGCGGGGAGGAAATGCTAACAGCCGTCTCAGCGTAGAACGGCAAAATGGATTTGCATACAGTGCACTTTAGCTTGGATTTAATTTTGAAAGAAAAGCCTGCGAGGTTCCAGATATTGTCAAAAAGCCAAACTTTAAAGGACCCTTTGATATTTCTTAAAGCAGAATGAATAATAAGTAAAAAAAAAAAAAATCCCATGTATTCAAAATTAAAGCCAGTCTTTGCAGACATAAGAATGACTCCATGGTATAAGTTTATGATATGAATACATTTCGGAAATCTAGCCTGAAAAAAATAATGTCTAGCAGTTCATACAATGAACTCAGTAAGTTTGTAGCTGACCATGAGCCAAACTAGCAAATTCAATTTGGATGATGACAAATTTATAGAATTTCAAAATTAGAGCTGAGCTAAAAAAATATTCTACTATTTCTTAGAACACCACGGATAACACAGCAGAATCCTCCCTATTTATCAGAATTCTTATTAAAGTATCATTAAAAAGGAAACAGGTTCATATGAAATGAATGTGGAATTCTAACAAAAAAATGGGGATTTTTTTTTCATTTCAGCATAGCATGCACTATTCGGCAAGAAATGGTAACAAAACAAACAAAAAACCCCCCCTTCCCTCCCATCCCCCAATGTTCCTGAACCCTTTCGGTACCTTGGTGATGATGAAATGGGCAAGAGTGAGCCCCAGTGGTTCCAGACGTTGCTTTACCACCATAAAACCCATCCCTTTATGTCTGTGTAAAACTGTGCTGGCCTGACCCCATTTCTCACCCAGCGCTGGCAAAGCAGGAACAAGTGGGGACAGTAACTGCCCCTTTCATCCTCAGAAAATTGAGAGAGAAGTAATGGGGTGACAGACAGGGAGCAAGGTGGAGGAGGTAGGGCATTTCTTTTAATTTAATGTTTATTTTGGTTCAGCAAATGAATGAAATCCCAAAAACAAACCCTGAAAGGAAAAAATAAAAACCAAACAATATTTTTCCTTGCAGATCGCTATCATTAACATTCATTTAGTTATACAGAGTTGCACTCCAAAACCATTCATTTTGAATTCATTATCAATGTTCTTGTTAAATTACACATAAAACTGTTTCAGAAGTCTATGAATTTACTATAGATGGAAAACATCCAGAGGTTTTATAACTTTTCTGCAAAGCTATTTATTATTCAAGAAAAACTTTACCTTGTATTCAATATCCTCATTCTGTTAGAATTTAAACATTTTATAGAATTGTAGAACTGATATACTTACAAAATTATTATTAAAATTCCACATTAAATGGATCTACTATAAAAATTTACAGTGAAGAAAAACCTATGAAGATTTATAAAAATGTGTGGAAATTTTATGAAAACAAATCGTTACTAGAAACAAACACTTTTGAGAGTTTGTTTTATCTTTTGTTCTGCTGAGCATGGGGAAATCATGCCAATAAGATTACTGGATTCATTCAAATTCTGAAATAAGCAACACTTTTCTCCTACTCCTACCCCAACCCTCCCCCAGGAGTGTTGTTAGCATATATAAGGCCCATGCTCCAAGTCTCCAGCCACAGATGGAACAGAAGAGGTCTTGTGGGCCTGTTGGAGTTTCCTAGAGATGGCGACCAAATATGAGAACCTACAAGGCCACAGGCATTTCCTGCAGCCAGTGGCCGAGGAAGAAGCCCTATGGGGTTGTTGGCATTTCCTGCCATACTATAACACACTATTTAGCAAACCCAATAGTAATAACCCTACCCATGAAAAGGCAACTGCAAATAGTGCACCAGGTCCTAAAATACCAATACACCTCCTATTAGGAAAACTGAACAAGTCAGGCTGCTATAGATCTCTACACAGAAACTGCACGCTATCACAATATCTCACCTCGGTCTCATGCAGAGCACAGACAGACCCTTGCTATATATTGGATAAAGAGACCATAAAGTATAAATAGAAATATATAGACAAACTGGAAACTAAAACAATCCAAACTCTGTATGCATTGCAATAATGGAAAAAAAGAAACATCAACATTCCTTGTTAAACCTCAAATACAATTAAGAAACATACATCAAGCATACCAATATGCTGATGTATGATAAAAGGAGAGGCCTTTACCAAGTTATCCATGGATGCACAGTTCTGATGAGGAGTAGACCTCTCAATAGCTATTCATAAATGGGGGAATTTTCAAAATGGCCACAGGGGTTTCTTGTTGAAAATTGGGCCATTGAGTATAGTGTGTACTTTGTACCTATGCGCAGTATTTGCATCAGCCCCAAAGCATCTGTAAAAATACATGGAAAGTACCCATGGGATTTTCAAAATGATAGCCCCGCAAGTACTTTCTTAATTCTGCCCCTTTTTTTCTTGTTATTGGTGCTTTTATCCACAGGGAAAGAATAGTGAGTGGAAGGGGGAATTTTCAGTGTTAAAAAGGTTTGATAATTGTCCTGAAATGTTAACCCAATAAAAAGGTATCACCTGCAACTTATTAGACCTTTATTTGTACATCAGTCAGGTTACATCCAGGCCATATTCACGGAGAAGCAAAGTTTCAATCAATTCTGAATAAGTTTGGTGAACTAGACCAGCCATGACCAAAAGGACTCCCAGCCAAGTTGCTGCCAGACTGCCTGTATTATCTCTTCTTTTCCTATCAAAATCTTCATGGGGACTCAGCCAAAAAAAGTACAGTTCTTATGAAGTATATAGAAGAATGCAATTAGATAATAGATTATTTTTGCTTGTTTTATATGCAAGGTGATCTTTGCATTTTAGTCATCCTGAGTGGGTGATGAAGTATAATTTTGTCTTAGAAACAACCTCTCCCTTTAACTTATTCACTTTTAATGATAAGACATTTCACTGCTAAGTAATTTTCAAAGTCATTTGCATGCATAAAACCCAGTTTTATGTGAGTAAATGGGCTGTTGAAAATTAATCCGGGCTCAGTGCACATAAAAGAATGCACTTAAGTTGAGGCAGGGTTGCAACTTGTATACATGTTCCTTTATTTTAAAGGGTATTAGGTGAATTTTAAAAGCCTGGCACACACCAAAACCAGGAGATGTGTGAATATGTCAGGCCGGCGGGCGCTGAGTGGATTTTAAAAGCCACCCACCTAGGTACGTACGTATCTTCCGCCTCACGCACAAAATCTTTTTTCTAAGAAAAAGGGGCGGGGTGTAGGATGGGTCTGAGTGGGGCATGGACGTTCCTGGAAAGCAGCGCACAAATACTTACATGCACAACTTTATTTCTGCAATGGATGGCATGTTAGTCATAAAACAAACAAACAAAAAAACAATAAAAGATCACTGGGGTATGAAGGGTCAGGGCTAAGAGGAGAAGGGAGGGTATTTAAATAGGGGGGTTGGGAGGTCCTATCCCTTACCTGGGGGAACTGGGTACAAACTGGGGAAATGGCCAATTGCGTCGGCACACGTGGCTTGTAAAACCCCCCCCCCCCCCCACTTACGTGGTACAAGTGGCATTTGTGTGCATAGGCACGCACCCACATAAAATTGCAGCTCATGTGTGCGTGCGATGAGCCTATTTTATAACCTTCTGCATCCCTTTACCCTCATTCTTCAGGCATTGAAACCGGCAGGTTAGGCCAGTGGCCAGCTCAGTGATGGTGCTGTGCACTGCAGAGGGGCCCTGATTGGATTCCTGTATTGGGCCTTCCACAACTCGAGCATTATTTGACCTACACAGTGCTGTACAAATCTACAGTCCCTGCTCAGCTGAGCTTACAACATAATCAAGGCAAACTTAGAGAGCAAGACAGACTTTGAGAATTTCCTGTATTAGGAAACTGGTTAATTTCACTAAGACTGTCAGCATGATAATCAGGGTTCAAGGTTTGAAAGCAGACTCAGAAATGTGGGGGTTTTAGACTTGATTTGAATAAGGTCAGATAGGGAACATGACGCAACAACTGAGGACGTTTATTCCAAGCACACAGTACAGCAGGGTGGAAAGCACAGAGTCTGGCAGTGGTGGAGAAGGTTGTGCCGTTGAATCGTCAAGACGTTTTACACGTGTAAGTGCAGGCCAAAGCTAGGAGACGTGCCTGTGCCTTGGGCCGATTTTAAGAAGCAGAGGATGTATGTACTAGGGATGTGAATCGTTTTCCATATCGTCTTAACAATAGAAATTGTGTGGCAGGGCAAGAAAATCGTCTTAGGCACGATTTTTTAGTTAAAAAATCTTTAAAAATCGTTTTTTCCGATTAGTGCGCACTAACGGGAGTTAGTGCGCACTAACTGAAAATGATACAATTTGACACTTTTCAGGTCAGTTAAGGTCAGTTTAGGAATGAATATGTATTCCTATTGGCTGCCCTCTTATTTATTCATGTTACCAAGTTTCCTACTGACAGTATATGGGGGATGGGAAATGGAAACAGTTGGTAGCTTGACAAAACAAGTAATGTGATCAGTCAATGTGACTAGAACTTGTGCCCTAACCCTGATACCAGGGGTATTGTGATCTTCCTGCACACAGTGCCCTATCCCTAATACCAGGGGTGTTGTGATCTTCCTGCACACAGTGCCCTATCCCTAATACCAGGGGTGTTGTGATCTTCCTGCACACAGTGCCCTATTCCTGATACTGGGGGTGTTGTGATCTTCCTGCACACAGTGCCCTATTCCTGATACCGGGGGTGTTGTGATCTTCTTGCACACATCCCGGTATCAGGGATAGGGCACTGCATGCAGGAAGATCACAACACTCCTGGTATTAATAGGGATAGGGCACTGCATGCAGGAAGATCACAACACTCCTGGTATTAATAGGGATAGGGCACTGCATGCAGGAAGATCACAACACCCCTGGTATCAGGGATAGGGCACTGTGTGCAGGAAGATCACAATACCCTGGAGGAGTGAGGGTCAGGCAGCTCCCCCCTGTCTGTGAAGCCAGCCTCTCACTAGTAATGCAGGGAGGGAGCTGTCTCAGACTTCACCATCCTCCCCCCCCCCCTCACCCACACACCATTCACTAGCTGGGACATGGGGGAAGTCAGGAGTGAGGGTCAGGCAGCTCCCCCCTGTCTGTGAAGCCAGCCTCTCACTAGTAATGCAGGGAGGGAGCTGTCTCAGACTTCACCATCCTCCCCCTCCCCCCCTCACCCACACACCATTCACTAGCTGGGACATGGGGGAAGTCAGGAGTGAGGGTCAGGCAGCTCCCCCCTGTCTGTGAAGCCAGCCTCTCACTAGTAATGCAGGGAGGGAGCTGTCTCAGACTTCACCATCCTCCCCCCCCCCCTCACCCACACACCATTCACTAGCTGGGACATGGGGGAAGTCAGGAGTGAGGGTCAGGCAGCTCCCCCCTGTCTGTGAAGCCAGCCTCTCACTAGTAATGCAGGGAGGGAGCTGTCTCAGACTTCACCATCCTCCCCCCCCCCTCACCCACACACCATTCACTAGCTGGGACATGGGGGAAGTCAGGAGTGAGGGTCAGGCAGCTCCCCCCTGTCTGTGAAGCCAGCCTCTCACTAGTAATGCAGGGAGGGAGCTGTCTCAGACTTCACCATCCTCCCCCCCCCCCCCCCTCACCCACACACCATTCACTAGCTGGGACATGGGGGAAGTCAGGAGTGAGGGTCAGGCAGCTCCCCCCTGTCTGTGAAGCCAGCCTCTCACTAGTAATGCAGGGAGGGAGCTGTCTCAGACTTCACCATCCTCCCCCCCCCCTCACCCACACACCATTCACTAGCTGGGACATGGGGGAAGTCAGGAGTGAGGGTCAGGCAGCTCCCCCCTGTCTGTGAAGCCAGCCTCTCACTAGTAATGCAGGGAGGGAGCTGTCTCAGACTTCACCATCCTCCCCCACCCCCTCACCCACACACCATTCACTAGCTGGGACATGGGGGAAGTCAGGAGTGAGGGTCAGGCAGCTCCCCCCTGTCTGTGAAGCCAGCCTCTCACTAGTAATGCAGGGAGGGAGCTGTCTCAGACTTCACCATCCCCCCCCCCCCCACCCACACACCATTCACTAGCTGGGACATGGGGGAAGTCAGGAGTGAGGGTCAGGCAGCTCCCCCCTGTCTGTGAAGCCAGCCTCTCACTAGTAATGCAGGGAGGGAGCTGTCTCAGACTTCACCATCCTCCCCCCCCCCCCCTCACCCACACACCATTCACTAGCTGGGACATGGGGGAAGTCAGGAGTGAGGGTCAGGCAGCTCCCCCCTGTCTGTGAAGCCAGCCTCTCACTAGTAATGCAGGGAGGGAGCTGTCTCAGACTTCACCATCCTCCCCCCCCCCCCCTCACCCACACACCATTCACTAGCTGGGACATGGGGGAAGTCAGGAGTGAGGGTCAGGCAGCTCCCCCCTGTCTGTGAAGCCAGCCTCTCACTAGTAATGCAGGGAGGGAGCTGTCTCAGACTTCACCATCCTCCCCCCCCCCTCACCCACACACCATTCACTAGCTGGGACATGGGGGAAGTCAGGAGTGAGGGTCAGGCAGCTCCCCCCTGTCTGTGAAGCCAGCCTCTCACTAGTAATGCAGGGAGGGAGCTGTCTCAGACTTCACCATCCTCCCCCCCCCCCCTCACCCACACACCATTCACTAGCTGGGACATGGGGGAAGTCAGGAGTGAGGGTCAGGCAGCTCCCCCCTGTCTGTGAAGCCAGCCTCTCACTAGTAATGCAGGGAGGGAGCTGTCTCAGACTTCACCATCCTCCCCCCCCCCCCCTCACCCACACACCATTCACTAGCTGGGACATGGGGGAAGTCAGGAGTGAGGGTCAGGCAGCTCCCCCCTGTCTGTGAAGCCAGCCTCTCACTAGTAATGCAGGGAGGGAGCTGTCTCAGACTTCACCATCCCCCCCCCTCACCCACACACCATTCACTAGCTGGGACATGGGGGAAGTCAGGAGTGAGGGTCAGGCAGCTCCCCCCTGTCTGTGAAGCCAGCCTCTCACTAGTAATGCAGGGAGGGAGCTGTCTCAGACTTCACCATCCTCCCCCCCCCCCCCCTCACCCACACACCATTCACTAGCTGGGACATGGGGGAAGTCAGGAGTGAGGGTCAGGCAGCTCCCCCCTGTCTGTGAAGCCAGCCTCTCACTAGTAATGCAGGGAGGGAGCTGCCTCAGACTGGTATCAGGGTTAGGGCACTGTGTGCAGGAAGATCACAACACTCCTGGTATTAATAGGGATAGGGCACTGTAAGAGATGACTGTAGTAGATTGAATAAAGATCTGATGTTTCTGCTCTCCTCACACCAAACAAAAACAACACACAAGCAGAGAAGCCCTTCTTACAAAGCTGAGCTAGTGAGTTAAGTAGGAGGAAAAGTAAACATACTTGTGCCAGTGTGGCTACTTAAAAAATACACTTACCAACAATCAATTACATATATTTGAACTGTGTACTGTTCCAGCCAGGACCACCTTTCTAAAATGCACAGTGATTGGCAAATTCAACATGCACTAGCATTTCAGGTGCCTGCTAACAAAAATAATAAACAAACAAGTTCTAGTCACGTGAGTGCTGATCATTACATTACTTTTTTTGTCAAGCTTCCAACTGTTTCCATTTCACATCCCCCCAACCATTACCTCAGTATTAGCCTTGGTAACATCAATAGATAAGAGCACAGCCAGCCAATAGGAATACATACATACATATTCATTCCTAAGTGACCTTTACTGACCTGGGAAGTGTGAACACTTTGTTTCATTTTCTGTTGGTGTTCGTTAGTTTCCAGTTCCATTTCCCATCCCCCCAACCATCACCTCAGTGGTAACCTTGGTAACATCAATAGATAAGAGGGCAGCCAGCCAATAGGAACACATATTCATTCCTAACTGACCTTCAGTGACCTGGAAAGTGTTTATTTGTATCATTTTCAGTTAGTGCGCACTAAATCGAGTTAGTGCGCACTAACGGGGAGTTCGTGCGCACTAACTCGAGTTAGTGCGCACTAACACGATTTAACGATTTTTAACGATAAATCGTTAGAATTTCTATTGTATCGTGTTCTATAACGATTTAAGACGATATAAACATTATCGGACGATAATTTTAATCGTTGAAAAACGATTCACATCCCTAGTATGTACCTCTCGGTATGTGCACCAATCGAAAAGTGCAAAAAAGGGGCGGGGCATGAGCCTTCTGGGAGGGTCACTTGAAAAGTGTGCGTAAGTATTTTCACACACAAGTGTGCGCCGGGGTTCCCTGCCATGTAACTTTACTTCTGCTATGGATGTTGTGCGAGTTCTAAAATAAAGAGAGTCAGTGGGGTTTGAAGGGTCAGGGCTAATAGGGTAAAAGGGAGAAAGGTTAATTAGGGGAGTTAAGAAGTCAGAAGTCTTTCTTTACCTGTGCAACCCTGGAACGGACTGGTGAAAGTGATAAGTGCATTGGCGTGCATATCTAAAAAGAAGTCCCCCCACTTATGTAGTCGAGCTGGCATTTGTGTGCAGAAGCGCACATCCACACACAATTGTGTGCACGTTTGCTCATACAGCCAATTTTATATCTTAAGCGCATATATGTGCGTATTTTTAAATGACAATATCCATTCATGCGAGCCGCCACATGCTTGTACATGTACGCCTGCGTGGCTGTTTAAAAGTTGCCTTCTAAGTGCATAAATGAGCTTTTGAAAATTGCTACAATATTATATTTACGCACTAGGGGCTTGATTTTCAAAAGCATTTACACATGTAAAACTGGGTTTTGCATGAGTAAATGAAAATTGCTACAATATATGCTATTGAATTATCCATAGGGTTTACTCATATAAGTGCGCTTTCCACGTGTAAATGGCTTTTGAAAATTACTACAAATTATGTAACATTTTTGCATGTAACTCCTTTGAAAATTCACCTGTAACATTTGAAAATTACCTCCTGTGAGAGGTAGTCCTGGAGAAAGAAATGGGCAGGAGCGATGCCCACTTACTCCTAACCCCATGAGAAAACGTACAGTCATACAGATAATGATTTTACCCTAAAACTGGCACCAAAGTTACATCACTTAGCACTGGCCTCAGAGCCATGGAAGCCATTTTTAAAAGGACAGTGGCAAGGAAGGAGTGAGAGGGCATGACACTTGCTCATTTCTTTCCCCAGGACCATTATGGGGTACGTGAGGGCTGGGGAGGTACCTGACACCAGCAAATTTTTTGGGGGGGGGGGGGGGGGAGAGGGTCAGAGAGGCTGCAGCTCTGCTGCAGCCTGAGTGGCAGGAGGGGCATCAGAATTGGCCCAGAGAGGCACCAGGGACCCACAGAACCCATGAGTGCTAGGAAGGACGTTTGTTTTAAACAAAGGAAAAATATTGGAATATTTTCAGGTATTTTCATGCAAGACCATCTCTGGTTCTTAGGTGCAATTCATTTAAAATGAATGCACATCCCTAATAATTACTGCAAGGTGAAATGGTTCAGTGGGAGACCTGCAAGTAGTAGGTTGCAGTGGTCTCAGCATGCGGCGTTGAGTGTGGATAAGGGTTCTGGTAATGTGTTAAAAAAGGAAGGGATGCATTTTGCTGGTATTGGAAAGGAAGTAATGACAATTTAGCAGTGGGGGTTTTTTTTTGGGGGGGGGGGGGGAGGGATGTGTTTAGAGAAGGCAAGAAGAGGATGGTACATGAAATGAGTTGTTTTAGGAAAGACAACATTTTTTAATTTCTCCGAATATGAATTGTGATTGAAGTACTCTCTGTACCTTAAAATAAAAATGTCATTTTAAAATCTCCTGAGCTGCATGTTTCCACGCTTAGCTGCTAACTCTCTGTAAGGCTATGAATATGGCACTTTACCACCCTGTATCTTATTTTAACCAACTGATTTTATAGTGTTACTACTACTATCTCTACTAGGACTGGCTCCTCACACTCGTGGAAGCTCCTGGCCTCAGACATTTGCTGCCACCCACCCAGTCTAAAGATGGATGCCTGGAGGTTTCTAATGAGCTACAGTTGCAAAGCACCTAGGCAGCCTGTGTGCAAAAAAAGCACTGCCCACAGAGATGATAGCAGTTTCTGCCCTTCTGGCAGAGGAATAAAACAAGCTTCAAGGATGCCAACAAGTCTTCAATTCCTCTAATGCAGCCTGAGCCTTCTAGAGCTGCAAGCTTTATGGCATTAAGAGTTCTTTTTGGACCAAGCAAACAAAACAAATATGTGACAAAGCCTGTATCCCTCAGAATGTTGTCCAAATATCAACATTGTGAAAGTCTTCCTTCTCATCCCCTCCAAATGCCTCCTGACTAATCTGATGCTGACTCACTAGCTGAAGTTAAAATCAGCTTTATCCTAGAAGGTATTAAGGAAAGGTTCTCTGACGGACAGTGATGGAAGCTCTCCGGTCCTTGGTGCTGAATGAAGGGTTTAAATTTATCATCCCCCCCCCCCCCACTCCATACCTCTGTAGCTTTTAATGTCAAGCTAGTATTTCACATTTTTGTCAGCCACAGTAAAAGAGAACGGAGTTTACCTGCTGTCTGCAGTTATTAATATGTCGGCTCAAACACCAATGCTCTCTCGCCTACCTTACACTGTAGATAGAAGATGCGGTAATGAACCCATGCTATAACAGAACCGATTGCCAGAGACATCCACATAGAGTTTAAACTGAAAGTGGTCATGTCCATCAGCTTTAGCAGTTTTTTTCTCTGTTTTCTGCACCTGGTCCTGCTTAGTGTCCATTAGTGCCTGATCTGTTCATAAAAATGCCTAGGGTTTTCTTAAAATTGTCCAAGAAAGATCTGTAGATATCGTAACATGATCCCCCAGGTTCCTTTACTATGATCAAATTCTGTGTCTCGGAGGAGAACCCTGGCCGTACACTTGAAAGTTTGCTATAATAATCTATTTGCTATTGAGCCAGTTAAATCACTTTCATTTCTTTTTCTTTGTTGAAATACTGCCCTTTTGTATTTTTTTCTATTAACCTAGTAAGTCCACATATTATCCTGTCAACCCTTTATAGACAGTTAGTAATCATATCAGCAAAACGTAATATACCCCTGGCTAAGGACAGATGTAAGACACAGCTGGTTCCTGAAAAACGTGACTTAAATCTCATTGTTGCAAGTTGAAACTGATTGTCTTATATGAACAATGAGGTCCATGTTTAGCGTGTTTGTCTGGCCAAGTACAAAAAGTAGCCAAACAAACTCTGGAATATGAAAATCCCACTGGATAAGCTTTCAGCTGGCTGTGGCAGGGACAGTCCAGAGATGCACCTGTGCTGTCAAATGGCCCAGCTAAGTTAGGCAGATAAGTTTATCTGGCTAACTTTGCCAGCTGACCAGTGGCTGAATGCGGAGCTCAATGTAATAAATGGAGGATTGGTTCCAGCACCAGAGCTCAATACCTTATTTGTAACAAAATAACCCAGAATTCAGTAACATATAATCCTATAAAAAGCACAGACACATTTTAAAGCCTTTTAATGTCTGA
The DNA here is from genome assembly GCF_901001135.1 of Rhinatrema bivittatum. NCBI lineage: Eukaryota > Metazoa > Chordata > Amphibia > Gymnophiona > Rhinatrematidae > Rhinatrema > Rhinatrema bivittatum. Next base: position 4,748,303 of record NC_042631.1, on the reverse strand, counting down.
AGAGAAAAGTGCTATTAGCTGCTGTCCTGGCAGCCGGCTGGTGCGCACAGATTACTTCTGCCCTGGAGAAGCAGTAAATATTAATAAAAAAAAAATTAGGGACAGTTAGGGTTAGGTTTAGGGGGCGGGGAGGAGAAGTAGAGAGTCAAGATCTCCCTCCTCCTCAGCTTTTCTGAAGCAGTGCAGAAGACGTGTGTCATTTCTCCACTGCACCCCTGGCAGCTTTTGCTTTCTAAAGAAACCATCAAAGAGCACCCTTTAAACGAAACTCCGGTTGGCCAAAGTTTGAAAAGCTTTAAACTAAACTGTCAAGTCCATGTATTTTTCCCACAAAAACAGCTGTCAGTCTCAGCTGAAGGTAAGGAGGTGTAAATAAAGAGTTCTGCCATTCCTCTCTATCACTAGCCCATCTGTTGCTGCCACGGAGTCCTGAAGCTCCCACCAGCCTTTCCTCATGCTGCTCACGCTGATGGGGCCGGGAACCTCCAGCACCATTTCTTCCTGGCATCGGTGGGCCCCAGGAACCCCAGCAGTCCTTCTGTTGTCATCGCTGCTGCAGAAAATAACCCTGCTCTTCACCTGATGACAGCAGCCCCTCCTCCTCCCCCTCACCACTCTGCGTGATGTCATCATGTGGACGAATGTGCGGGCACCATACAATGAAACACGCAGAGCCCCTAGTATTTTTATAACATAGACTTGTCATGAAATGCCAGAGTAATAAATGTAATTGATTTTGTCCATAAAAGAAAGAAGAACCAGGATACAACATACACAAATTGATGATATTCTAAGGAAATTAGGTGGTATGATCATTTTAAAGCTCTGGAGCTTGCACCTTCTTTGTCACTTTCTCCTGGTTATATAATCCATAATGCAAACTAAAATAAAAGAGAATAATTTTCTAGTCTTTGATCATCATTGCTTTGTCTTCTAGCTAGCAGATTCCAGAGTGACTGATTGCATAGGGTTGCAGCAAACATACCAATATGTAATGCTTAGACCCGTCCCTCTTATATAAATCGGCAAAAGTTTATGACCCAGCTTAAACTGAGATTTAATCAGCATAAAGTAACCCCAACTGGAAAAGATGCAAGCCAGACATGCAGCCTATTCTGCAGACCTCTTCAAAAGGACACTTTGGACTATAAATGGTTTTCTATAATCACAGGAATTTATATTCTATGTTCTGCATCCAGAAATGTAATTTAATTTTTTTAACTCACTGGGCCTTTGCCAATTAGCAACAGAGGAGTTATGGCCCTAACAATGAGCTTTAATGTGCGCTGACCAAGTGTAAACTTTGCTTACGTAAATCAAACAGAAGTACAAGCTCTTTTAAACTCATCAGATGTACAGTGGATGTTGTAATTATTTTTGCCAGCAGAATTTACTGATACCTGACTGGAAAAACAACAACTTTCCCACCTCTGCAAATCATTAAAAAAGCAAATAAGTAGGCAGATATCGAGATATGACTTCCCTAGTTCTTCAGCTATTCCTTTAAGAACCGTGAAGCATTGGATACAAGAGAAAAGGCTACAACATGGTGCAGATATCAGCAGAGCCCGTTTGTCAATGTAATCTTCAAAGAACTCCACAAGGCCACATATGTGTATCAGATGTGTGTATTATAAAATATATGTATTCTATACCACAACTTAAGAGCTTATGTATGCTTATGCATGAATACATGCAAAGCATTGAAATAGAGTGTTTTAATGCATTGAATGTGCAGATTCCTGCATATATTTTGAGTGAAGAAGTAGCACTTGCTGGAGTAAAATCCAGTTTACGCATGGAAGTCGGTATAATTTAAAATACTGGTGCATAACTTAAATAAGTTTTCTGATTCCTCCACCAGTTCACCCAGACCTTCTTCAGGTCTTCAAGACCCTCCTCTGGTTCACCCAGACCTCCCAACCAGCCAATAGTATGCAATAAACAAGTCCGATATCCATTATGCCAGTTAATGCATGATTATGCACAATCCAGTGGGAGCACTGAGAGGAGAGGATCACCTTGCTGATGGCTGCAAATAATCAGTAAGTACTGCTTGAAGACATTTTTAAAACTTAAAAGTATTGGGGAGAAGTAACCTATTGGGGTATATTTAGTGTGTTTATGTGTTTTGTTTTAAATAGGTAGTCAGAAAGGCAGGCAACAAACAGAAGTTTGTGTTTGTATTTCCCACCTCTCCCACCCACCCCAGATAATCCTTTAATTTATAAGCAGGTGTCTCTTTCACACTTTAAAAAATATATAAATAAAAAATTAGTCTTGACTTAAACTCAGAAATTCCCCACACCTTATCAGGAGTTTGATCATTCCCTTGATATATAGTGAAAACACTAATACATTTATAGGACCCTAACTGTACACAATCCTTCACCATTGGCAACCTAAAACCTAACTAGGAACTGAACACATTTAAAATGAAGGCAGCAGTCCAGCAGCAAGAGGGTGGCCTCCTAGTCTTTTGCATCGAGTGTCTCATGAGAGGCTTCTAAGAAAATCAAAAAGTACTGGGATAGGAGGTGATGTCCTTTCGTGGATTACAAACTGGTTAAAAGACAGGAAACAGAGAGTAGGATTAAATGGACAATTTTCTCAGTGGAAAAGAGTAAACAGTGGAGTGCCTCAGGGTTCTGTACTTGGATCGGTGCTTTTCAATATATTTATAAATGATCTGGAAAGGAATACAAGTGAGGTTATCAAATATGCAGATGATACAAAATTATTCAGAGTAGTTAAATCACATGTGGATTGTGATAAATTGCAGGAGGACCTTGCAAGACTGGAAGATTGGGCATCCAAATGGCAGATGAAATTTAATGTGGACAAGTGCAAGGTCTTGCATATAGGGAAAAATAACCCTTGCTGTAGTTACACGATGTTAGGTTCCATATTAGGAGCTACCACCCAGGAAAAAGATCTAGGCATCATAGTGGATAATACTTTAAAATTATCGGCTCAGTGTGCTGCAGCAGTCAAAAAAGCAAACAGAATTTTAGGAATTATTAGGACGGGAATGGTTAATAAAATGGAAAATGTCATAATGCCTCTATATCGCTCCATGGTGAGACTGCACCTTGAATACTCTGTACAATTCTGGTTGCCTCATCTCAAAAAAGATATAATTGCAATGGAGAAGGTACAGAGAAGGGCTACCAAAATGATAAAGGGGATGCTCCCCTATGAGGAAAGACTTGAAGAAGAGAAGAGACGGCTGAGGGGGGATATAATAGAGGTCTTTAAAATCATGAGAGCTCTAGAATGGGTAAATGTGAATTAGTTATTTACTCTATTGGATAATAGAAGGACCAGGGGGCACTCCATGAAGTTAGCAAGTAGCTCATTTAAAACAAATCAAAGAAAATTCTTTTTCACTCAGTGCATAGTTAAGCTCTGGAATTCATTGTCAGGGGATGTGTTGACAACAATTAGTGTAACTGGGTTTAAAAAAGGTTTGGATAAGTTCCCAGAGGAAAAATCCATAAACTATTACGATAATTAATAAGCAATAGTAGGTTGTGATCTATCTAATGTTTGGGTATTTGCCAGGTTCTTATGGCCTGGTTTGGCCTCTGTTGGAAACAGGATACTGGGCTTGACGGACCCTTGGTCTGACCCAGTATGGCATATCTTATGTTCTTATAATTAGCAGGTGTAAAATTACATGAGTATGTTCCTAAGGGTAATTGTATAAGTCTCTTATCAAATAGCAACTTTACACATGTAATTGTTGTGCTGCCTTAGATTGCTCATAGACTGCCAGGTTCTTTTTTTTAATTGTTCATATATATGTGCATAAAACCTAAAATATGCATGCACTTTTGGTGTTTATGGTATGGGCCTCAAAGCATCATTGTAAAATAGAGCAACTGGAGATCGTTCCTACTCTCTGGACTCATGGATGGGCTAAGTGGCTGAGTGTGGTCTCTGTGTCCACTGTGGGGCTTTTTTTTTGGACAGTTTTGAAAATCAAATGAAAACAAACTAAATTGTTTTTCATTCATTTTGTTTTCAAAATGACATGCAGCAAAATGGGGAAAGGTGATTGAAATGTCTCCAGTTTCATTTCAGATGAAAGCGCATTCCTAATCTCCAGCCAGCTGCTGAACTCAGCCCACAGTAGCTGGGTGGGTTGCGTGAATCGCTGTGCATATGACAAGGCACGGTTTTAGGAAGGAATGGCAGAGCATCTCTTCAAGGTGTAGCAAAGGGGAAAAAGAAAATGATGTTGATATAATGAGTGAAGCATATACTACAGAGGAACACATTTAGGCAGGTCACTAATTAGAGTCAGAGAAGCTGGTATTATTTTTCATTCACGTTTGATACTTGCAGCATTCTAATAATGAATGGAGAAAGCAGATATCCAATAATGACGCTTAGCACATCTCGTCCTCAGCCTTCCCTTCCCCAAGCAGCCCCATGTGCACAACCTTATAATGAAGAGCTGCCTACATTATAAATGGTGTTCTTTGAATGTCGTTAAAATAACAATATGTTAGCATAGTAAGATGATGTAGTGCAAAACCATTTTGATTTTCATTTCAGCGATAGCATTCTTCAGACTTTTCTTCATATTGCAAGACTGATACGGTTTTGATTGGGCTCTTTAAATGACATACATTTGTTTTCACAGCTTCATGGCAGCTTCTCTTCCCCGGGGACTGAGGCTCAAAGCACGAGAGCTTCTTTGAGCTTGGCTGCAGATTGCAGATCCTGGCTGCAGTAGTGCGGTTGCCGGGTTAGCTCGCTTTTACTTTCTGGCAATAAGCTCATTCCGTTTTTCACACCTGATGAAGGGAGTATTAGCTCCAAAAAGCTAATCAAGAAACGTATTAAGTCTAATACAAATTTGTCACTTTATAATACTGTTTTTTTGTTTGTTAACTTTTCTTTCTGAGATTTCCAATCTGGAATAAGGCTAAGTAAACTCTTGGGAACAAACCAGTGGCCGTCCTATTCCCTATCCCTACCTGACCTTTATTGCAGCTCAGGTTAACTGCTTGGGCAGAACACATTCCATTGAGTGGTGTTTTAGGAAACCTATGTGACCAAGTTACAATGCAACAGCCTTCAATTTAGCAAACAAGATTTGCCTGTGGGATCTCAGGTATCCTGAATGCATGAGGTCTGTCTCATTCAAGGAGCTGCTCACCTTCAGCGCTGCATTCGTTAGGATCATTCCAAAACAATTCCAGTCTCAGGCACTAAAGCACATGTTAGAACATCTTTTCCTGCTGCTACTGCTTGATATTAAAAACTGTACATCTCCTAGTACATCATTACAATTTCTTATGCTTTGGATGTAAATAGGGTCTTCTGCTGGTTGGGTTTTTTTGTTTTGTTTTTTTTTTTTACTAAAAAAATCTCATGAATATATGAATACATTTGAATGAATTTCTCTTGTCAGAGAAAAAGTAGGCCACTTTGCTACATTGCAGGATTGTTTCAGGCAATGAGGGTCCAAGTCGGAATTACAGAGATTGAGTATTACTTTCATTAGAAAACCAACAAATGATTGAACCTGTATCTTTTGAAGATGGGGAAAATGGAATGTGTACTTGGGTTTCCCATCTGACAACTTAAAGATGCTCTTACCTGAGCTTATAAATAATATTACCTACTCTCATGCTGTGTGTGTGTGTGTGTGTGTGTGTGTGTGTGTATTGTACACACACAAACTTGTATTTTACAGAAAAGAGGCAATGCTACATATCCATGTATAATTTTGTGCATAAGACGAACAAGGATTTTTATTTTTTGGCTATGGTATTGTGTTGACAGGTTTAGTACCATTTTGGCTGGGCCATCTGTGGGCTTCTTATACGACTTAGGAGATGCAAAGCTGCACAACCTATCTGACTAGACTGACTGAGGTTGGGCATATACTGCTGATTAGGGGTGTGTATATGCATTATCTGTCTTTTTTTTTCATTTTTGTTTTTCATTCTTTATTTAAACAAAATAAAAAAACTATAAAAAAATTAAAAAAAAAATTTTAAAACAGAAAAAAATGAAATAAGAAAAGTTGGATCCTGTCGCAGAAAAAACCCTCTTGATCTTCCCCCTCTGATTCCCCCACCATCACCAGTTTTCCAAACCCTCAAACTCTAGTTTTCTTTTTCTTCAGGGGATAAGTTTTAGCTGGATTATTAGCTACCGTGTTTCCCCGAAAATAGACAGTGTCTTATATTAATTTTTGCTACCAAAAATGCACTAGGCCTTATTTTCAGGGGATGTCTTATTTTTCCATGAAGAAGAATTCACATATATTGTTGAACAAAAAAATGAACATTTATTATATTCTGAATAGTTGTCTAGTTATGCTGGTTTGTGATGACAACTAACTGTGAATCCTGCAGGGTAAAAAAATCACAGCTGCATGCTCTGGTGTTCTGTGCGACGGGCATGCTCCCAAATAAAAACTTTGCTAGGTCTTACTTTCGGGAGAGGTCTTATATTTAGCAATTCAGCAAAACCTCTACTAGGTCTTATTTTCGGGGAAACAGGGTAGCTAAAACATAGTGAGATACACAAGAGGTGGTGCAGTGATATTCTGGGAACTGGTACTGCTGAATATCAGTACTATCCAACTAAGATCAGCAAGTAAGTCTGGCTGTGTGAAAAGCAGTCCTAAAGTTTATTGGGTACATGCATCTGGATAATTTTAACCTTAACTGGCTATACTCAGAACATAATTGATTAGGTGATGCAAAAAGATAAGCTTCTGCACCAGCAGAGCCAATCCCTTATCCCTAAGAAATAGGTCATGACATAGTAGTGCTAGATTTCCCCAATCCCCCCAAAAGAATCTGCAGACCATAGTGGCCCTCCTGTGATTTGAAAAACCAAGGCCTGATCTGGGCTCCCTTCTAACACCCTCCTCACCCCTACTGCCATTCACCTACCCCACTCAGAGCTCATCAAAACCTGCAAGGCTACTATCTGCTTGATACAATTGTACTTTTGGGAAGGGGGAGAAATTGGGGAGAATCAGGTGCTCTGGCCTGATTTACATTTTGGGGGGGGGGGGGGTGTTGGAGTTCAGGCCTGTTGGCTCAGAATGTTATTTATTTTAAAAAGTTTTTTATAACCACAATCTACAATAGGGTTAGATCGAGGCGGTTTATATTATCACATGCATAAATAACAAAACATATAATACAAAGTATGATTAATGATAAAAAAAACAAGGCATAAAATCAACAAGTTATAACAAAACTAAATAAATAGCAATAACTACATCACACCTGAAAGTTTAGTACAGATGACCAGCAAGCAATCACAGGCTAAAAAGATAGTTTTTCTTAAACTCCTTAATATTAGATATTAGCCAAAGAGACTCAGGAATGGGATTCCATAGGATAGGACCTGTGACAGAGAAGGCACGCCTTCTGGTGAGATCAGGCCTAGCTAATTTGACTGTTGGAACCTCAAGAAGGCTTTTATTTATAGAGCGGAGGCGTCTCACGTGTTGGTACATACATGATTTTTTAATGTAATAAGTTATGAATAATAGTAAGAATTTTATACTGTATATGTTGAGGCAGAGAAAACCAGTGTAACGAACAAAGGGACAGGAGTTATGTGTTCTCAATGACTCGCGCTTACAAGAATACATGCAGCAGTGTTATGAACTAGTTGTAATAGTCGTAAGGCATTAGCTGGGAGACCCAGATATAGTGCATTACTTAACTGGTTATGTTCAGAATATAGCCAGATAATGTTAAAGCTATTCAGATTCATGAACCTGGTTAAGTTTAAAACTAATTGGCTCTGTTCAGCAGAATAAGTATGTCCTGCTGAATAACTATGACAAGTTACCTGGCCAACTTTTAGCCAGATAATTTGTTCAGTTCCTGGATTACTGAATTTGGACTTTTGTAGGTTTAATACCTTTAACAAAATATCATAGTAAAAGGCAGCATTACTATGTCTCTCCAAGGAAAAACTTTCCGCCACACCCTAGAGGTGCAATTATTAACAGCAGTATTAACGTGGATTTTTGCATTAACACAATTTGTGTTATATGTCAGTGAGCTAATTAGCATAATGATCTGTATATTAATCTACTCATTAAATGTAATGCAAAAATCCATGTAGTGCAAACCCCTCCCCGTATTAATGTTAACACAAGTTCATTCATGAACATTGATACACAGTGCAGCAAACAGATCCTTCTTGAGCAGTATATGCTCCATGTACTTTACTATTTCTTTTTTCATGAAATAACAATTTGTGAGAGAGCGGTGTATGCTCAACATATATTTTGTATTTCAAGCCCTAAAAGATTTTCAAGTTTACATGAGACACACAATGCAGTGTCTTCAAGGAAGCTCAGCTACATAGGACACAAGCAAAAATAAGCACCAGATGTCTGTGCTATTTGCTTCAGTAAAGTTTTCTATATAAATCCACACACCTAAAAGAGTTATTTTAAATGTGATTTGAACTCTCGCATCTATATCATCCTTTGTCTTATATTTAGGTTCTCTGGGCAGTTCATACAAATCTACAAGAAATAACTTTTCATTATTGCTAAAAAAATATTCCTGCAAAACCTTTTCAGGTCTGCTATCTGATATAGGTTTTGTTATATGACCAAAGGTTTGGTCATTGGCATTATGATGCATTAATAGATATTTTCTTTTTTAAGTCTACATTCTATCAGAAACCACATGTAAACAGTTCTGATGCATTTCAGTACTATCTCAACAAATTCTACTTATAGGCTAATCCAAGTGTTCTAAATTGCAGATCAAGATCCTTGAACATAAGAAATGCCATACTGGGTCAGACCAAGGGTCCAAGAAGCCCAGTATTTTGTCTCCAACAGTGGCCAATCCAAGTCACAAGTACCTGACAAGTACCAAAACATTAAATAGATCCCATGCCACTAATGCAGGCAAGAAGCAGTGGCTATTACCTATTGATTAAAAGCAGTTTATGGACTTCTCCTCCATGAAGTTATCCAAACCTTTTTTTAAACTCAGCTTTTTTAACCACATCCTCTGGTAGTGAATTCCAGAGCTTAATTGTACATTGAGTGAGAGAATTTTCTCTGATTTGTTTTAAATGTGCTACTTTCTAACTTCATGGAATGCCCCCCTAGTCCTTGTATTATCTGAAAGATAATTGATTCACTTATAGATCATTGTCTTGATTGTGATGCCCCCAAAATTTCAACAATCACAGGTCATGAATTGAACAATTCTCTCATACATGAGTACAAGATGACACTATGAAGCTGATATACTAAGGTGCAGCGATGTTCACAAATATGTTAGCAAACACAAAATCGGCAATAACCCATGCTCTCATTTACAAAATTTTGCACATTCTTTGCAATTTTGTATTGAATTATTTAACTATTGCGAACATTGCCACAAAATATTTTAAAAAAGGTAATGAGCTGCATAATTATGCAAATCATCTCATTATCTATATTCACATAGCTAAATGATGCACATTAAAATGTGTGAATGTCAATGAACAGCAATTATTGCAAAAAACCTACCTAAAACTCAGGGAGGTATTGTATGCATCTCAGTTCTTTGGCCAAAAGTACACAGGAGACAGAACATGGAGAATTTACAAGGGTGGATTATAGTAGAAAAAATCAATCAGAACTGACATTTATTCATGCTGCTTGTTTTCAGTCAGAAGACAAAGCTTCAGATACATTTCATCTTTCCTCTTGTTTGGGAATTTTATTATTCTGACAGTAAATAATTGGCATTCAAGATCCAACTATTCTACAGAAAATATCTTACTCTCAATAGTGAAGAACAAAAGGCTATGCTTCTTACTGTCTTAACACACTATGTTGCTAATATGCATGTTATTCTCTTATTCTGCATTAGATGCAACTCACCATCACACATATGTTGTGTGATGGTGAGAACAGCTGGCCCTGTGGTTTGAATAACCAGGAGATCTACTTCAATCCTCTGTCGATGAGAATGATCTCGATCAAGTCACATTATTTAGCATGGCCTCCGGAATCCACTTGAGGGCTTAATATGTTAATATTGCATATAAAAAAAAATGTGCACCTATGTACTTAAGTTACATTGATTTTCAAAGCAGACATTCACACATAAGCGCGCTTTGAAAATTATCCCACAAAATCTACCCAGACAAGTTATACCTGCTAAATGATTAGCACACATTTTGGATGAAAATTTACATTCATACATTTTAAAATCCAAAAGTATGCACTTAAGTCCAAACTCAGTCCCAAACTCTGACCCCAGAAACACCTCCAATCAACCTGGATAAACATGCACGTGACCATGACATATGCACATGTTTATTTATTCAAATGTTGATATGCCACATTATCCATCATTATATCAGGCGGGCAACTTTCTGTGTATAAACACTATTGTACCAGCAGAACTTCTTTTAAAAATGACTGTCCCTGAGCTTAAACCCTCTGCGGGACTGAGTCATTGTGCCAGAGCCCTCTACAAAGGTACAATGTGTCCATTATTGTAACAATTGGACACCCTACTCTCAGCTTTCATCAGGAGTCTATTGAAATGTCTTCACACTTGATGGCCACTCCTCCCTTCCATCTATCTTTGGGACTGAAGGAAGGTAACCACACCTCTTCCTCCCAATAATTAACAGTCTGTGGTTAAGGGAAAATGAAAAATGTAATTTGGCTTTGATGGCGCCAGCTCCAAGATGTTTCCCCTGTTAATGTAAGGATTGGTAATCTTGCTATCAGATGTGGCACTGGGGAGTAGGGAGACTAAGGGAAGGCTGTGAAAATCCTGCTGCCACCACAGATGAGGTAAGGGGGTGCTGGTAGCAGAGGTTCCCCCCCATTAAAATCCTGCTTTCACTGCCAACTGGACTAGAATAGCAGAACTAAGAACTTGTGTCAGAAACTCGTGGAATGGAAACCTCATGCTGTTGGCAGGCTGGGTTCCTGCTTCCTGGTGTTCTGGCATTTGGGGGGATGCCAAACACTGCTTTAGGGCATCAGACCTTACATCTATCTGATCCCAGTGTGCATATTTCCAAATAAAAATATTTTTCTAAAAAGATTAATAAAATTATGCTACAATGAATCATGTGCCAGTTTACTTTTTAGACTCACATAGCTCTTGTAGAAGGAAATACATTTATACAATGGATACACTTCCTTGCTGTCCACATACATCTTTATAACTGGCTAGTTCCAGGTGCAGATTTAGGCACAGGCAATGTGTTTTGATAGGTGCCAGAGCATTATTACCTGCTGCTGTGATTCTCCCCAGGGCTGCCTGCCAGCCTCTTACCTAAAACGGCAGACAACATTCAGAGCCGGGCCCTTCAACCTCATGCTCAGGGCCCTGTCCCCTCCTCACATAAAGCTTTCCGTTACTGTGACTATCTTGCGTGGGGCAGGGCTTTCAGCACACAGTTGGCAGCTGCAGACCCCACACTTAATTTTATTTTATAAGCTGCTGCCGCCGCCACAGAGATCATGACATGGCTGCTTTAGGTAAGCGGCTGGGAGTGGACCTCCCCCATCCTGGAGGCAGGAGGAGGGAGAGAGGGCACCCGCCACCTGCCCTCCCCCCAGCATTGCCTACGAATGCCAGAAATGCAAATCCACCTCTGGCTAATGCACACCTAGTTTTACATTATTTCCATTCCTTATACCCATACCTCCAAGATGGAAAATGAAAGAAAACTATTGGTCAAAGCAGTTGTCAGCTGAAGTAAAAAGCATGCACTCTCCCTGCTTTAATCATCTGCATTTGCTTTAGATAGTTGCAGAAGAGCTTGGAGCACAGAAAGACTGCTGTATAGCATGAAAAACTTTTATAAATTGAGCTCTTGGACCTGAATATGAACATCAAGCAATTTTATAATTGCTTTAGAGAAATTTGCCGATAAGTATATGCTAGCAACATTTCTATGAATGCCTCAGATGTGGATCTTTTCAATAAATACTGTTGGGCTATATTTACTAAGCATTTTTTCCCATAGACACAACATGGGAGAAAACCTTTAGTAAATAACCCCCTTAAATGCACGGAGTAATGAATTTTGCAGCCTGGAAATTAAACAAGCCTTTTGCATGCACAATGCAACAAAGCAGAGCTCCACAACAGCTAATATTAGGAAGCAACGCGGCCAAACCATTCAGAATTTTCATTCTCAAGAAATAAATGTCCTGATCTTCAGGTCAGAATATAAGAATAGGGGAAAGCCATACAGAGTCAGAAAACATTAAAAAACTGCCATATACCGAGTGAGAAAGAGAGGTCCCGCATGCCCAGTAATCAATGGGATGTAGGGATCTGCACAAACGTCTTTTCTTGTCTCCCTTTGGCTTATTGTTTATTTCATTTACTATGAAAAAAAAAAACAAACCCCAACACACAAAAGATAAAAGAAAAATGGCCAGGCCCCATGAGAGAAGGAAGAGAAAGCCCCTCCTGAGCATGCCCATGAATCCTTGTCCCGCAGAAGCAATCCCAGGTGGCTGCTTAGGCACCGAGGATGGCGCTGATTTCTTCATAATAAAATGGCAGCAGCCAGGGTCTGAGCAATCATGTAATAACGGCGCTGGCCTTGCCGGTGCTAGCATTTTTGCTGCCCTGTGCAAACAAATACTGTGCTGCCCTGTGCAAACAAATACTGTGCTGCCCCCCCCCCCCCCTCGGTTTTTATTTTAACCCAGAATGCTCCACCTCAATTAAACATGCAAAGAACACAGCCTCACTCTCATCAAATCCAGAATAAAGAGAGTGTGTGAACCCTAAACAGAAACTGAACCAGAAACTGCAAACCGCAACAAGCCAGACTCTGTATGCAATGCAGCAATGGAGAAACAAACATCACCAGTCCCCATAAATCATTCATCAAACAATAAAATCAAGGAATATAAATCAAATTAGTAAAACCCTACTCGGAAATATTCTTTTTATAATGATCCAAGGAATAGAATAACATCCAATAATTAAAAGCTCATACAAAATTTTCCCAAACAACAACAAATTATTTCAAAATGGCAGACACAATCATCCAAATAAGTTAAACTAATAAAGATGGAAAATTCACCACTCTCCATACCTGAAAACATTTTATTTCCAGTCATCTTGAGTAAGGCATGGATTAGTGAGGCAGCACAAATTTTCTTCACATACATTCCTTATCCAGGCCCTGGCGTGCTCACGCCCACGCTTCATCCCTTTTTAGAAACCCTTCAACTCACGTGCACAGCGAGAGATTTGTGCGTCCTCGGGCAGCTTTTAAAATCCGCTCAGCGCACGCCAGCCCAACTTGTCTGCATATCTCCCAGTTTTGGCACGTGCACGGCTTTTATATTTTGCCTTTCAGATTGGAAAGTGAGGCCAATGTACGAAACATTTTAGAAGGGCAAAAATGACTGGTTGCAAGGGGGGGGGGTCTGGGTGAAATGGGGGGGGGGACTTCAGGCTGAAAAACCGAGAGGATCGTCATGAGCTACAGATGGACTGGGAGAACTGGCAGACTAATTGGTAAAATGGGATATTTCATTGCCGCATGCATACGGTATTAGAAAATCCCGACTTACACATGAAAATGCAATTTATGGGGGAGGGGGGCAAATGCATCTAAAGAACACGAGTAAAATCTACTCTCATATCCCTTTAAAATCATAAGAACAAATGCACAGTTATATCCTTTGTGCACACTTATCCTGTTAAATTCTGACTTGGCTGCTAGACGGACAAATTTGAATTCATCTGGATTAGTGCTTTGCTTAGATTTATCCACCTATCTCACATACCTGGATCAGTCTGAAATTCAGTATTTAGACCAGGGGTGGGCAATTCCAGTCCTCGAGGGCCGAGAACCAGTCGGGCTTTCAGGATATCCCTAATGAATATGCATGAAATAGATCTGCATACACCTGAGGTAGAGTGCATGCAAATCTCACTCATGCATATTCATTAGGGATATCCTGAAAACCCGACTGGTTCTCGGCCCTCGAGGACTGGAATTGCCCACCCCTGATTTAGACAGACAAGTAGTGCTTTTCAGACTGATCCAGCTAAGTGGCACTGCTCTGACAAATAATTTGGAACTTATCCAGATAAGTCTGAACTTGTGCAACTCGTGGTTTTTACGTACGTGAACATTTGTGCTCGCATCCCTACTCGTATTTTATACCCTGTGCATATCATATCCATGTGGGTTACAAAATGCAGTAGCAACTTTGTGTGAGCCCACATGTAAATGAGAACATGTGAGTAGTTCTGAAAGTTATCCTCTTAGGAAAGAAAGACCATAGATGTGTTTTACCTGTGGATTTTGTCCCATTATTCAAAGTGAAAGCACACACATGCTTTGGGGCTTTGAAACTGGGAAAAAGTATCTGCAGACATTTCAACCCACTTATTATGCGGGCACTCTCTTCACTGAAAAGAATACATAGAGATTTGTAGATACAATCTCTGCAGGTTTATATTTCTCCCTTGATTAAAACACGCCCCCAGGGATGCTTCCTGTTAATATTTCTAAAAGCATGCGCGCTGTGGAAAAAAGCACACACTTAAGTACACTGAGCTAGGTTCATTTTCAGCTCTGTGATTTCATCTGAAATGAAGCTCACAATTTTTTTTTTTTAGTGCTTACTAAATCATCAGAGAGTGCACTATTTCAATTTAGTGCACACTATTTGAGTTAGTGCTCACTAATTTGAAATAGTCATATTAAAAACAATATATTTTAAAATGAAAATTATAAAACAAAAAAATGAAAATACCACCCCAGCAGTCTTCAGATGGCTGATATAGATCCTTATTTCCAAAGCCTTTGATACACATTGTGAAAGACTGATCTGGTGTGGCAAGAGCATTTGGGGATCACTTCTGGCACTTTGGAGACCCAAGAGAGGTTAGATGGGTCCGGTGGGTGCAGGCAGGCCTGTGGTGGTACTGGTAGTTGTGAGGGGAGTGGACATAAGAACATAAGAAATTGCCATGCTGGGCCAGACCAAGGGTCCATCAAGCCCAGCATCCTGTTTCCAACAGAGGCCAAAACCAGGCCACAAGAACCTGGCAATTACCCAAACACCAAGAAGATCCCAAGCTACTGATGCAATTAATAGCAGTGGCTATTCCCTAAGTAAACTTGATTAATAGCCGTTAATGGACTTCTCCTCCAAGAACTTATCCAAACCTTTTTTGAACCCAGCTACACTAACTGCACTAACCACATCCTCTGGCAACAAATTCCAGAGCTTTATTGTGCATTGAATGAAACAGAATTTTCTCCGATTAGTCTTAAATGTGCTACTTGCTAACTTCATGGAATGCCCCCTAGTTCTTCTATTATTCAAAAGTGTAAATAACCGAGTCACATCTACTCGTTCAAGACCTCTCCTGATCTTAAAGCCCTCTATCATATCCCCTCTCAGCCGTCTCTTCTCCAAGCTGAACAGCCCTACCCTCTTCAGCCTTTCCTCATAGGGGAGCTGTCCCATCCCCTTTATCATTTTGGTCACCCTTCTCTGTACCTTCTCCATTGCAATTATATCTTTTTTGAGATGCGGCGACCAGAATTGTACACAGTATTCAAGGTGCGGTCTCACCATGGAGCGATACAGAGGCATTATGACATTTTCCGTTTTATTAACCATTCCCTTCCTAATAATTCCTAACATTCTGTTTGCTTTTTTGACTGCCGCAGCACACTGAGCTGACGATTTTAAAGTATTATCCACTATGATGCCTAGATCTTTTCCTGGGTGGTAGCTCCTAATATGGAACCTAACATCGTGTAACTATAGCAAGGGTTATTTTTCCCTATATGCATCACCTTGCACTTGTCCACATTAAATTTCATCTGCCATTTGGATGCCCAATCTTCCCGTCTCGCAAGGTCCTCCTGTAATGTATCACAATCCGCTTGTGATTTAACTACTCTGAATAATTTTGTATCACATTCAGAGGTACTGGAGGTTTTCCATGGGGGAAGGAGGGGCCCTGGACCAGTTGTGTGTCTTTTTTTCATTTTGAAAACAAAACACACTACATACAAAATGACCCTCTCCCCAAAAAAAGAAAACAAAACCAAAAAATATGTAAGTGCACATCCCTTCTTTACAATTTACCAAATGTATTCTTATTTGGATTTAAACTTTTTTTTTTTGCAATATATTGGAGGGAGGATGCCATTAAGTGCAAGGATGATAAACTAAAATGGCTCTGTGACATACGAGAGCCTCCCTTAACAGCATGCTTTGGTTTTCAGCTATACTTTATTTTTTGCTTTACTCGCCTTTGGGATCTTGAGGTTTTTTTGATACAGTACCGAAATGCAATCCTTGGAATATAAATTCTTCCTTCACAATTACAGAAAGCACGTTGGGATTAGCATGCGCCGGTGGACTGGCACAGGTTTCCTTTAAATTATAAACAAAATTGCCATATTTGTATTCAAGCACTAAGGATACTTAATAGTAGCTGGTTTGGGAGAGCATTACTCATTGGTCTAGGAGAATCAAAGTCATCAATTAGCTCTTCTTTCTAATACATCTTCTTTACATTATGAATTAACTTGGGAAATTGATGTGGCCACTGCCACTAATACATAATTAGTGTATGAATAATGAAAAAATGAGCCTGAAATATGTAGTAACACAGAATCACTCCACTTCAGATATCATTGCAGCCTGCAGAACAACAAAATGAATAATTATGAAAATAACGCAATTGCAGCTCACAAGCCCACGTTTAAGAAGGGAGGACTACAAAGCGGTGCACAGGGAAAATGTTTTTCTTTCCATTGGAAGCTGCAAGGATTGTAACCTAAAGCAATCCCGGTGATTGGAAGGTACTGGGTGCATGAGAGGGTTAGGGTTGGCGTTGAAGGGCAGGGAGGGGGGGGGGGGGGGAGAGAGGATCCCAGTGATTGGAAGGTACTGGGTACATGAGAGGGTTAGGGTTGGCGTTGAGGGGCAGGGATTGCGGGGGGGGGGGGGGGGGGGGAGAGAGGATCCCAGTGATTGGAAGGTACTGGGTGCATGAGAGGGTTAGGGTTGGCTTTGAGGGGCATGGATTGGGGGGGGGGGGGGGGAGAGAGGATCCCAGTGATTGGAAGGTACTGGGTGCATGAGAGGGTTAGGGTTGGCGTTGAAGGGCAGGGAGGGGGGGGGAGGGGGGAGAGAGGATCCCAGTGATTGGAAGGTACTGGGTGCATGAGAGGGTTAGGGTTGGGGTTGAGGGGCAGGGATTGGGGGGGGGGGGGGGGAGAGGATCTCAGACATTTTTTTACATTTTTGAACTTGGAGGGATAGGTTAGGGGGTAGGCTCAGCAGGGTCCTTTTTTGTTATTTTGGGCTATGATTCAGGCCAAGAGGCACATGTGAGACTTTTTTTTTTTAAGCTGTGTAGCCACTTAACCAGGAACAAAGATATCCTGCCTCCTGTGGCCAGATAATGTTACACCTATTTGGATATAGGCAAACATAGGATAGTGAACTCTCTATATTTCAGGGAGTTGATGGACCCAAAGCAGCATGGATTCACCAGGGGAAGGTCCTGTCAGACAAACCCAATTGATTATTTTGATTGGGTGACTGGAGAATTGGAGCAAAAAAAAGCATTCAATGTGAATTACTTGGATGTCGGCAAAGCTTTTTATGTTGGAAGCTTGTGAAAAAAATGAGAAGCTTGGGAGTGGGCATCAAAGTGGTGGAGTGGATTACAAACTAGTTGACTGATAGGAGACCACATGCAATGGTAAATGGAACCTACTCTGAAGAGAGATTGGTAGGGATGTGCATTCGTTTCATATGTTTCCTATACAAGCATGTAATATGAAATGTATGAAACATATGAAACGAATGCCCATCTAATTGACATGTAATGGGAAACGTATGAAACGAATGCACATCCCTAGAGATTGGTGTTAAGGGGAGTGCCACAAGGATCTGTACTGGGACTGGCTCTCTTCAATAACTTAAATATGAATGCACTTCTCTAATAACTATTTGCCAAAAGTGAATAAGTTTAAAAGATTCTGGGTCTTATCTTACGTTCATATTTATTTATTTAAATTAAGATGACATCATCGTTACACTGGATTAAAAAAAGAGAAGAAAAGTAAAGGAATACAATCTTCCCTAGGAAATTACATTCATTCAGTAGACCTGAACACTGGGGGCGGGAGGGCATCAATCTCAAGGAAAGGAAGTTATAATAAATTAATCATATTGGTATAACAAATATTAACTTGTGCTCATGTCACACTCTGGATCCTATTACCTCTGAATATATGTTTGGGTGGCAGTTAATGTTGACATTGTAATTATATTGTTATCATTTTTAAGAAATAATAAGACACAGGGATGGATTAATGTCAGTAACCCTGCTCTCACATGGTTCTAGATTTTGAAAGATCAGAAGAATCCGAGAATCTATTCCAAGCCTTTGAAAGCACAGCAAGCTCTGACAACCTTATTGCCATGAATGAGCAGGACACAGAGCAAGTGCTTATTCAAGCTCCACTCTCCTCCGGTGTGCATGTCATAACAGGAACAATTTTGATTCATGCCTGCTCACATCCCTCACACAAATGCATGAAGAAGCTTTATTTCATGGAAGGAACCCCGCTGAAACACTGCACTGAACAGTCACTAGAAAGCATTACTTATTTTAAGGGATGCAATTTATTGCCAAAGATGTCACCAGGTATTGTTAAGCCTCACTGTTATTATCATAAAAATAACAAAATCTATTGCTGCCATAAACAGCAAGCTATCGCTTATACAGAGGTGGTGCAAGTGACTCCGCACATCTCTTATTCATTGCTGGAGACATCAGCTATGTATGATGGCATTTTATACCTAATTCAGGGGGGGATCTATTGTTCTCCGTGAGGCTTGGTTTTTATTTTGAGATTGATCTAACGCATCAGCAGTCCACAGCTGCCCTTTGAATCTGCCACAGCAACTTTGTGTGGCTTCGCTAGCCTAGCAAGGGGTTGCTATATGGCACCACCGACTGCTGGTGTAATATAAAAGGCATTATCATATTAGTTCAGCATATGGGGAGTTTACTGCTTTTCATATATTGTATTTTGAATTCCTAATTTCCTCTTTACAATGCATTTTCATTTCCACATAGAATTTCTTATTCCAGGCATAAAACAGTGGTGCTTGATCATCCCCATACATTCCTCCTAGCCAATCAGATTTTCTGAATATCCCTAATGATTATACATGAGATATATTTGCATATCTTAGAGGAAGTGCATATTTATTGGTGAAATCCTGTAAATCCAAATTAATGGGGCAGAGGGGGTTCCCAAGGACCAGTTTGAGCACCACTGGCCTAAAATTTCTTAAACACGGGGCTGCTTCTCAGATCTTTGTCCCATCTCATCTTATATGATGGGGTGTGTATGTGTGTGCGAGAGAGAGAGAGAGAGAGAGAGAGAGAGAGTGTGTCTGTAATCAGAGATGTGTGTGCACGAAAGAAAGAAGGGAGCCTGTATGAGGTGGTGTGTATTTGCACTAGAGAGAGGCTGTGTGTGTGTGTGTGTGAGAGAGAGAGAAGGGACAGAAGAAGCCTGTACGAGGGGGTATGCATTTGCACTAGAGAGAGGCTGTGTGTGTGTGTGTGTGTGAGAGAGAGAGAGAGAGAAGGGACAGAAGAAGCATGTACGAGGGGGTATGTATTTGCACTAGAGAGAGGCTGTGTGTGTGTGTGTGTGTGTGTGTATGAGAGAGAGAGCAGAGACAGAAGAAGCCTGTACGAGGGGGTATGCATTTGCACTAGAGAGAGGCTGTGTGTGTGTGTGTGTGTGTGTGTGTGTGAGAGAGAGAGAGAGAGAAGGGACAGAAGAAGCATGTACGAGGGGGTATGTATTTGCACTAGAGAGAGGCTGTGTGTGTGTGTGGGACAGAGAGAGAAGGGACAGAAGAAGCCTGTATGAGGGGGTATGTATTTGCACTAGAGAGAGGCTGTGTGTGTGTGGGAGAGAGAGAGAGAAGGAACAGAAGAAGCCAGTATGAGGGGGTATGTATTTGCACTAGAGAGAGGCTGTGTGTGTGTGTGTGTGTGTGAGAGAGAGAGAAGGGACAGAGGAAGCCTGTATGAGGGGGTATGTATTTGTACTAGACAGAGGCTGTGTGTGTGAGAGAGTGAGAGAGAGAGAAGGGACAGAAGAAGCCTGTACGAGGGGGTATGTATTTGCACTAGAGAGAGGCTGTGTGTGTGTGTGTGTGTGTGTGTGTGTGTGTGTGTGTATGAGAGAGAGAGAAGGGACAGAAGAAGCCTGTACGAAGGGGTATGTATTTGCACTAGAGAGAGGCTGTGTGTGTGTGTGGGACAGAGAGAGAAGGGACAAAAGAAGCCTGTATGAGGGGGTATGTATTTGCACTATAGAGAGGCTGTGTGTGTGAGGGAGAGAGAGAGAGAGAGAGAGAAGGGACAGAAGAAGCCTGTACGAGGGGGTATGTATTTGCACTAGAGAGAGGCTGTGTGTGTGTGTGAGAGAGAGAGAGAGGGAGAAAAGGGACAGAGGAAACCTGTATGAGGGGATGTGTAATTGCACTAGAGAGAGGCTGTGTGTGTGAGAGAGTGAGAGAGAGAAGGGGCAGAGGAAGCCTGTATGAGGGGATGTGTAATTGCACTAGAGAGAGGCTGTGTGTGTGAGAGAGAGAGAGAGAGAGAGAGAAAAGGGACAGAGGAAGCCTGTATGAGGGGGTGTGTAATTGCACTAGAGAGAGGCTGTGTGTGTGTGTGAGAGAGAGAGAGAGAGAGAAAAGGGACAGAGGAAGCCTGTATGAGGGACAGTCTTGAGAGAAGGGTCAAACTCTGGGAGTGGGGATAGAGTGAAAGAGACTGAGTGCAGAGCTGGCGGGGAGACATAGTAACAGATGGAGGAGTTGGGGCCTGAGAGGGCAAAGTAAAAGGAGACTGGCCAAGGGAGTAGGGAGAGAAGGTAGAAAAGATACTCTTACAGTGAACTTCTAGGGAAATTCTGCTCAAAATATTTAAAACTCTGCATCTTTAGGTAATAACTTTTTTCTGTATTACATTTTAAATTACTTAAAGAATGTCTTGTATATTGTGTTATTTTGACTCATGAAGTATACAAAATTTTGCAGAATTGTGCAGAATTGAACAGGAGTAATTCAATGTGCAGTTTCCATAATGCATGTACCTGGAGCTGTGAGGAGAGGAGGCATTCCTGTACCTATGTTTAGACTGGGAAAGAAAAACAGTGCATACACTCAATTTTCAAAAGCATGTGCACTAACGCTATGCACATACATATTAGGAATGTGCAGCCAAAAAAACATTTTCTTGTTTTGTATCATTTTATAGTTTCTCTTATTCTTGGGGAGAGGGGTTCCACGCAGGGGGGCAAAGTACCTGACTCCTTCAACACTAATAATATATACACTCCCCCATTACTCACACAGGCAGGGGGGCAGAGTACCCGATGCCTTCAACACTAATAATATATACACGCCCCCATTACTCACACAGGCAGGGGGGCAGAGTACCCGATGCCTTCAACACTAATAATATATACACTCCCCCATTACTCACACAGGCAGGGGGGCAGAGTACCCGATGCCTTCAACACTAATAATATATACACTCTCCCATTACTCACACAGGCAGGGGGGCAGAGTACCCGATGCCTTCAACACTAATAATATATACACTCCCCCATTACTCACACAAGTAGTGGGGCAAAGTACCCGATGCCTTCAACACTAATAATATATACACTCCCCCATTACTCACACAGGCAGGGGGGCAGAGTACCCGATGCCTTCAACACTAATAATATATACACTCCCCCATTACTCACACAAGCAGGGGGGCAGAGTACCCGATGCCTTTAACTTCAACACTAATAATATATACACTCCCCCGTTACTCACACAGGCAGGGGGGCAGAGTACCCGATGCCTTCAACACTAATAATATATACACTCCCCCATTACTCACACAGGCAAGGGGGCAGAGTACCCGATGCCTTCAACACTAATAATATATACACTCCCCCATTACTCACACAGGCAGGGGAGCAGAGTACCCGATGCCTTCAACACTAATAATATATACACTCCCCCATTACTCACACAGGCAGGGGGGCAGAGTACCCGATGCCTTCAACACTAATAATATATACACTCCCCCATTACTCACACAAGTAGTGGGGCAAAGTACCCGATGCCTTCAACACTAATAATATATACACTCCCCCATTACTCACACAGGCAGGGGGGCAGAGTACCCGATGCCTTCAACACTAATAATATATACACTCCCCCATTACTCACACAAGTAGTGGGGCAAAGTACCCGATGCCTTCAACACTAATAATATATACACTCCCCAATTACTCACACAGGCAGGGGGGCAAAGTACCCGATGCCTTTAACTTCAACACTAATAATATATACACTCCCCCATTACTCACACAGGCAGAGGGGCAAAGTACCCGATGCCTTCAACACTAATAATATATACACTCCCCCATTACTCACACAGGCAGGGGGGCAAAGTACCCGATGCCTTTAACCTTCAACACTAATAATATATACACTCCCCCATTACTCACACAGGCAGGGGGGCAAAGTACCCGATGCCTTTAACTTCAACACTAATAATATATACACTCCCCCATTACTCACACAAGTAGTGGGGCAATGTACCCGATGCCTTCAACACTAATAATATATACACTCCCCCGTTACTCACACAGGCAGGGGGGCAAAGTACCCGATGCCTTTAACTTCAACACTAATAATATATACACTCCCCCATTACTCACACAAGTAGTGGGGCAATGTACCCGATGCCTTCAACACTAATAATATATACACTCCCCCATTACTCACACAGGCAGGGGGGCAAAGTACCCGATGCCTTCAACACTAATAATATATACACTCCCCCATTACTCACACAGGCAGGGGGGCAAAGTACCCGATGCCTTTAACTTCAACACTAATAATATATACACTCCCCCGTTACTCACACAGGCAGGGGGGCAAAGTACCCGATGCCTTTAACTTCAACACTAATAATATATACACTCCCCCATTACTCACACATGTAGTGGGGCAATGTACCCGATGCCTTCAACACTAATAATATATACACTCCCCCGTTACTCACACAGGCAGGGGGGCAAAGTACCCGATGCCTTTAACTTCAACACTAATAATATATACACTCCCCCATTACTCCCACAGGCAGGGGGGCAAAGTACCCGATGCCTTCAACACTAATAATATATACACTCCCCCATTACTCACACACGCAGGGGGGCAAAGTACCCGATGCCTTTAACTTCAACACTAATAATATATACACTCCCCCATTACTCACACAGGCAGGGGGGCAAAGTACCCGATGCCTTTAACTTCAACACTAATAATATATACACTCCCCCATTACTCACACAGGCAGGGGGGCAAAGTACCCGATGCCTTTAACTTCAACACTAATAATATATACACTCCCCCATTACTCACACAGGCAGGGGGGCAAAGTACCCGATGCCTTCAACACTAATAATATATACACTCCCCCATTACCCACACAGGCAGGGGGGCAAAGTACCCGATGCCTTTAACTTCAACACTAATAATATATACACTCCCCCATTACTCACACAGGCAGGGGGGCAAAGTACCCGATGCCTTTAACTTCAACACTAATAATATATACTCTCCCCTATTACTCACACAGGCAGCGGGGCAAAGTACCCGATGCCTTTAACTTCAACACTAATAATATATACACTCCCCCATTACTCACACAGGCAGGGGGGCAAAGAACCCGATGCCTTTAACTTCAACACTAATAATATATACACTCCCCCATTACTCACACAGGCAGGGGGGCAAAGAACCCGATGCCTTTAACTTCAACACTAATAATATATACACTCCCCCATTACTCACACAGGCAGGGGGGCAAAGTACCCGATGCCTTCAACACTAATAATATATACACTCCCCCATTACTCACACAGGCAGGGGGGCAAAGTACCCGATGCCTTTAACTTCAACACTAATAATATATACACTCCCCCATTACTCACACAGGCAGGGGGACAAAGAACCCGATGCCTTTAACTTCAACACTAATAATATATACACTCCCCCATTACTCACACAGGCAGGGGGGCAAAGTACCCGATGCCTTTAACTTCAACACTAATAATATATACACTCCCCCATTACTCACACAGGCAGGGGGGGCAAAGTACCCGATGCCTTCAACACTAATAATATATACACTCCCCCATTACTCACACAGGCAGGGGGGCAAAGTACCCGATGCCTTTAACTTCAACACTAATAATATATACACTCCCCCATTACTCACACAGGCAGGGGGGCACAGTACCCGATGCCTTTAACTTCAACACTAATAATATATACACTCCCCCATTACTCACACAGGCAGGGGGGCAAAGTACCCGATGCCTTTAACTTCAACACTAATAATATATACACTCCCCCGTTACTCACACAGGCAGGGGGCAAAGTACCCGATGCCTTTAACTTCAACACTAATAATATATACACTCCCCCGTTACTCACACAGGCAGGGGGGCAAAGTACCCGATGCCTTTAACTTCAACACTAATAATATATACACTCCCCTGTTACTCACACAGGCAGGGGGGCAAAGTACCCGATGCCTTTAACTTCCACACTAATAATATATACACTCCCCCGTTACTCACACAGGCAGGGGGGCAAAGTACCCGATGCCTTCAACACTAATAATATATACACTCCCCCATTACTCACACAAGTAGTGGGGCAAAGTACCCGATGCCTTTAACTTCAACACTAATAATATATACACTCCCCCATTACTCACACAGGCAGGGGGGCAAAGTACCCGATGCCTTTAACTTCAACACTAATAATATATACACTCCCCCATTACTCACACAGGCAGGGGGGCAGAGTACCCGATGCCTTTAACTTCAACACTAATAATATATACACTCTCCCGTTACTCACACAGGCAGGGGGGCAAAGAACCCGATGCCTTTAACTTCAACACTAATAATATATACACTCCCCCATTACTCACACAGGCAGGGGGGCAAAGTACCCGATGCCTTCAACACTAATAATATATACACTCCCCCATTACTCACACAGGCAGGGGGCAAAGTACCCGATGCCTTCAACACTAATAATATATACACTCCCCCATTACTCACACAGGCAGGGGGCAAAGTACCCGATGCCTTTAACTTCAACACTAATAATATATACACTCCCCCATTACTCACACAAGTAGTGGGGCAAAGTACCCGATGCCTTTAACTTCAACACTAATAATATATACACTCCCCCATTACTCACACAGGCAGGGGGGCAAAGTACCCGATGCCTTCAACACTAATAATATATACACTCCCCCATTACTCACACAGGCAGGGGGCAAAGTACCCGATGCCTTCAACACTAATAATATATACACTCCCCCCATTACTCACACAGGCAGGGGGCAAAGTACCCGATGCCTTCAACACTAATAATATATACACTCCCCCATTACTCACACAGGCAGGGGGGCAAAGTACCCGATGCCTTCAACACTAATAATATATACACTCCCCCATTACTCACACAGGCAGGGGGCAAAGTACCCGATGCCTTCAACACTAATAATATATACACTCCCCCATTACTCACACAGGCAGGGGGCAAAGTACCCGATGCCTTCAACACTAATAATATATACACTCCCCCATTACTCACACAGGCAGGGGGGCAAAGTACCCGATGCCTTTAACTTCAACACTAATAATATATACACTCCCCCATTACTCACACAAGTAGTGGGGCAAAGTACCCCGATGCCTTTAACTTCAACACTAATAATATATACACTCCCCCATTACTCACACAGGCAGGGGGGCAAAGTACCCGATGCCTTCAACACTAATAATATATACACTCCCCCATTACTCACACAGGCAGGGGGCAAAGTACCCGATGCCTTCAACACTAATAATATATACACTCCCCCATTACTCACACAGGCAGGGGGCAAAGTACCCGATGCCTTCAACACTAATAATATATACACTCCCCCATTACTCACACAGGCAGGGGGCAAAGTACCCGATGCCTTCAACACTAATAATATATACACTCCCCCATTACTCACACAAGTAGTGGGGCAAAGAACCCGATGCCTTTAACTTCAACACTAATAATATATACACTCCCCCATTACTCACACAGGCAGGGGGGCAAAGTACCCGATGCCTTTAACTTCAACACTAATAATATATACACTCCCCCATTACTCACACAGGCAGAGGGGCAAAGTACCCGATGCCTTTAACTTCAACACTTTGAGGTGAATTCTTAAAGCCCGACACATGCCAAAATCAGGAGATACATACACAACTCAGCCTTGCACACCCAGCAAATTTTAAAAGCTATCCCCATGCGCACGTATCTCCCACCATGAACACAGCTCAAGTTTTCAAAAAGGGGCAGGGAGTGAGCAAGTGAGGTGCACAAAAATACTTCTGTGCCTACTGCACGCCCAGATCCCTTGCTGCATATGTTTACTTCTGCTAGGGATGAGATGTAAGTTAAAAAAAAAAAAAAGAAAACCATTTCTGAGGGGTTTAAAGGGTCTGGGGTAACTGGGGGAAATGCAGACTATTTATCTGGGGTGGGTGGGGGGAGGTTAAAGGACCTAACTCTTAACTGGGTGAAGTTGTGGATAAAGTGGTGAAACTGGCAATGTTGTGGACGCAGGCCTCTTTTTGTGGTAGAAGCAGGATTTGCACGCATAGGTACTTAGTCACTTAAAGCTAGCCACGTGCATGTGAGTGGTCAAGCTATGTTATAACACGCATGCATATATGCATGCGTGTTATAACATAGCCACATATCTGGGTGCACGCCAAAGAACTCCCAATCACCGGTTTGAAAGTTACCAGTCTTTCTACTTCATAATTGCAAAGAGAAGCAACATGATAGTTTGTCTTTGAAAACCTGTATAAAGGATCGTATTAATAGCATCCATCTTATTGGCAGCTATGCAAGCTATTTGAACCTTTCCTTTTTAAATTTATCCAGGCTGATATTCAAAGATTTAGGTGCCTACCCTAAAGTGTCAAGGTAGTTATGTCTGACTAAATGAAAATTTCACCCCACCCCCCTTTTCCCATGTAGTAACTAAATTTAGGCAGTCAAACAAGCAAACAGGAATTATTAGAAAGGGAATGGTGAATAAAATGGTGGAAAATGTCATAATGCCTCTGTATCGCTCCATGGTGAGACTGCACCTTGAATACTGTGTACAATTCTGGTCGCCGCATCTCAAAAAAGATATAATTGCGATGGAGAAGGTACAGAGAAGGGCAACCAAAATGATAAAGGGGATGGAACAGCTCCCCTATGAGGAAAGGCTGAAGAGGTTAGGGCTGTTCAGCTTGGAGACAAGACGGCTGAGGGGGGATATGATAGAGGTCTTTAAGATCATGAGTAGATGTGAATTGGTTATTTACACTTTCGAATAATAGAAGGACTAGGGGCCATTCCATGAAGTTAGCAAGTAGCACATTTAAGACTAATCAGAGAAAATTCTTTTTCACTCAACGCACAATAAAGCTCTGGAATTTGTTGCCAGAGGAGGTGGTTAGTGCAGTTAGTGTAACGGTTTTAAAAGGTTTGAACAATTTCCTGGTGAGAATTTCATAAACTGCTATTAGTCTTGTTGATTTAGGGCAGGGGTTCTGAACCCAGTCCTCAGTATACTCCTAACCAGTCAGATTTTCAGGGTATCCAGAATGAATATGCATGAGTTAGATATGCATGTGCTGCCTCCATCATATGCAAATGTACCTTATGCATATTCATTGTGGATATCCCGAAAACCTGATTGGCTAAGTGTGTCCCGAGGACTGGGTTGAGAATCCATGATTTAGGGAATGATCACTGTTATTACTGGCATCAGTAGCATGGGATTTATTTAAGGTTGGGTACTTGCCAGGTACTCATAGGATGAATTGGCCACTGTTGGAAACAGGATGCTGGGCTTGATTGACCTGTGGTCTGACCCAGTACAGCAGCTTCTTATGCTCTTATGAGTGGGATCAGGTCAGGCCCTCAGTGCTGATTTCCAGCACTTGATACTTTAACTTAGGTACCTAAATATAGGAAAATAAATAGCAGGCCTATTTCTGACATCTGAGGGACTTAAGTTAGATGCTAATTTTCAGGCACCTAAGACGCTCCTCTTTGTGTCTTCCATAAAATCCAAACTCTGTTCAAAGTTGCCAGGTGATTTTACTCATCATATTTTAGCCCAGCTGAGTTATATCCACAAAAGCTATGCCACAGGGCTGAAAGGAGGAGAAAATGTGCTTGGAATGCTTTGAAGTGGTGCAGCACAAGGTAGTATCGTCCCACACAAACACAGAAACATCAGCGCCTTAAAACCTGAGCTGATAGGCTCGGAATTCCTCAAACTGGTGCCAAAAGAATTATCTGCAGAAAATACTTACCTGGCACTTGATTCTCCAGCCTTCCCTCTTTCCTCCTGCATTCCTTACTTTGACAAGAATATGACAAGCAAGAGCAATTACTGCATTTACAATCTGTATAGTTTATGCTGTTGTGGTATAATTCCAAATTACAGCGGGTTACTTTTACTTGGGAAATAAATGGACGGAAGAGATGTGGAACCCTTCCCATGCCCCCTCCCATTTCACACTACCACACGCTGCTTGCTCTGTTGAATTACGTTGAAAAGAAACCGGGAATCAGAAAGAGCTCCCTATCTACTGGAAGCTTCACCCATGCCTTCTTATAGCCTGAGAAACTGCTCCTTAAATTGTTAAAGAGTATCAGAAGTATTCAGCAATAACTTTTAGTGGTTGAGGAGCGTGGAGTTCTTATAATCAGGGCATTCAAATAAATGTGGAAGACGTCCTAGAGATTTATTGATTTCCTGCATAACTGTCAGGATCAGGAGGGCATTTTCAGTTCACATTGCTCTGGGTACATCAAAGAATTCTAAAACGATTAAAAAATATATATATATGAAGTTCATTCATTCTCTAGCAGCATTGAGCATTAAAACATTTTAGTCAATACAGACTGTGACAAGTTATAAATAGAATTATGTTCCCCTAGGGAGCGTTACATTGGAGAAATCACTTGACAACATAACATAAGCCGTTAGAAAAAGTGTAGAGAAGATTTCCTCTTTGTAGTGCACTTATGATAATGCAGTGCAATCTCTCGCACAGGTGTGATTGAAAACTCAAGGAAGATTGCTCAGATTGTCGGGAGGTAAAATCTCCAGTCTGATTGAGTGAGAGCACCCACAAAGGTCGCGAAAGGCTTGGAATTGTCTGCTGGGCTGAGTAACCTGAGGCTACTAAGTCAGTGATTTCGCCTGCTTGCAGCTTACATATTTTCATACAGAAAGGTTTAAATGGCACAGCTTTGAAACCGTTTGTCATTTTTGTTCTTAAAATAACAAAAAGTATTTTCTTTTTCAAAATTATACCTTTTTCTCTTTCCGACACCTTAACCACTTAGCCACTACTGGGAACAGGATGCTGGGCTTGATGGACCCTTGGTCTGACCCAGTATGGCAACGTCTTATGTTATGTGCATAGGCCATGGTTTGTTTACTCAAACAAAGCAAATTCATTATTAACATACAGACCACAATCATAAAAATAAAATATCTTTGAGGTTATCTTTACATAGATGCTATACATGTACTCTGAGTACTGTTACTATTACTAGCAGTAATAATATTAACATAGTAATATGTTAGATAGATATTGGCAGATAAAGACTAATTATCCCAGTCTATCCAGCTATTCTGGCCTGCTAATAAATTTATCCCAGCTACCAGTCAGGAACATTGACCGTGGTAGTTCATTTGTTCCTTTCTCAAGTCAGTTTGTGTTTTCCTCTATCATTCTGGTCAAATGGACATACAAGATCCCATCCTAGGTAGATGGGCATACAGTTATGGCATTTTAGGTTTATGTATTTATTTATTTATTTAACAGTTTTATATACCGAAGTTCTAGTAACAAAGTTACTAATCAATTCGGTTTACATTGTAACAATAAAATTAAAAATAAAATAAAAATTAAAATTAAAATTAAAAATAAAATTCCCATAGATACCTATCCAATATTAATTGGACCGAGCCGGAATCATTTCAATAATGATACAATAACACTTTTACTATATGTTAACTATAGTGATCTCTTGAGCAATGCTTTTATTCATTTTTAATTGATATTTGTATATTTAATCTTTGTATTTTACTAATATCTAATGTATGTTGTATTTCGTTGACCATCTCTTTGATTACCTATAGTAAAGTGACCCATTAAATCAATAAGTCATTAGCTATAATGTCAACATACTTTATAATCACTTGGAGGTGAATTTTCAAACAAATGTTAATTACTCTTTAGCTATGTAACTTTGGGCATACTAAGGGTAATTTTCGAACTGTGTGGGTAAGGATAAAGGCTTCACCCCCATAGCTGGGCAGCTATATGCGCAAACTTGCCCACACAGTTACGTCTGTTCTACCATTGTCCTAACTTGTGCAGTCAAACTTACACACTGGATACTTTGTAAAATACAGTGTATGTGCATATCCAAACTCTGCCCCAACTTCCCTCCAGCCACACCCACCAAATACCTCTCCCAGTGTACGTAACAGTGTGTTACGACTGTCGCTGCCCGATGTCTCCACTCCGCCCACCTTACTTTTTTTGCGACTCCTCCCGCGGTTGATGGACGTCTGGCTGCCGCTGCGTCTGCCTACCATCCTCTCCGGCATCCCCGGTTCGGCTTGGGCACTGCATCCCGCCATGTTGTCCAGGTACCATAGGGCGTGTGCGCCGTGCTGCCCTGCTTCTTATTCTCTCTTTGGCGCGAACCTCAGGGGCTGTGATGACGTCTCGTATCCTGGATACAAAAGCCTACACCTTTTGCTAGCTATTCGAGTTAGCAACAGTTGGGATCTCCTTACGGATGGGATTCACTCTCTGTACCTAGCTATTCTGCCTCTCCAACTTTTGGACTTTATCCTAACGGGGTACCCGCTCCTCGGGGGCCTCTCTCATTCCTTTCAGGTCACTATCAGGAACCGGTACTCACTCCTCGAGGGCCCATGTTCCCTGACTCGCTGCCTGAACTTATCTCTTCTGCTTGGAAGAAACCGCTGCCTACATCATCAGTGAGTTACCAACTTTATTTCCTCAGAGCTGTTCCCTGGAACCAGGTACTCGCTCCTCGAGGGCCTATCTCTATTCCAGCTTCTGTGTCACCTTCCAGGAGAAACCACTGTGTGAGTAACTTTCCCAATGAGGCTCTATACCAGAACCCTGTGTATGTTCCACTGTACTCACTATCTCAGTTTTCTCCACTACAGCACAGCCATAGAGGGAATCGCTGTTCCAGTATCCTGAGGAACCCTAGCCCAGATGGACTTCATCTCTACTCTCTACTGCCACCTCTGGTGGCTTCTCAACTCTGTCTAATAAAAGATATAACTCTGTGTTGTGTGTCCCAAAGCTGAGCCTGACCTGTGGCCCCTCACGGGACTTCCCCCATGGGCGTGGTCATCTGCCACAGTGTCCAAGGGTCCACCCAAAACCTTACAAACAGTAACACAGTATGCATGGAATTGGGTTACATGCATAGATTTATATGCACTGTGCTCTGTGTAATTATATAACAACCAGGTCCATGCATAACACTACATTATGCACATCAATGGCTTTGAAACATTCAGTCCTGCAGGAGCAGACCAACTCAAAATGTACTCCCATTTAGTAGGTAAAAGTATGCCTGTATTTCACAAAGCACATCTTTTACTTGGTTTAAAAAATAGGCTACCTTGGGGTATGTTTTGGTCAGAGAGAAAATGACATGAATATGTTGGATTTTCTGATACGAGTATGGAATATTTCTCCCATTATTCAACCTGCAAAAGCAGCAGGGGCAAAGGACACAGGTACCCGTGCACCTGTCTAACCTAAGTTTAGAGAACTTTCACTCAGGTAATTCTCTCTTCAAAAAATGTACTAATGTTCCAAGGGTACAAACATAGCAGGGTATCTTGCTGCTCAGGTGATTTTAATGAATACTGCCCCCCCTGGATTTGCCCAGCATTAAAAAATACCACTGCAGCCTCCTCTGGTACATGGAAGGGGACCCAAAATTGCCCCCCTTTGTCAAAAACCCATAAACCACCCACATTGCTACAATGTTCATGGTTTCTTTCCTAACCGTGGTCTTTGCACCACTTCCCAAAGTACACACGTTCACCTTGACAATAATAGCCATAGATGTTTGCACCTGTTTTGTTCCACGGATAACTTTTTGCAGTGGGGGTTTGAAAATGGGATGTACATTGCATTATTTTCCTTCCATAACCAGGTACACCAACTCTTAATGCAGCTAAAAATAAACACATTGCGGGAACCTGCATCCCTTTCACCTGGGGAAACGGCTTGCCAGGGGAATTAGATCTCAGAGGCCTCAGGATTACTGTGCTCTGACTCCTTTCCTGTCCATTGGGCTGTCATGTTACCATACTAGGATCAGTCACCTTGAATTAGTAACAGAACTAAGATGTCAGAAGAGCCAAGGTTTTATATCCAGTCCCAGTCCCTGCTCTCCTCGCACGATTCATGTCGGCATGACAGCTGGCTGAATGATGCAACACACACAGAGAAAAGAATATCCAGCTTGGCAAACTCATGGCATCCTCAGTTCATCCATAGTATGGCAACTTCTTATGTGTTTGTTTGTTCTTTTGGGTGATGTCACATGAATGATCTTCATTTTAACAACTCACACCAGTTTAACCACTGTAGTGTACACAGCACCTATCTGTTCATTTCTGGACCAGCCCCTGATAGTTGGTCGATTAGGGATGTAGATAGAACAAGAATTGGTTAAAAAAGCAAGTAAGAGCTGCTTCATCATTTCCCTGCAAGCACAATAAATATCATGGTCAAGACAAACTCAAGAGGAAGCTACAGATCTGACCCGCTGTCTTCATTCACTACTACCATCCTCAGTAGCTGTCCATTACCTAATCCTTCATTTCATTCAGGAGCTGCACAAATCAGCACCACAATCACAGATTTTTCAAAACACTTTATTCTACACCAATGGCACTATTGGCACCTACGTGCAGAATGCATGGAGCTGTCAGGAAACATGTGTCTGCAAGATTCACACAGTCAAGTCCTGGGCATTTCAATCTGCCATTGTATTTCAGCTTCCAGCCCAATCCACAGAGCATCTGCTTAAGGGATGCTCACACAAACCCCAGAAATATAAATCAGCACCACTAACGGTTTCCAGATTCCTCATTTGTAGTTGATTGAGCGAACAGTGAAATGAAGAGATGTGGTGGATAAGAGCATAAGCACATATAGCACTATCCTGTAGAAAACAATCATTCTCATCCTTACTAGAAGGGACACAGGGAAGGGAATTTACCATTGCAGCAGATAAAAAATGTGCTTTGCCCAAAGAAATGGCTTGTTACACAATTGCCCACCCAATATGCAGTTAAACTTAACACACAAATATATCCTGTATTATCGTAACTTTATCCCAAATGGGCAGAGGTGATCCCAGGGAGGAAGTGCAGATTTGGGTAGGGATTTTGACTTACATGCAGATGTTATCATTTTAAAAAAAGGCATGCATAAATTTTACTGAAAATTTCCTGCATACAAATTAGCAGGTATGATGGTGTGCGGGTAGTGTTGGTGGAATGATTTTCAAAACAAACATACACATGCAAATTCACTTTGAAAACTGGTGTAACTTAGGTGCATATTTTATAACTTCCTTATCTGGGCTCTTAAAATTAACTCCCATACTCTCCAGGGTCATAATGTGCAATTAATTATAGAGAATCCTCCAATCATTACATCCATAAATGGACATTTATTTACAAGAATAATAATCCTCTTGAGCCTGTAATAAGTAACCAATATACTATTAAAGAGTGTGCTATGATTATAATAGCTCTATAGCACTTATTGTGAAAACCACGTCTTAAATATTAATCTGAGCAGGTGCCTAGCCCACGGAGGTACCAAGATGCTTTTATGACCACTTTTACTTCTCTACAGTGTAGGTTATTTTTCTCTATATGCATCACCTTGCACATGCCAACATTAAATATCATCTGCCATTTTGATGCCCAATCTTCCAGTCTCGCAAGGTCCTCCTGCAATTCATCACAATCCGCTTGAGATTTAACTAATCTGAACAATTTTGCATCATCCACAAATGTGAGTACCTCACTCATTGTATCTCTTTCCAGATCATTGTATTAAAAAGCATCGGTCTAAGTACAGGTCTCAGAGGCACTCCTTATCCTACTTCCTGTTTCCTATCTTTTTAACCAGCTTGCAATCCGCAAAAGGACATCACCACCTATCCCATGACTTTTTAGTTTTCTTAGAAGCCTCTCATGGTGTTTGATAAAGTCCCACATGAGAGATTACTAAGAAAATTAAGAGTGCAACTGATGTGTGTGTAAAATTACAAACACACACACCACATGCACAGGGGAAAGGCATTCCAGGGGGTGGGACCTGGGTAGGAGTCTGGCACTTATGCATTTATAGATGAATTTTAAAAGCTCGATACATTTCAAAACTGGGAGATACACGGATATATTAGGCCGGCGAATGACGAGCAGATTTTAAAAGCTACCCAAAGTACGCATGTATCACCTGATGCGTGGACAAATGAAAAGTTCCAAAAAGGGGTGGGGCCTGGGAGTCTCTGGATTTCTCAATGAAACCAGCAGGTAAATATGCGAACATGCATGCGCCAGGCTCCCCTACTGTGTAACTTTACTTCTGCTATGGAATGCATGTAAATCATAAAACAAAAAGATATAAGCATGTAGGGCTTTAAGGGTCAGGGTTAACAGGGGAAAAAGAAGGCTGTTACACTAGAGGGTTTGGAAGGCTTATCCCTTGCCTGGGCGAACTGAGAATGAACTGGTGAAACTGGCAATGGCATTTATTTATTTATCTTTATATTCCACTTTTCAGCATTCAAAGTGTATATCAAAGCAGATTTCATTCAGGTACTATAGGTATTTCCCTATCAACACAGGGCTTACAATCTAACTTTATACCTGAGGCAATGGAGAGTACAGTGACTTGCTCAAGGTTACAAGGAAAGACGTGCACCCCTTTTAAAATCCTCCCACTTACAAGGTGGAAGCAGGATTTGTGCTCA
The DNA here is from genome assembly GCF_901001135.1 of Rhinatrema bivittatum. Classification (NCBI taxonomy): domain Eukaryota; kingdom Metazoa; phylum Chordata; class Amphibia; order Gymnophiona; family Rhinatrematidae; genus Rhinatrema; species Rhinatrema bivittatum. The sequence continues at coordinate 4,712,992 of NC_042631.1, read as the reverse complement.
CATGCATGCACCCAATTAAAATCGTGCACAAATGTGTGCGCTCTCAGTCTATTTTATGACATGCTCGCATTTACGAGGGTAAGTTACAAAAGAGCAGCATCTCTGGACACAAGCCAGCAAACACATGCACTTGTGTGTCTAAAAGTTACCATCATACTATTTTAAATGTATTTATTTTACTTATTTATCGAGTTTTATATACTGTCGTTCGGTTTCGCCATCACAACGGTTTACAAAGTTTCGATGTTTAACAGAGTGTTCAAAAAATTCATATGCTTGTTAAAAAAGTTCTCTCAGTCGTTATAAACATAGTTTGGTTGTTAAATTGTACAGGTTAAGTTATGTGCTTTGGACTGGTTCTGCATGTTTATGTGGGCCGGTAGGGAGGGAGGTTGTAACAGAGTCATAGGTTGTTTTGGTAGGCTTTGGTGAACATCCAGGTTCTTAGTTCTTTTGTGAAGGTTTTTACATTTTGTTGTGTTCTTAGTTCAGTTGGGAGGGAGTTCCATAGTTCGGGGCTTCCTAGGGATATGGCTCTCTTCCGAGTTGAGGTAAGTTTGTGCGAGCAGGTGGAATTTTTAATAGACCTTTGTTAGCTGAACGGAGGTTTCGGTTTGGTGAGTGGAGTTTTATGGATGCACTTAGCCAATTTGTTTGTTTTTCATATATTATTTTGTGTAGTATGGATAGTATTTTGTAGTCTATCCTGTATTTTATTGGGAGCCAGTGTAGTGAAATGAGAGTTGGAATAATGTGATCGTATATTTTCATTCCTGTGAGTATTCTGGCGGCTGTATTTTGAAGGATTTTAAAAGTATAAGGTGAATTTCCAAAAGTTTAGATGTATAGAAATTAGCATATTTTGTTAATAAGGGGATATGCATATGCATGCGTAGGTAGTCTCTAATCACTTATTCCATATTTTATAAAAGTCCAAAATACATGCAGATTTTCACTTTCACGTGCACACGCACACATGTAAAAAAGGGCAGTGTTGGGTGGGATCAACAATTATGCACATAAATTGCTATTTTAAAATGTAATTATGCATGCACATCTTCCAACTTCCTCGCATATTTTTACACCTAATTATCTGGCATAAGGGAATTTAAACTTACAGTATTGACTGGGTCAGGGTCTGGGTGAACTGGGGGGAGTTCAGACTGAAGAACCAGGAGGGTCTCGATGTCCTGAAGGAGGACTGGGGAAACTGGCTGACTGGTAATTTCACTTACACAAGTATGTTTTAAAATTCACCAATTTGTTTTCACACATAAAATATAAGCGGCTAAATGTTTTAAATAATGGTTAAAATATGTGTATTCAATGTATTGAAATGAGTGGTTTCAATGTATCATGCTCTGGCCTACAAATGCCTGTTGTATAAGATGCATGCACGTGATATGCACATGTTATACAATACTATGGTAAAACTATGTGCAGCCACATACATGCACATTGCCACTGTGCACAGCTTAAAGTTATCCTCCCTGCATGTAAATTTTCTCAGCAAAACTACACACACCAATTGACAGGTGAAATTGTGGGCATGTATTTTGTCAGGATAATTTTCTAATCAGACTTATGTGCCTAAGTCTACTTTTAAAAACATATTTTCCACCTAATATGCATAGTTGCAAAATTGCCCTCTTAATTTTCTATACCACCACCTACTTCCTGACTTTAAAGTGATTTTCAGGCTGGTGTAGTGAAGGGTGATATTTATTTATGCTGACCAGACATCAGATAGTGATAAAAAGCTTGAGAAGAAGGCACCTCCAACTATATAATAGTCTTTCTGAAAAGCTGGAGGACATTTAATTTGTTGAAAACATATTTGTTTAAATACATTTCCATCCATATGAATACATTTTACTCTCATTACAATAGAAATGACATAACTGCATATATACAAGAACAATTAACTTTTTGCATCTCATGCAAGGCATTTCCTACTGTAATGTGAGAATGATAACACAAAAATATGCTATTCAGAACCAAAATTGATCCATTCATGCACTGACCCCTCAGAATAGAGTAAAAGAGCAGACCTGGAATGGTTTAGGCACAGTGAATCCTGCTTAGGATAAACTAGAAGGCCTAAAATTTCTTTTAAATTTCCAAGCTAGGGTTCTGACCAATGAATTGTAGAAGACACTTTTGCTTAGCTCGAGCTCCTGCTCACAAACGGACACCAAAAATACGATAGCTAGTCCCCCATGCAAAGTTGCTAACAGGATTATTGCATAGAATTCATGCAGCTGCGCAGGATGAAAAAGCTGCATTTTCTTTCATCAGCCCTGCAGTACATTAAAAGCACGTCATACAGCATTTTATGAATGAGCTGCACTTTTTGCTTACCATTCTTTGACGTTTCAATCGGCAACTGTCCTGATCTGTCAAGACGGATTCTGGTGTTTCCCTCCTCACTGCTCCTCTGTACTGCCAGGATATCTGCACAGCGATACATCCAGGGCGTCATCATTCCTATGTTTCAGGTTACCTGCACAAGAAAGAAAAGCATGATGATGATGCACAGGCTCAAATAAGAGGGGAAAACAAACCCCCAGCTCTCCCCTCTCATCTTCAGAACGGCTTCTCAGAGAAATTGCTGCCCACACAAACACCTGCTGAGTTTCCAAATTCTCAGAGCACACTGGGTTTAGCTCTGTTTTACCTAGAGTGGTCATTTCATTTCGAATCATGGTCATGCTTTGCTTGACGGCCAGCATACAGTTTTATTCTAGTGTTTGTAGGCTGGCAGGCTCCATGCAACAAAAGCGCCTGAGAGTCGATCCTGGCATTTTGAATTCTCACCACAATGCATTCATTCATCCTACCTTAGTTACAATTTCCAGCTTCAGAGGACCTGAAGGCAGAGTAGATGCTGCTGCTTATTAGTAAAAGGGAATTCCTAATACTTTGTTCTCCATCTAGGCTTCAAAATTCTATTCTAATTCTGAAAGTAATGGCAAAGCCATAACTATCAAATCCCAGGACTTGAAAAAGGAGCAAACTTTAGCCCTATCACTGCTTGTCTGGATATGTGACATAAACCGTAATGTCATACAGCCGTATAAGAGGTAAACTTTAAACTCTGTATCCAATCTATTTAGTCTAACAACTACAAGTACCAAGATTAATTAGGATGTGATTTAAGAAAAAAGAAAAGAAAAAGAAGAATTAAGCAGGGTTGGAAGATGGACCTAACATGGTGGGCTTCCCAAGAGTCATCCTTCTTGGCAGACAGTTCTCTTAAACAAGAAAAAGTGTTCCTTCCTATTAGTGGTGTGTTTCTAATGACCAATATCCCTTTCTCTTTTTCTGCTGAATTAACCCCTGCTTTTAATTAACTCCCAGCACCAGCAGTGCACGGGGACACTGCCATACAGTTGGCCAACTTGACAGTGGCAAACAGGTCAAATGTTTAACAGTTTTCTTTCAGTTTTGTTTCTCTGGAAAATGTACTTAGCCCAGCAAATCCCTTGGCTACTAATTTAAGAGAAGCATTCTGAAAGCTGCTATGAGTTCTGGAGAAATCTGGGTTCTTTGCAGGTTGTGAAATCTTTCTATTGTATCGACATAATTACTAAAAATGACAAAGTGCTTGAAAGAACAAACCACAACTCAGAAAGTCAGGACATTTTCAGGAAAATCAAAAACAGGAGCATAAAAGTAGAATTGTTACTGGCTTCCCTAGCCAGTAGCTCTCTGCCATGTCCCTCACAGACTTCTTAAGTCTACAGGAATGACATCTGCTTCTATTCTCATGCACTCTACTTGTTGATCCACTTTATTGATGCTTGCAGTTGACTCATGTCTAAATTGTGTTTCACACAAGAATTAGCAGAGGCCAAGGAGAAACGACCCCACTTCTGCAGGTTACGGCAGCAACAGTCCCAATAGCACAGCTGTGGCATCACCATCCACGTGAAAATGTCTGGTGATAAGGGAAATGTGCTTGAGCCCAGTAGCAAATACCACACCACAGGGTGCGGTACATGAAGGACAGTCTCACTCGCCCAGGACCTGTAGATTCATAAAATGGTTAGCAGAAGTGCCAAGAACAATACTGAGGGAGATACTGCCATAACCCACTATTCAGTATAAGAGGTTTATATTTTTCTTTTTTTGGGGGTGGGGGGAGTGGTATGGGGGTTTATCTACCATTTTTGGTGGATGCATTTTTAAGAAATGTACTTCAAGTTAATAGATGGCTATCATAGGCTTTAAATTGGCAGAATTAGTGAATGGACAAGTGTGAGAGATCCCTGAATTCTAGATACCCCCTTAAAATGGTAGATTGCTAATAACCTGACATAAATAACTTCCCTTCAGCTACTGGATGTGGCCATTGTGCGCCTCACAGCTGGAGTAACAGTTTCAACTGGTCCACTCACTTTATTGGAATGAAGCAGAGCCAGCATCATAAACATTTCCTGCCACAAGATGGATGGCTTCAGCAGCCTAGGAATTGGCTTTTTTTTTTTTTTAATTATGCCCAGTTAAAGAGCTTTCTCACTTGACTGAATACAATGGCTGCCTTCCTAACATATACGAGAATTGTGTTTGAATAAGTACTGCAAGGGATATGCACTACATTACGTGGAATGTCATTTCATGATGGCAGGGATGACAGAATTGTGAAGGATAGTAAAACTGTTCTGTCTTCATAAACCCAAGATAATATGCTAGTAACATAAGAGATTCAACACCATTAACTTACAACAGGGTTCCCATAGCTTTCACTTTTCATTTCATATTCATACTCATAGGAAGCCTTTTTTCAAAAAAATTCTTTTGCACAAAGCAGTTTACAGAAAATCCAACACAAAATGAATATCCCTAAAATAGAAATCCTATCCCCTCCACCATCTTTACTAGAGGAAAGGCTGGGTTATATCATATAACTAAACCCCAAGAATAATCACTCTCCTGAATCAAAATACCATCATATAAACATAAACAATAAATTAATATAACATCATAATGCCATAAATTAATAAAAATACAGAATAAATTATGTCATAAAAGTAAACTAGCCTAAAATATAAAAAAAAATCAGAAAAATACAATAAAGAGGGACATTTTATACAGGTAGGGGGTAAGCTCTTTGTGTAGCATGTAAGTGTGGACTTTACCCTACATTTTTAAAGCCAACTTACATGCAGAAGTCCACTTTGAAAATGTCCATTTAAATCAGTTGTTATGCCCACAAACTCACATGCACAAAATTATGTCTGGTATAACTTGTGCAGGTGAACTCGTGCTTACTTTTTAAAATACAAAAGTTTGCACTTAAGTCCCAACTAGGTGTCATAGTGGCTATTACTTTGAAATCATCAGCTCGGTGTGCTGTGGTGATCAAAAAAGCAAACAGAATGTTAGGAATTATTAGAAAGGGAATGGTGAATAAATGGAAAATGTCATAATGCCTCTGTATCGCTCCATAGTGAGACTGAATACTGTGTACAGTTCTGGTCGCCGCGTCTCAAAAAAGATAGAGTTGCGATGGAGAAGGTACAGAGAAGGGCGACCAAAATGATAAAGGGGATGGAACAGCTCCCCTATGAGGAAAGGCTAAAGAGGTTAGGGCTGTTTAGTTTAGAGAAGAGACAACTGAGGGGGGATATGATGGAGGTCTACAAAATAATGAAAGGACTTGAACAGGTAAATGTAGATCAGTTATTTACTCTCTCACATAATAGAAGGACTAGGGGGCACTCAATGAAGTTAGGAAGTAGCATATTTAAAACAAATTGAAGAAATTATTTTTCACTCAGCGCATAGTTAAGCTCTGAAATTCATTGCCAGAGGATGTGGTTACAGCAGTTTAAAAAAAAAGTTTGGATAAGTTCCTAGAGGAAAAATCCATAAACTGCTACTGCGGTAATTAATAAGCAATAATAGCTTGTGATTTATCTCATATTTGGGTACTGGGATTGATGGTCTGACACAGTATGGCAGATCTTATGTTCATATATAACATTTGCAAATGAAATCTCATGGAGGTCAAAGCCTAACAGTGGTCAGTTTTCATTAAGCTGGAAGCCAAAAGAAGCAAGAAGAATCTTTTGGACCAATAAAAACACAAAAATAAAATAAAAATATAGGTGGAAACCTACTCTTTTCTGATAGGTTTCCTTGCAAACAGCATCTATTAATATTTTTTTTATGTAAGTAACAGATTCTTTTCATTGGAACCATTCCTAGGAGCAGAAATATGCAGTATTTTATAAACAGTGCAGCTCCCACCACAGATTTAATAAAATACTAGCATTAATCTCCGATTTCCACAGAGGCATTAACGGAGCGGGATGCCAGTGGCCGGTGGTAGGTGTCCACCTTCACAGAGTAGAAGGATGAAGGGCATCCATCTCCCAATTAAAAAAAGAAAAGAAAAAAAGAAAAAAAAACAGGGATGGGTTCATGGGCTTATAGGTATTACCAATTATTAGGCTTTTCAATATTTGATGATAGTTAATGTGACTTTCAAGGCATTCTTCACTTTCGGTGCATGTCCGGCATGACTCCTTGCTTCAATGACAGGGGAAAAGAAAAACTGATACTTCACACATTTCCAGCATTGCCCTCTGCTTCATGGCAGAGAGCTATGCTGCCGCTTACCCAACTAATCAAACTTAATATTTCACTTGGAAGCAGCTCCAGCACTGCTCTCTACATTAATGGTGGGGGTGAAAAGGGAATTAGAACATAAGGTTACTAAGAGCCAAGAGAAACAGTTAAGTATGAGAACAAATGTGTGAAGCTTGCTGGGCAGACTGGATGGACCGGTTGGTCTTCTTCTGCCGTCATTTCTATGTTTCTATGTTTCTATGTTATGTGCAAACACTGTACCACAGTTGGGTTCCCTGCACATGAATGGAGGAATTCAGGCTCCAATGAAACGAATGTGTTACTTACATAGAAAAAATGCTCTCTTTAGGAGTAAACTCAAACAGGTACTGGGAGGAATGTACAACTCCAATGTTTTGGGATCGGTACTTTTTTTTCTGGGGGGGGGGGAGAGTGTTTTTAATCTATTCATTTAATATTTTTTTTTAATTCTGTTTCTTTCCTAAACCACGAAAACAAACAAAAAAAAATCCAAAACAAAAAAAAAATAAAGGATCTTCAGCAGCCCGGGATAGGCCTTCATAAGCCAAAAAACAACCTTTCCATACCCAGCGCCAAGGCTTAGGCCCAGGCTGGGATATACTGAGGCCTAGACCTAGGCCCAATGGTTAGATCCTGTGCCGAGGCCTAGCCCTAAGGCCAAGAACCAGTGCCAAGACCAGCGCCAATGCTCCCTTCCTGTGTCACGGGCAGGGAACTCCCCCTCGGCTCCCACTTACCCTGTCTTCTGGATCCAGCCTCAGTGACAGGAGACGTGCCTGGCGGCTTCTTCTCTGGTCCCAGCACCCAGGGCTGAAGTGACATCACTTTGGGAGCTTCCTTTGGTGTGGTCAGCACCATTTTGATATTATAAATGTTCAGCTGTCCAACACCGGCAGTAGATACTGAACTGATGTCGCTTCCAGGCCATGCTCCAGACAAGGTTATTTTGAAAGCACCGGGACCTGGGGCAGGAGAAATTAGGCATTGCTTCTGCCATTTTAAAAACTGGACCCAGTAAACAAGCAAATGGGGTTGAGCTGGGAGCTTCCTGGCCTGATTCAGGGCCCAGGCTTCAGTGACAGTCCGGGCTGGGAAGGTTCAGCCAGGGCTGCTTGAGGTCCCTTCCCCCGCCCTTTTTTTTTTTTTTTTTTTTAATGTCACAAATATGAAAATGCCCAAACATTTGTGTGGGTTTCAATGTGAGACCAAACAAGTTTAGTTTTGTATATTTTATTCTCTTATTTTGTTCACTTTTTTCTATTAATCAAAGCGGTTTTACAATAAATATATTAAGAAAATGGTTTAGAATACATAAATAAAATGTGAATGTTTCCATATGTAGAAAAATCCAATTAATATTAAAAACTTAAAAACTGGAAAGAGCTAGCAGGTCAGGCCTAAAAGTGGAGAGAGAGGGGTTAGCAGCTTTTACATGACGTTCCTTGCCTGGAAGATTTTCACTTGAAAGTTTCATAGTAATGGGGTCTGCGCATTCTCTGAGAGGGATGGAGGAATGGCAGAGACTAGATGGTGTCTAAAAATGCGAGTTTAAATAATTAGAAATGTCGTACAGTTCTACTAGCCATGTTGGCTGTGATATCTTTTAAAGGGTCAACAAAAGGCATTGCAGTGCACGAGATTTCAAGACCTCATGTGTTCCTTCTGCAGTTTTGACCTGACACTGTGGTCTCAAAAGGTCACGTATTGCAACATCTTTATTCTTCCTGGTCCTTTAAATGGCATCACAACTAGCAGAGGCTCTCAACATGAAAATCGTAAGCAGTTTACTAAAAAATAAAGTATAAAATCCCAGCAGCTAGCTTCCTAGAGCAGTTCTAAGGATGGGAGAAAGTATGACTAAGTGAAGTCCTACAAGAGCTAGTCTGTTAAAGTGGATTTGGATTTAGATTTATGTATTTATTTATTATTACTTACAATATTTATATTCCGCTGATAATCACAACATCATACTCAATGGATTACAATTGCAACATAAAATACAGCAAATAAAAACATAAAATAGCAATCAAAAAATATAAAAAGGATATAAATAAAAGAAATGTCACAGCTATCAGACAAAATCCCTATGAAGAAGCCTCAAACAATACATTTTTTAGCTTCTTTTCAAAAAGCTTAAAATCAGCGAGTAACCGAAGCTCATTCAGCAACGCATTCCAAAGCCCAGAACCGACAACAGATAATGAACGTTTGCAGGTAGTCTGGAAATGGGCATCCTTTACCCCAGGGATCTTCCAGGAATAAAATTCTCCGTCCTAAGGCAAAATGATTTATCTAATTGTCTATATCATAAATTAGAAAAAACATAGCAGATTCAGTAAATACTGTTAAAGCAACAGCAGATTGCGAGGAACTGCAGAAGGGACTTATGGCAGATGCAATTTAATGTGGAAAAATCCCAAATACAAGTACAGGATGCTGGATTCACCACCTCAGGGTTCATCACCTCAGGGTTCTTATTGACAATACCTTGAAATCTTCGACTCAGTGTGCAGTGGCTTTGGTCAAAAAGGCAATTAGATTGTTAGGAATTATTTGAAAAAGAAAAAAAGAGAACAAAACAGAGAAAATCATAAGGCATTTGTACAGATCCATGGTGCAACCGTAACTTGAGTATTGTGTGCAGTTCTGGTCACCCCAACTCAACAAAAGACAGCGGACATAGAAAAGGTACAGAGCAGGGTGACAAGAATGATAAGAGGGATTGAAAAACTCCCTTATGGAGAAAGGCTGAACAGATTAGCTTGGAAAAGAAACTGAGAGACGACGACTGAAATGTATAAAATCACGAGTGGGGTGGACCGGGTAAATACGGAATGGTTATTTACTCTTTCAAACAACCCTTTGACTAGGGAATGCTCCATTAAACTAGAAACCAGCAGATTTAAAACAAATGGGAAATATTTTTCCACTCAGTGTGCAATAAAACTATGGAATCTGTTGCTGGAGGTCAAGGTAACTAACACAGGCCAATACAGAATGGTGCGCTCGGCCAAGCGCACTGTCATCCCCCGTCTGGACGCGCATTTTCGACGTGCTATTATTACCCCCTATACCTTAAGGGGTAATAGTGCAAGGAAAATATGTGTCTAACCCCCCAAAACTAATAGCGCCCGTTACATGCAAATGCATGCTGATGAGCCTATTAGTTATTCCTGCGCTATACAGAAAGTAAAATGTGCAGCCAAGCCACACACATTTTACTCTCAGAAATTAACTCCTGCCCAAAGGAAGGAGTTAATTTTGGCCGGCACCGAGAAAGTGTACAGAAAAGCAGAAAAAAATGCTTTTCTGTACACCCTCCGACTTAATAGCTTGTTTTTGTTTATTAAACTCAACTGCAAGACATATGTTTTGTTTGTTTGTTTTTTAATGAATACTGCAATCAGGAAATTCTCTGTCCAAAGTGCACTTGGGTTCCTAGCTTCCTGGACTGGTTATGAATGGGAATATTGTAGAAGCCATGCTCACACTTCCTTGGCCATAAACTGGCGTCTACAGTGTGAAGACGTTTGTGTTTACCATTGCAAGAGTGCATGCAGCCAGGCTGCCTCCAGATGGGAGAGGGAAAAGTGCAGCATCCCCACCACCACTATCCTGCAAGACCAGGGCATTTGAGGTTGGGAGCCTACTGAGGGAGGGACTCTGGTGCTGGCAAGTCTAAGCTGAAGTAATAATGCCAAGGGTGGTAGTGGAGGCTAAGGGAGAAATGAGTAGATACAGAAACGGAAGATTGGTTTTTGAAAGCAAGACAGACACACGTCACATTTAAATAACTATTCTACCTCCCTTCCCCCTTCCAGTGGATCAGTTCCTGAGCACTTACGATGCTGTATGCACTGCTGCAATGTAGTGGCTTTCAAAGCAATGACTGACCTTTAATCCATCAGTGCTCAGCGTTCCTACAATAAACAAGACCCTCCATTGTATTTCAAGCAAGCTCTTTCGGCCCCCAAATCACTTTATGTTTGCAAGCGTGGCCCTTGCATTTCAGTTTCTGATTGGATCGTGTCGCTGGGCACTCTAGGGGGATGTCATCCATCTCTAGCTTCTGTTTTCTGCTTTATAAATTTTCATGTCCTGGTGCCATGCCGTTCTGCATTGGCTCTATCTACGAGGGGATTACATCTTAAGAAGAGCTGCTGTCTTTCCCTTTATAATATTTGATGACGACGAGTTTGATGCAAGATCAGTGCATACAACCTAACTTAAAAACATCAGAATGTAGAGATCTACAATAACAAGAAGGACAAGCGATACTAATTGATGCATGAGGAACAAATGTAACGAAAGTAAATACAACATACTGACTAATATGTGAAATTTGTTATTTTATTTTCTGTACTTCATGTCTTATATCCTAGACATTGTTATTATGTATTGGAACATTTCATTTGATAGATGTTAATGCCTATTTATGAATACTACCTCTGTAACTCATCATTAAAGCTATGAACGCTAATTTTGTAAACTGTTGTGATCTTTACATGGAATGACGGTATATAAAATGAATAAATAAAATAAATACATTTCCCTGTACGTACCCGGATCAGTCCAGACACCTGGGTTGTGACTCCGCACCAGCAGATGGAGACAGAGTAAGACTCTGACGGTATATAAAATGAATAAATAAAATAAATACATATATTTTCTTTATAGATATATATATATATATTATTGTGCTAACATCTTCCTTGTGGTGTTCTGAATAAATACAACCAATGATTTGGAATAAGCAACCCACAATTGTTTTGGTTGTTTTGATTGCGAGGTGTTCTCCCTCCTCAACAATCAGATTTACCATGAGCATTAGCAATGCAGGTTGTAATGATATGATAGACCCAGGTTCCAGTCCAACTATGTGGCCTTCAGCAATTTCTTTAATCTCCCTGAGCTCAAAGATAAGTTTATACTTTTTTCTTTCTTTTTTTTGTCAAGAGTGAAAAGATTCTCAAATCTCACATTGTAGGACTGGCTGCAAGATGGTCGAAAAATGATCAACAAGGTTCTAAGCCAAACAAAAGTGGACTTTGACTGCAATGCACTGTAAAAAAAACATGAAATTTTGCAATATTACTGTAATGATGCTTTCCTCTGCTGAGTTCATAAAGCACCAAAGGTTGCCTAAGCCAAGCTGGCGCCAAATTCTTGTAGAGAAGAAACTTATAATGGCATCTGCTAGTGCCAGTTACAATTATAAAACTGGTGGGGCAAGAGCAGTCAGCTATCCCTCCTGCCCTGTAAAGAAAGAAGACTTGGGGTACAGTCTGTTGGGGGAGATCAAGGCTGGGCCTGAAAGGAATTTGTGAGGGTTTGGTTTTTTTTGTTGCGACTGATGACCTGACAACTTTTGCTTTTTTTTTTTTTCTTCATTTTTTTGTAAATGTTTCTTTTTTGCTTCAAATAAATTAAATGAAATGGAAAATCAAATGAAAACCAAAAAAAGTAAAAAAAAAAAAAAAAAAAAGTGTAAATACCTGTAGAGAGAAATTTAAGCATTATTACATTGTATAATGTGCTAAGTACCTGCATTTATTTCCAGGAATATTCACATAACGTTCTACTTAATATTTTAAAAAAGGCAATTTAGATTTTTTTCTTGCACGCAATTCCCTGGGGAGCAGTAGAACAGTGGAGATAGACCTGGGCTGCTCTGCACAGAAAAGCAGAATTCCAGGGAGTATCTTATTGTGAAAGAAAAAGTAAAGATGATCTCCTGTTACAGAGCAAGTCTAGATTGAATTTAAAAGGCACCTCGGTGGTTATTTAAGGACTAACGCCAGCATTAGACACTGTCTTTGCTACAAAGCTGGGTGACTCGCGTGCACCCATTTCTCTCGGTTCTCCAGTCCTCCTTGGTTTTGCCCAGTGCTTCAAGATCCTGACCATTTTTTTCATGTCATTCCCCTAGACTGCTCTCTGCTTTCCTCTCTCTTTCTCACCTGGCCAGGAAATCTCATTTGTCTTCCACCTCCCTTTCTCCTCCTGCAGCCTTTCCTTTCAGATCATCTCTTTTCCAGCTAACTTTCAGAACATTTCCTTGAATTGCATGTTTCACTTCAGCATCCTGCCACAGCAAAGAGGTACTGTATTTGCGTTGTAACCTTTCCTTAAGCTTTGAAGCTAAGATTATCCTAAGAAACGACATGGGCTACCACAAGTCCTGATTTAAGTTCATTCCAAGTCATTACTGAAATGTGCAAGTAGTTTTGGGCTGGTAAATAATAAAACTTTGTGCCTGATTTGTTAAGCATTTTTCCCATAGACAAATGGGGGAAAAAAACCCCTTAGTAAATCATGTTTTATATGAGATCTCATCTCAGAGATGTTAGGGGCTGAACCAGCCAGAATTCTTATGGCAGATGGAAACAGGCATAGCTGCATGGGGAACCTTGCACAGTGACCATCTGTACTACAGCTGACTCCTTCCAGTCTCTGGTTTTCATAAGTACCGAGGAAGACCTATCTGAAAATTAAAATAGCATCAAAAGACACCCTCCTTCAGCTAAGTTAGGGGTGGCTTAATCTGCCCAGCAATAATTTTATGTGCATCTAGCCAAAATAGATCACAAAGTAGATTCAAACATAGAACCCAACCCCGAATCCCATGTCCCCTTTAGGATTACAAATGCTGCTCCGTGCAGGTTACCCCAGGCCTTCCAGGAAGCATAAAGGGGTCTTATCTCTGCTGAAAGTGTCACTCAGTGACGGTTACCCATGGTGCCTTCATTATCATTCTCTCCTGTGTTTATCCCATGCTCTTCTGAAGTCTGTCGTTGTCTTTCACATCACCAGCTTCTTTGGGAGGGCATTTTCATGCATATTCATTCTGGATATCCTGAAAACTAGACCCGTTTGTGGCTCTTCAGGATGCAGTTGGTCAGTCACCTCCTGAGCTACGAATCTGTCTCTGCTTTGGAAGCACTGAAGTGGGAACATGGCTACTGAGGTAGTTCTGCTATTTTCAAGATACTTTTGATTTTTTTCTGAAAGAATTTTTTCTTTCTGCTTTATTTGTTAGTCTTCATATTCAGAGCCTTCATCAAAGCTCTGAAAGGAAGATCTGCTTTCCAAAGGGTGCAAGGGGGGAAAAAAAAGAGAGAATATAAAAAATAGAAAAGCACAAGACTGGCACATAAAATGATCAGCTTCCCTTAAGAAATGTAGACAGATTTATAGCAGTTCCTTTTGTCCTTGCGCTTCCACAGAGGTGAATTATTATTTTGTTGCTCTGAGAACCTCATAATCGGGATGCTTGCCTGTTGCAGATGAACTAAGGATTAGACATTAGCATGCATGGAAAATGAACTCGGGAGCAGATCAGCATACAATGCACCAATACTCTCTAGGCAACGAGGAGAAAATAAACATGCATTGACCAGTGAGTGGAATAATAGCTTTGCTGACAGTCTCAGTGGAAGTGTTTAGTCTCTGGACTGAATGGCCGGGGAGAGAGACAGGGACAGACAGAGATGTGGCCGTGGTCCACTTCCCTCAGCTCCACCCCCCACCCCCACCCCCTCATCACAGACCTCTACCAGATGGCTGCAGAATGACACCAGTATCAGTTGTGTACACAGCTGTGGGTTCGTCCTTCTGGCCATAACACCTAATTTCAATTAAGCAGAGAAACTAGCTTCAAATGAACATGAAAATGCATCCCTGATCAGGGTTGGTGGGGGGAGAGTCAATGCTGGAAGCTGGTCTGAGATGCCAAAAGCACTTGTCATTTCATCAAGCTGATTTAATACCAGCCTGAGTTATTTCAGTCAGTATTGGCTGCTGGGGGCAGGGGAGGGGAAACAGGATATTGATTATACAAAGTAACAAGTGAAAAGGCTTACTTTGTATCTATACCTAGCTACACAGCTAAGTAATACTGACTACGTACACTCTGTATGTTGATCCAGATCTGTATGAACTCCATGGCAATTTAGCAGGGCATTCCTTCCGATATTTATTTATTTATTTATTATTTTTATATACCGGAATTCCTCCTGTATACAATACAAATCAATCCGGTTTACATGAAACGATAAGTTGCCCTGGTCTGTGAGGTCCGACTGGGGCTTTTTACAAGGAACATTGAACAGAAACAATAAACCATTAAACGTTTTCGTATTTTAAAGACAATTAGAAGGTTAGACATTGCAAAATAACTGGTGGACAAAGAAATTCCAAGTTCTGTGATTTGACTAAGTTAAAACCATGTGCATAATAATTGCAGGAAGCTAGCAATAAACTAAATACTTTTACTCTTGGGAGTACAAAGGAATAATAAATAAATATACAAATATACCATGATATACAAATGTACCATGATAGAGCTCATACCTATGGTTATTGGGCATGTTGGCACATCTCTCCATCACACCATACAGAAAGATTTCTACTTTTTGTAGGGACATCAGGACTACAAATCCAAGAATATAATGGGATAGAGGTTAAAAGACTTGGAATAACTCAGCCAATCTCTGATGCTCAGGAGCTATCTGGAAGGGATGTGCTTTCATTTGAAATGAACAGATACAATGTGATGAATTAACTCATTTTCATTTCATACAAACCAAAAATGAAAGGAAAAACACACAAATGGTACACATTTGCTGAAAACAACCCCCCCCCAAAAAAAACACTAAAATACCCCCCCAAAAAAAATGCATTAACATAATGAAAATGAAAAAAATGTAAATATGTACATCCCTACTAACTAGAAACTCTTTCAAATCTTGTTTTATAGTTTTCAAAAATCTTGTTTTATAGTTTTCAAATCTTGTTTTATAGTTTTCATATAAAATCAGGCAGAAAGTATGGCCCAATCAGGACCTAAGCAGATACAGAACCAGATACATGAGCTGGAAGAATACATGCAGATGTGTTTGAAAATAAACACCACTATTACCAAATAGAATTGAAGGAAACGAAAGAGGTTGACTTAAAGTCAATGACATGGGATTCTTCATAACAAGAAAACAGAACCCATAAAGCATACAATTGGGCCATCAAACTCTACATAACTGTTGTGCTTGTAACAGTCCACCAGCAGGAGTTGCACTAACTGTGACAGAGTTAAAATGTGCTTCAGACAGACACAGGTCCATTTTAAAAGCCTTATGCACACCAAAACTGGGAGATATATGCGCGTGACTCGGACCCGCGGGTACCAAGTGGATTTTAAAAGGCCCGCAACAATGCGCGTATCTCCTGTTACACGCACAAACCTTTTTCCTGAAAAAGGGGCAGGGAGTGGGTGTGATCTGCTTGGGGCAGGTCCGAAGCATGAATTCAGCGTGTAGGTATTTCCAACACAAGTGCGTGCCTGGTCCCCTACTACTTAACTTTAATTCTGCTATGGAAGAGTAAGTTGTAAAATAATAATAAAAAATAAATACATAGGGTAGTCAGTGGGATTTGAAGGGTATGGGGCTAATAGGGTAGTGAGTTAGCTAAGGGGGTGTGTGTGTGTCAAGAAGTCTTCTCCTTTACCGGGGCAAACTGAGGAAACTGTATCAGTGAACGTGTCTAGTAAACTGCCCCACTTACACGACTGAGGCAGTATTTGCGCACCCATGCACAGGTCTTAAAATTTACCTCACAGAGTGCGGTGTCAGAGGAGAGAGAGAGAGAGAGAGACTTTGTAGAGACCAATATGTAACTTTGCTATTTATACCACTGTAAGAGGTACTTTTAACTTGTGGGGGGAGGGGGGAGGTTTGTGGGGCAGTTTTACATAAACAGTCAGAGGTACAAACAGCAAAGTTGATGTCCGTGAGAATTTTCTGTCATTTGGATCAATGAAAGGTAAAAGGTGATTTGTACACTGTACTCTCTACCTAGCTTAATGCACTATCTACCTAACTTCAATCAAGCTAGGTAGAGAGTACACTGCACACTTCAACTCCTCTTTCCTATTTCATCGCTCAAACGACAGAAAATCTTCACTGACGTCAACTTGGCTGTTCATACTTCTGACTGTGCATGCAAAACTGCCCCCTAAAACGTACCCCACCCCCTAAACCCCACCCCAAATTAAAAGTGCCCTCAATTTCAGTAGTATAAATAGCAAAGTTACATAGTGGTCTCTACAGAGGTGTTCTCTCTCTCTCTCACACCTGTGGGAGCAGGGACATTAACCTAACCATGCCCCCTCCCCTTTTTTTCTTATCTTGGGCACTATTTTTACTATATTTATAGCTTTTTGATGAATCTAGGTCTTTGGGAGTCATTCATCAAATTGTGATGGGCTGTTATCGTGTGCGTTAGGGTGTTATCACACGCGATAATGCTCTAACACATATGAAAAATACCGCATCGCTATACTTATAGCAGAATGATGAATCTAGGGGTTATTTCCTTTCAGAGGAGTTCATTGCATGAATATGCCTGGCTTACAAATTGAAAACATTTTCAAATTTTAGAAGTTCCCAGATACTATAGGTATGGTGAGAAGAACAGTAGTATGTATAATTTGGGTTTATGGTGAAAACAAAAGATGAACCAAAGCAGAAATACTACCCCACATCTGTGCACTGTGATAGATGCATGATGGTTTGGAGATAGTCAAATTATGTTCAATGAAGTATTTATTCCATTTGTTTTTTTTTATTTGATTCAGTTACTTATTTAAATTTATTGACCATGGAAGCCAGATTAAGAAAAAGACTTGTTCTTGACTGGATTAACTAGACAAATACCAAAATTAATTTACAATCCAAGGCCCATAGCTGCAAGATACATTGAGTGCTTTTTAGTGTCACTTTAGTATACTGCCATAAGAACAGTACAGAGAAGGGCAACCAAAATGATAAAGGGGATGGAACAGCTCCCCTATGAGGAAAGGCTGAAGAGGTTAGGGCTGTTCAGCTTGGAGAAGAGACGGCTGAGGGGGGATATGATAGAGGTCTTTAAGATCATGAGAGGTCTTGAATGAGTAGATGTGACTCGGTTATTTTCACTTTCGAATAATAGAAGGACTAGGGGGCATTCCAAGAAGTTAGCAAGTAGCACATTTAAGACTAATCAGAGAAAATTCTTTTTCACTCAATGCACAATAAAGCTCTGGAATTTGTTGCCAGAGGATGTGGTTAGTGCAGTTAGTGTAGCTGGGTTCAAAAAAGGTTTGGATAAGTTCTTGGAGGAGAAGTCCATTAATGGCTATTAATCAATTTTACTTAGGGAATAGCCACTGCTATTAATTGCATCAGTAGCATGGGAGCTTCTTAGTGTTTGGGTAATTGCCAGGTTCTTGTAGCCTGGTTTTGGCCTCTGTTGGAAACAGGATACTGGGCTTGATGGACCCTTGGTCTGACCCAGCATGGCAATTTCTTATGTTCTTACGAACTTAAAAAAACATCAAATATCTGTGAAATATCTATATTCACAGACAGAGGGATTCTGCTTTTCTTCTTCACCCTTCTATATAATATGCATTTATAATCATCTTTTTAAGCTCATAGTTTCACTGTTTATAAATTACAGGTAGACACAGATGGTATATATGTGGATAGGTGTTCAATTTTCCATGCACCTTTCATTATAAAGAAAAGAGAATCTGAAAAATACGCAATAGTCTCGGTGAATTTTCTAGCTCAGTAATTCCATTTGTAATGGGCTCTGCAAACTACACTCACATATTAAGCAGAGTGGCAGAAACTTTAAACAGCAAAAGTGTTTTCTTTCCTTGTTCACCGTCATTTGACCTCCACTGATCATCTACTCTAACCAATGCAAATTCTCAGACTACCCCATAACCAATCCAATATTGCTGATTATCCACAGGTTTGTAATTCCTTAAGCAGTTTAGTGCGTGTGTGTTTAAAAACCACTACATTTGTTATTATGCATTTGATCAATGAGGTTTTCTTTTTTGCTGTAAAATACCATAGACTGGCAGATATTACCTGTTACTTTGAGGTATGTTGTTATGTACACTCAGATGAAAGTTGTGTTGCTCTGATAATATAATATGTTTATAATACCTCAGATGTATATGGCTCACTCACTGTATTCTTTGGTATTATTAATAAAAACTTTAACATTAAAAAAAGCACAGTACAGTGATAGCAATAGACTCCTCTCACCATATGCTGAGATGGTGAGGCACCCATATTCCAACTTAAACTATAAGTGATGAAGACTCTGGGATCCTATCACTGCAGATAAGATGGGGAGGAGTCTGCAGGGATTTGGAAAGGTTGTGAAAGAAAGACCTGGGGAGGGGGCTTTTGTGTGGCTGGGAGAGGGCTTAAAGCGAAACAATGTGAAAAAAAAAAAAAAGAATTTTCTCATTTTTCTTTCATTTCAAAAATGACATGAATCAACATGATGCTGACATTTCCTATGTTGTTCCATTTCAAATGACTGCTGAGACAGGTATGGTTTTCAGATTATCCACAATAAATATTAATTAGCTATATTTGCATAGATAGATTAATTTTGCATAGATAGATAGTAAATCCAAGTTTGTTGATTGTTTATGGTTATTTATATTTTGTATATTTATACTTATATTTATAATAATTTAATGTTATTTTAAGTCGTTCGCTGCTTTATCTATAAGTTCATACGAAGTTAGCCCTGTTATCTGTACCCTCTTGTTTGATGTAATTTCCAACTTTGGTTCTATGTAAACCGACGTGATATGTACTACGGTAGTACAGGAACATCGGTATATAAAAGCCTTAAATAAATAAATACATAAATTTGCATAGCATAGTTGTCCTGACAACTAGGGTTGTTTGGGGCTCTGAAGCTACAGAGCTGAGAACTCTTGTCTTTAAATTTAACTTTCATTTATATTCTGTTCTTCCTGAGGTTTGAGATGGATGACATTTAAAACATTCAATAACAAAACAATCTTCATAGGGATAGCCGTGTTAATCTGGTGTAGCAAAAATGACACAAGGTGGCTGGCACAATATGGACTAACCAATTTGAGGCCTGCACTTTCCAGGGAGAGTTCCCTTCATCAGATGCATGAAGCGTGGTGCAGGAGGTGGGTAATATATATGGCAATGGGGGAGGGGGAGGATATAGAACAAAGAAGGCACTGAATAACAAAAAAGAAAAAAAAAACCCAATACAAGACTGCAGAACGACTTTATATATATACCCTTAATGCATACCAATAATTGTGGAGCAGAAAGTGGTAAAATGATTTCCCTGACCTTCTAAAAGAGAGTCTATGGGGACCTAAATCTGAATTGCTTCCTTCTCAATTTATAACCAGTGTATCTGCAATATCTAGCTTTCCTCTTCACAATAGGAGTTATCATTCACGGGTATAAAAGCAGTCCAAAAACTGGAAAAATGTAAAGAAAGCACATGTGGATTTAGTTAAAGTTGATCTTGTCATGGTGCCTGCCTGGAGTGTGCAAAGCTGCTAGGGATCAGGACAAAAGCTTCACTGCTGGCATGAAACCAGCTATAAAGAACTGGAAACCAGATGCACAAGTTCTGTGCAATGCTTGCTTAATGCTAGTTGAGATACACAGTACCTTTGCAGAAGTGAGGCCACTAACCAAGCACCATGAAATCCAGACAAATCAGGATACAGGCAGGAAGGGGAACACAGGAATTATATGGAGAACACAAACTGGTCATAATGTAGGCAGGAAGATAAATACACCCAGGAGCAAGGATCATGTAACCATAAGTGCAGGCAATGAATCAGCTGGGATCACAGCCAGGAATGGAGAAGAAATACCTCAACCAATCTGCGCTGTCTTCTGTTTGGCTAATTGGTGGACAGCAGACCAAAAGGAAAACAGACTTACAGGGTCATTTTTCAAATCCCGTTAGGGTGTTATTGCAGGCATTAGGAGAGAGAGAGGAAAGCACCTCTGGGGTGGTACACATATTAGTCATCTATTTATACCACTGTAGGAGGGGCAACAAGTAACTCAAGGTGAGGTTTTGGTGGTAGCCTAGGGTCTAGGGGCACAGAGGTATGAACAGCACAGTACTCTCTCTAGGTGCTATCAAGCTAGGGTGAGAGTATATTGTAGAAATCTCATCCTTGTGTTCCTTCCAAATCACATCAAATGTTCACTGATGTGTACCGTGCCTATCGTACCTCACACTGTGTATGTAAAACTGGCCCCCAAACCCTAGACCACCACCAAAACCTTACCTCGAGTTACTTGTTGCCCCTCCTACAATGGTATAAATAGTTGACTAATATGAGAACCTTATAAAGATTCTCAGTCTCTCTCTCTCTCTCTATGAGCTCAAACTTTACCCTAACCACACCCCTATTTTTTCAGTGATGATATTCATGCAAATTTATAGCAAAATGATAAATCTAGGTCCTAAAATGTTAAGCCCCAAAATTCAACTGCCATCTGTTCAAGGCCAGTTGATGCATAACAAATGTACAATAATACTCTCAAAAGTATTGTTCCATGAATTCTTAAGAAACATTGAAAGTTAAAGAAATGACTTAGCTGATCAGATAGAAAGGAAGATCACTGTACATTGCATTCAAGGTGGATCAAAATTGAATGAGTAGTAGGTGCTGCTGCTTTAATAAAATGTTTTAGTTCAATTGTAATTCAATCGATTGGTCAAGGAGTTAATTCAACAGAAACAACTTGTTTCATAAATGGAGCTTTATGCTTTGATGGATACCACCACCACTAAGTGGTCTGTACACTAGAACCATCCATCCAGAAAATCATCCTGCAGCCCATCATTGTGTAAATAAGACAATAGTAAAATAGCCCAAGGAAACAAAAATCTAATCATATAGTCTAAACATCAATTTATAAATTTAGTAACAATTGTACAAACAACTCCTGAAATAATGCAAAACATAGCCAATTTGTAACCCACTGATTTACAATTCTCAGTGAGAAGCAATACAACATTCATAATAAATATTGACAAAACAAAATCACATTAACACAGAAATACTTAACAATAAAACAGTGCAATGTCTACCCTGAACTTCTTGTACATCTGATATGAGTTATCATGCCAAGCTTGGAGACCAAGAAAATCAGTTCTTAACATGCAGGAGAGGTTCATTGCAGAGGAGAAAAGGAAGATCTATAATGGTTTCCTAAAGCATAGATAATTAGCTTCCAACTTTACAAATTCAGGAAGCTCATTCAGAAGGGTAGGTCCAACAACAAGAGTCTTTTAGATGAAACAGCTTATGTGAGGTACAAGAAGATGATGTCTATAAGAAGATTTTAACAGACGAGCAGTGGCAATAACCCATTGAATTGATTTGAAAACTAAATGTAAGAATTTTAAATTTGATTCACCATGTGACTGGAAGCCAATGTAAGTCTATCAGCACAGTGTAATATGAGCACATATGGAATAACCACATGTGGCAGAGTTTTGAATAAGTTGTTGAGTTTTTAAAGATGATTTTAGGAGACCAACGTAGAGCAATAGTCAAGTGCAGTGAGAATGAAAGCTTGAGAAAGTCCATACTATTTAGATAAGGCTTTAAAGAACCTAGAAAACATAGTTTAAGAAAACAAGTCTGTGCAACCAATTGGATCTGGTGATGAAAGGAAAGAGAAGAGTCCATATTAATGCCTAGGTCATGGGTATAAGATCTGATAGGAATAGGTGAACCTTCAAAGAGCCACCGCTCAGGGATACTATATAAAGTCTTGAGTTTCCAGAGAAAATATTTGAGGGGGGGGGGGGGACTCTGTCTAGAGTCAGTTTGACATTCTCTATATATGTACCACTGTAGAGGGGGGCACTCTGAATCAGGGTGGGTTTTGGAAGGTGGGGTGGTGTTACAGATAGATTCTGAGGTATTCATAGTAAAATTGACATCACTAAAGATTTGTAGTCATTATAATGGATGAAAAGCATAACTAAAGGAGTAGATTTGAAATCTACTCCTACCATAGACTTGAGGTGAGAAAGTAAAAGCCCTTGAGACAAGGAGCATGCATAATGGCATTAATGACATTACCCAAATGTGTCCATAGCAATCTAATCAGGGCTGTGGAGCAGGTATTGAAAGGACAAAAGTTCTCAGTCATTGCTGAAAGTTGCACAGATCTCAGTTGAAGGAGGGAGTTAAAAATTAGATCAAGTAGATACAACAGTAAAACAGGGAGATTGTGGAAGAGACTCTGCCCTAAATCTGTCAGTGAGAGATCTTTTGATGAAAAAATAAGAGCAAATTGCTCACAGATTGCAACAGAGGGATCTAGTGTGTCTGTCTGTGGTAACTGAACTAAGGAACAGACAATATAAAACAACTCACATGGCTGTCAGACAGCAGACATAATACATTTTGAAAAACAATCTCTCTTGGAATGATCTAATGCCGCCCTATATTGAGAAAGCTGAGAACAATAGTGGTCCAGATTTATTGCGTTTCTATTTTTTCATCAGCAATGTTCAGCTCTGCGGACCCCTTGCTTAAAGAAACACAAATCCTTTGTCAACTAAGGGACGCTCTTTCATATACTGCAATCTTACAGTCTACACCGTGCTCATACTGGTGGAGGAACTGGAGGAGTTCCCCTGCATTTTCCGGCAACCAGCCCCCAAAGTATATTAATTATCTCCTTTTGACCTTTCCCCTTTACTGTTTGGCCAGAAGGAAGACAAAAGAACAGGCATGTCAGTGTAGGCCCCCCTCCAATACATAGCAAGATCCACTTCCTCAATGGGTGAGCACCCCTTCACTTCTTTACCATCCACACAATGCATGTAGTAGAACAGAAAGCAAATATCTCCAGAGGAACCACTGCCATTTTTGTACAGTCTAACCTACAAACGTAATGTACAAATGTAATTTATATTTTTTAACACAGAAATTATAAATTGTATGGTTTTACTTCATTTGGCAAGTGTCTAATTAATTAAGATTAAACTTGCCCCCATAGTAAATGCATAATAATTTCATTACAGTGAAAAGATCTAAATTGAATAGCTGTAGTCTCAAAGAGTTGCATGTGTATTGCTGAGAAGCTCATTAAATTCAATTTGCACTAATGTACTGCTGTCATGTTTCTTTTTTGAACTACAGTATTATATTAAAGTTTTTGATTATTTCCCCGTAGAGCAACATTAATGCGGCACAGTATGGAAAAAAAGCTTGAAATAGACAAAGAAGCAGTTACGTTCCCTTTGAAAGTTTTAAATGGGAAACATACACACCAAAAATGTGTCAGGAATGAATAGAGTCTAAAGTGAGTTGTGATATGAATTATTTAAAGTGAATATACTGTTGGGGGAAAGGTGTCAGATTGCTGTCACTAGAATTGAAGATTGTCATTTATTTACTGAGCAAATGACATATGGCGAGCAGTAGTGCAAAAGCTCTCTGCATAGTCCAATCTATGAGCCTCCACTCTTCTAAGGTACAGTAAAACAGGTTTAAGCATTGCACTTCTCCAGTGACTGCAAGTAGAGATACGGGAATAATTTGAGATGAGTCAGGGAGATTTCAATCAGGCTCAGATTTGACCAAGTTTTTTATTTTATTTTTTACATTTATCCCAGATTCACTTGGTGAGTGTGTATGTCTAGGACAGGAACTGGGGATTTGTCAAAATCCCTCCCCAGTGAATTTGAAGAAAATCCAATCTGATTCACAAGATTTGATGTGGATTTGCCAATTCACAGTTTAATAACTAACGGGCCGATTCAGTAAAAATGCGGGAGAGTGGACGAACGCCCACTCTCCCGGAGCACGCACTGGCCACTCGCCGGTGCCTGTGATTCTTTATTTAAATTAGGCCTGACGGTAGAAATGGGCAAAAGGAGGCGCTAGGGACACTAGCGCGTCCCTAGCGCCTCCTTTTGACCCAGAGCGGCGGCTGTCAGTGGGTTTGACAGCCGCCGCTCAATTTAAATTTTTATTTTTTTTTACTTTTTACACCCTTTGGGACCTCCGACTTAATATCGCCATGATATTAAGTCGGAGGATGCATAGAAAAGCAGTTTTTACTGCTTTTCTGTGCACTTTCCCGGTGCCAGCAGAAACTAGCGCCTACCTTTGTGTGGGCGCTAATTTCTTAAAGTAAAATGTGCGGCTTGGCTGCACATTTTACTTTCTGTATCCCGCGCGCATACCTAATAGGGCCCTCAACATGCATTTGCATGTTGAGGGCCCTATTAGGTGCCGCGGGTTGGATGCACGTTTTCCGCCCCTTACTGAATAAGGGGTAAGGGAAAACACGCGTCCAAGGGCAGGTTAACAGTGCGCTCCGGAGCGCACTGTACTGTATCGGCCTGTTGGTTAGTTAGTGTTACTGAGTATGAGTGAGTACTACCTAAATTTAGCCACTCATCGCCTGGCTGCACAAAATCTAATTGGCCAAATTTTGTCAGATTCTGTTGAAAATTTCCTAAAAACATTACAACCTCAGCAGATTGAACCATGATAAAACAGAACTGCCATTGTATAACTACAGAGGAATGTTTCAGTGCAGCTAACTTGAGAATAAACTGCATTAGCATGCTGCTTTATATTCCAAAACTGCTAAAACATTTTATATAGCTATGTGATCCACAGCCTGGTCCTTGATGACCACTCAGTCTGCATAAAATGAAAGTGCATGCATGCAAACATATCTCAGACATAATCATTTTGGATAGTCTGATAAAACAGACTGGACCTTGCAGAATTAGTTGGACTGTATTAAGAGTTTACATAGGGCAGTTTCTACTCAGCATGGAATGAACCAAAGTCTGCAGCATATCACAGTCTACCAGGTTAAAAGGAGACTTTTATCATTATTCAGGGAAATGAATTTTGGTCTGCCAAATGTACTAAGGTTTGTTCTCATACACACAGCATGGGAGAAAACCTTTAGCGTATCTATCTAATAGCATTAGAGTGCTACCACCTGATTAAAACTTGTCAATAAGTTATCAATTAACCAATATTGTTACAGGCAAGCAGGGTTTTGTTTAAAATTACACAGCTGAATCTACAGTGCAAGTTAAAGCAGCAGTACATAAGGAAATACAATTTCAGGCTGAGCAGACAGAGATTCTTTAATGAAAACCTCCTGCGCTTTTTTTTTTTATCTTCCCCTCAGAATATCCAGCTGCATCATCAAACCTCCATAAGCTGGAAACACTGATGGTCCATTAAACAGGCATTTCAACTTTGCTGACTCAAAAATTGCTCAAAGCTGATGTTTTTCCTGAGGCAAGGTAGTGCCAACATATACAGTAGTGTCATGCATCAACAAACAGAGACAACTTTTAAATCCAAAGCTCCTGTCTCAGAGATTCTGGGGCTAGCTTCTGGGTGCCTTGTACCTGACTGACCTCTGACCCCTTTCAAAGGCACAGCCACCAGTGCAGGAATAGCAGAATCCCGATGCATGCCAAGTCCTAAATCTCAAAGAAAATAACTTGGCAGTACATAGTTGTTCATGTCAGTTGACAAATTAGCATCATAGATGATGGTAGAAAAAGACCTCAGTCAATTCAGTCTGCCCAGTTATTCCTATCCAGCCTGCAAAGGATACATCCCAGCTGCCAGCCACAGAACATGTCAACTTGTAAGATATTAGCCCCTAGCTAAGGAAGTTATTGAACCCTTTTACTCCACTCTCGAGTAGATAGCATTCATGATCTCCTATTTAGTTCACATCCAGCACCATGCCTAACCACAATCTAAACAGCCACTAATAATAGCAGGGCTGTTGCCTGAACACCTGACATTTCTAGGTCTCTGTCACCACCAGCCTGATGGATTAAACCAGACAAAGCAAAGAGTGCATAGCCTGCCAGACAGATCTGGCTAAATGAGTGCCTGCATTCTGCTAGGGCTTCATTTTATTACCGTATTTGCAGCCTGTCAGAAGTCCTAGTTGCTAATTAATGCCATCAATGGGGATATACATTCCTTTTCAAATTAAGGGTCCTATTTACTAAAGGTTTTCTCCCATTTTATGTCTGTGGGAAAAATGTTTAGTAAATAGGCCTTTAAGTGAAAAACAAGAGGAACATTTCAGGTTTTGTTTTATTTGAAAACATAACAAAAAAAAAAAAATCCTGCAAAATTCTCCTTGTTCATTGACTATTGTTTTGGAAAGTCAGTGAGAACCCTCCATCAAAGAGCCATTGTCTTTTTTTAAAGTCCCCCTCCCCGCAGACAGAGGCTTACCCTATCTGTGGGGTCTCCGCGGTTTAAATGGAGCAGGAGTGATTCCCAGTTGTTCCTGCCTCACCAGGTCCCCTCTGGCTCTGAAGTCAGCGCCATTGTGTTGCCCAGCCAGACTGAAGAACAGAGCTGGCCAGTGCCATTTTGAAACTGAGAGGCAACTGGAGAGCTGTTACAATTCCATGGATAGGGAAAGCCACAAACTATGGGGCGTGTGGGGGGAATAGGGCAGGGCTTTTTAGAATTTTTATTATCGAGATGGCACTGGGTGGGGGATTGATGGGAACAGTTTCTTTTTTTTTTTTCCTATTTCTTTTTATTTCACTTTTATGCTTATTTCATTTAAACTAAATGCAGCAAAATTAAATAAACAAAATTAAACAAAGCAAAATTTAAAAATGAACCAAAATGATTTTTTTCGTGGTATGTGTGGACATCCCTAACTATCAGCACATCACAATGATGAGACAAGATGATAGCATAAGTAGCAGCTGGATCTCTTTGGCTTGCTTCTATAAAGACTTCCACAATCTCAAATCCTAGAAATTATTTCTAATTTATGCAATTATGTTGCACAATTACTCTCCAAAATGCATTACCAAAGTGCGAGTAGGTAGCAGTTCATCAACAGAAACCTGAATATACCCTGGGGAAATGGCTCAGATGGGACGGTAGAACTCATGGTCACCCCATGTGAGCCCTGCTGAAGAGTCAGGGCATCATGGCTCACAGTCACTGTGCAACTAGCAGAGAAAGATATGGACAATCTTTCTGAAGCAGTGCATCTCATGCTCTTCAGAATCATCATATAGAAAAGACGGTATTAGCCAGACAAAGAAGTTCATGCTTAGCTGACAAGTTACAGAACAACTAGTATTGCCAGCGGACATGCTACAGAAAATGCTGACAGCTGGAGAGACTATTTCTGGCAGCTACCTCCAACATTTAAAAAAAAAAAAAAGAAGGTGTACAAAATGCATCACATATTTATTGACAGATGTGACATTTTTGGCAGACAAAATGCAGTAAACTGGGCAGACTGAATGAGCAAATTGGTCCTTATCTGCCAGCATCTGCTATGTTGCTGAGTTATGTTAAAGTAGTATGATTGTATGTGTGATTCACTGAATATCTAAAATCATCTCATTCTCCCTCATTTACATGAAAGACAATGTGGATTTTATTTTAAAAAATAATGAAAGCAGTTCACTTTCCCTTTTTCCATTTCTTTCCTGTCAATTTTCTTTCTTCCCTTCTCTCTCAGAAAATAACCAGACAATGTAATAAAAATCAGAGGTAGAGTAGCAAGGGATTAGGTGCACCATGGACTAACGGGCATGGCTTGTGCCATGAAGCACACAAGTCCAAGCAACACCAAAGCATGCTGGGACGGGACTCCTGCCACAAGCAACAAGGCCATGTTTGAATTTCTTCTGGATCTCGGTCGCTACAGAAAACAAAAGTAAGATCACCAAATCGCTGTCAAATTCTTTAACAATTTCTGGCAGAAGTTTAGATCAATCTCATCTGCCAATGGAAATAAAATACCATTGTTTTTCTAAAAATAATAAAAGGACATGGGAAAACCTCAGAGAGCCCAACAACATCTTGATGTGCTGAAATGACTTCCATCGGAAAAACCCATCTGAAAATGTATTTTAGGGGCATCACACTGCTCAGGTGATGGGATCATTTGAAGCCCTTATGTTACAGCACAATGAGACTTATAGTCCTAGATGATGATGGGTTCTCTGAGATTTTCCCTTCTGATTTTGCTATGCTTTGAAAGATGATGGTGTTTGTTTCAGTTGGTGGTTAGGAATCATCTCCCAGAAAGTGCTCACGATTTTGATAGTTATTTTGTTATCTTATTCTTGTGCTATATCTTCACTGGAAGGTTTTTCTTTTTCTGATTAGTTGCTATAGAACAACACTTGAAAAATGAGGATTATTTCATTCAGGTCTAGAATATGAAAGATGAATGTGGCAAAGAGCAAAATCAGCAAATACATACTTAAGTCACTTCTACTTGCTTATTCCGTATTTTACACACAGAAAATGTGCACATATATGTGCTTTTTTCCCCTCTCTTTATTCATAGTTTCAAATATACAAATAGCAAGCAAACACCACTTGGCAGAAAAAAGAAATATTGCATTCAAAGTGGATATAAACAAAGACAAACAACTAATAGAAAAAACTCAATAAAATAATACCCACTGTCAAGTCCCCAGTAAGAGAGAGATTCATAGAAAGCAAGAGAAACTCAAAAATACCCTTAAGCATGTAGATGTGCCAATTTGCTGGAGTCATTTTACAGCTAATTAACTGGCGTAAGTGATATTAAATGTGTTTATTGTGTGGTAGTGACTGGGTGGGAAATCTGGGTGAACTGTGGGGAGTTCAGGCTGAAGAACCTGGAGGATCTTGAAGACCTGGAGAAAAACTGGCTGAACTGGTGGGCTAATTGGTAAAACAGATGTGCACATGTTTTAAAACACGCTGATACAGTACAAGCGAGTTAAGTCCTTTATTTTCATAGGTAGGAAAAGTATATGTGCTCTGTGTTATGAATCAGAAAGTGGACCCCTGTTCCGAGGTAGAGTCAGCGCTGCCGAGAAGGAAGTCAACCCTCTTCGGTCTCTACCGTCTGATGGCAAGGCCTGTTGAAGATGTTGAGATAAAGCTCCTGATCCCCCCAGGAGGAGCCCGTAGGGACATGGCTGCTGGGACTTAGGAGACTCCCTGAAGAGTGAAGATGGTCTGGATGCAGGCGCCTCCTGCAGGTCGTGGGTTCCAGATGGCTGGCGCCTCCAGCAGGTCGTGATCAGTCCAGGAGTACACGTCGAAAGAAAGTCCCAATCCAGTCCAAGGGTTGAAGTCCAGAGAGAGATTGAGAGCCAGTCCAGGAGCAGACAGGAGAATGGTCCGAAGCCAATCCAGGAGCAAAGAAGGAGAAGGGTCCAGAGCCAGTCCAAGTCAATACCAGAAGATCACCACCACCGGTCCGAGGGTCAGGAGCCAAAGAATCAGTCCAACAAGGAGAAGAGCAGAAGCGGGATGAAGAGCGGATCCAGGAGCACGGAACACCGAAACTGAGTACAGGACCTCAATACCAAGGCAAGGTCTAAGTGTTTAGACCTTGCCTTAAATACAGGAACCAGGAGGCGGAGACCCAGGAGGAGCCATGACAATTTCCTGTCATGGCTCCTTTAAATATTTTCTTCAGCTGTGCGCGTGGCTCTTAGCAGGGCCAGAGGGGGAGGAGCCAGCCCGGCCGAGAGGAACCAAGCAGCCACCAGGCCACTGCAGGAGCCTTCTATAAGCCCGATACTACAGGTTAGCAATTACTGCCGCGACCGTCGGCCTGACCTGAGTCGCGACCCGTCACGGCCGGCGGCCATGACACCCAGCCGCGGGGCACCACGGCCGGCGTTTCTAACACTCTGTGCATTGATATATGTTCTTTCAATGCATTGCATATATTTGTGCCTAAGTCTACAAAAGCACAAATGGTGTGGGTAGAGATGCACATATACTGTATTATGCGCATGGGTTCTAAAAAAAAAGATGAATTTTAAAAGCCCAGTGCATGTATTAATTAGGGGGTGCAGGAATAGGACGGGCTCACGTGTACCAAGCAGATTTTTTAAATCGCCCAGGTACATGCATATTTGCCAAATTTTCAAAAATGGGCGAGGTATGGGCATTTCATGATGTGAACTAGACGTGTGCATAAATATTTATGAGCCCTGGTGCATACAGAGGCCCCTGTTGCATAACTTTACTTCTACTATGGATGACATGTAAGTTAAAAAAAATAAAAGGATCAAGCATTTTTTGAGGGGTTTAAAGAGTCTGGGGTAACATGGACTTCAGCAAAGCTTTTGATACAGTCCCACATAGGAGCCTTGTGAATAAAATGAGAAGCTTGGGAGTGAGCGCCAAGGTAGTGGTGTGGATTACAAACTGGTTGACAGTGTGTGATAGTAAATGGAACCTACTCTGAAGAGAGAACTGTGTTAAGTGGAGTGCCACCAGGATCAGTGTTGGGACTGGTCCTGTTCAATATCTTTGTGAGCGACACTACGGAAAGGATAGAAGGTAAAGTTTGTCTGTTTGCGGATGATACTAAGATTTGCAACAGACTGGACATGGTGGAAGGAGTGGAAAGAATGAGACGAGATTAAGGAAGCTGGAAGAGTGGTCAAAGATATGGCAACTGGGATTTAATGCCAAGAAGTGTAGAGTCATGCATCTGGAGTGTGGTAATCCAAAAGAGTTGTATGTGATGGGGGTGAAAGACTAAGGTGCATGGACTGGAAGAGGGATCTTGGGGTGATAGTGTCCGATGATCTGGAAGTGGCAAAGCACTGTGACAAGGCAATAGCTAAAGCCAGAAGAATGCCTGGCTGCAAAAAGGGAAGAATAACCAGTAAGAGAAAGGAGACGATAATACCCTTGTACAGGTCCTTTGTGAGATCTCACCTGGAGTACTATGTTCAGTTCTGGAAGCCTTATCTCAAAAAGGTTAGAGACAAAATGGAGGTGACCTAGAGAAGGGTGACCAAAATGGTGTGAGATCTCCATCAGAAAATGTATGAGGAAATTCTGAAGGATCTAAATATGGAAGAGAGGAGGTGCAGGGGTGGTATAATACAGACCTTCAAATACCTGAAAGAGTTTAATGATGCACAAACATGTAACTTTTTCCATTGCAAAGGAAACAGTAGAAGGGTCATAAAATGAAACTTCAGAGAGGATGACTCAGAACCAACGTCAGGAAATATTTCTTCACAAAGGGGGTGGTGGATGCCTGGAATGCCCTTCTGAAGGTGGTAGTGAAAACAAAAACCGTCAAAGAATTCAAAGGGGCATGAGATAAACACTGAGTGTGGATGTCAATTCTAGAGCACAGAAATGAAGAAAAGGGTAACCTCCTTGGTGTGGAGGTTACTCCCCTTAACAGCAGGCATGGGGATTATTACCCTTAACCACTAAGCCTTGATGTTTTAGCACAACTGCAACATTGCTCTCCACTTCAACAGTGGAGGGGAAAAAGGGGGCTTGGATTCCAACGACAACCAATGCAGGATGCAACTTTTATGGTCTGGGTTACTGATATGCATACGTAAGGGGAAAGTACAGGACTGCTTCTACAGCCAAATCTAAAGGAAAATTAGGTCAAACAGGCTCCTCACCCAATAACAATGTTGCTAGAGTAATTTTTTATTTAATGGGTTATCATAAAGCTTGGGGATAACTGTACAGAGTGGCAGTTACTACCCTTAACAGAAACATGGGGTAACCTGCACGGCATGTCAAATACTACCATGAAAAGCTTGCTAGGCAGACTGGATGGTTCTTTTCTACCATTGTTACTATGTTAAGTAGGGAGTTTATTTTTGTTTTATTTTTATTTTGTAGTTATTGGCAGTGGTGGTGCATGGGGGTCATTTAATTTATTCCCTTTAATGAGTATTAAATGATTTTAGCACACACTAATGGTTTTAGTGCACATGAAAGCCCTTGAGCACACACCAAAATGAAAATACAGGTCACACCTTAGTTTGGTTTTCCTTTGCTTAATTTTGGAAATGAGAAAATGAAAGAACAACTTTTCTTGTGTTCATGTCATTTTTAAATGATAGCTCATCCCTTAGAAGTTACTCATTACCTGCAGCCACCTCAGGCCATACAGCTTTGAAGGATGCATTCTTAAGTGGTTCTTAGGGAAATGGAAATACATCTTTTCACAGATAAGGCCACCTTGCAAAAACC
This sequence comes from Rhinatrema bivittatum, assembly GCF_901001135.1. Classification (NCBI taxonomy): domain Eukaryota; kingdom Metazoa; phylum Chordata; class Amphibia; order Gymnophiona; family Rhinatrematidae; genus Rhinatrema; species Rhinatrema bivittatum. Next base: position 4,680,468 of record NC_042631.1, on the reverse strand, counting down.
TAATGCTTGGATTCCACATACATCTCTTCTTTATGACTTGTAAGGTCATATCCCGCTTAGCCTTCCCCTGCTTTAGTAGTTACTCACTGTAATGAATTTGTTTAGGTTTTCCTGCTCTGTTTGGTCTTGACATCCACACACCGTCTGATATTGTCCAAGGAAAAACACACTTGAACTTCACATTCCATTTGAGAAATAGCTGTCAGGGCATAAAGTGAGGATTTTAAGTAGAAACGTGGGTAGATTTGAACAAAGGCATAAAGTCATCATAATAATGGAGCACAAGCGTTATTTTTCCACAGTGTATATCATAAATCATAACTCATGAGTCATTGGATGAGCTTGTCTAAACAAAAATCAATTTGTACACCTTTAGCTAGAAAGTACATTGGTCACAATCCATGGATTTTTAATATTTTGTGTCAGCTTATTTGTACAATTTTAAACCAGTAGCCACCTCTAGAATATCCATCGCTCTTTCTTAGCTGACATTGGCTGATGTAGGAACTCAGACTAGTGGAGGGCTGTAGGTTTTGATAACTTCTAAAGGACTAATGAGAAATATGTTGTAACATGACCTCTTCAGACCATAGAGGTTCCTACTTCAGATGTTCAGAACAGGAGAGGAAAATGTATTTCTTGCAATAAACCAGTTTATAAACACCTCAAGAGATCATCTAACATCAGCATCCAAGGGTGGTCATGAATTGAATGGCTCTAATTTCTTAGTTTAATGAATTTTTTGCCTCAGACTGATTTCATCTCTCTCGCTTTTAATCTAACAGTACATCAACTTTTTTCATTTTAGACCACTTTCTGCCTCCCTCTAGAGTTTCACTGCCTTCTTCCTTCTCATCCTGTGGATTCCCTTGCATGCTTCAAAAATAGTCTGTTGGGTTTCTTGCAACTCCTGTGTACTCCTGCAGGCTACTCGACTTCTGCTGAACTTATTGCAATGCTGGAGTCCTCCTCTGGGGGCAGGAGTGATCCTCTGTTCATTCTACCCCACTTCAAATTTTTACTGTACAATAAAATGGGGCCAACCAAGAGGGAGTGGAGGAGTAGAACACTGGCATCACAGTATATTAAGGAGGGACTCATCAGGGCATATTTTTTAAAGCAGGCAGATGGGTTTTGGTGTTCTATTGTAAAAATAGAGAAATAAAAAAAAAAAAAAAGAAAAAAACTTAAGTGAATGCCTCTACCTCCCACAAATGAAACAAAGCAAAAAGATACCCAAACACCCCTATTTATAGCATGATTTTATGTTTGTACACAGTAATTATTTAAAGCTTTTATAGAGAGATAAAGTCGTCCTAGCAATATGATATAAAACACTAGTTGGAAAGTGAAGCAGAGTATTAGAGTAAGCTAAAGCTACCTGAAAGAAATTAGTTTTCAGGTGTGATGAAAGGGACATTTTGAATATCAGAGAGAAGGTTATTCCAGCAAAGACTCAGCCAGTGCTCTCTCAGGCTCATATAAATGATTTCAACATGTTGCATGCGAAAAGGTTAACCAAGTTAGTCACCCATCAAAAAAGCAGGATTATGGTCAGGTTAGGAATCAAGTGGAATGCCCTAATTCTAGTTTAATACATATAATATGGTTATGAGTTTATCACAGTAATCCACTTGAACCCATGGAAACAAACAAAAGAATGTAAGGTGATAACTGTATATTGGACCAACTTAATACATTTCTTGACTGGATTTCAGGAGAGAAACCCGTTACTCATGCTGATTGGAGCTCATTCTGAATAGTTTTATCTGATTATTTAATGTATTTTATATTTGAGGTGTTTTACACCCTTTTCATTTTTATATATTTATTATGTAAATATGTCATTTTATGGGTTTGTTAATGAAATTGCTACTTCTTTTTTTTTAATTAGCTATTGTTATCTGCCATGGGCAATGTTTCGAAAAAGTAGAATATAAATTTGAAAAACAAATAATAAAAATAATGAAACTGAGATACAATGACAATAGAAATGTTTTAAGCTCATTGCCAGAAATAATTCCTCTACCTCTGTCACCTTATCACTCAAATACTTCACCCTCACCCACCTTCTGCTTCACTCTACCATTGTAATGTATTCCATAATTATATTTTCAGGCAATGGGATCTTTTCCTCCATCTTGCTCATTCTGTTTGGACCTGATGAAGGGCAAGTTAATCCCCCAAATTTGAATCAAGAAATGTATTGAGTTAAATTTAAAAAAAATTATCAACTTAAATATTTTTTCTTTGTTAATCTTTATTCTCATCAAAATACAGAAGGTGGCTTGTTAGCCATTCATATTTCAACTTTGAGCAACCATATCATCAGATTAATGAATGCTGTATGGGTAGGAGTTGTTAACCAGATTTACCAGGAATTTATGGGGGTAATTTTGTAAACTCCTGCATACATTTTCCATCAAATATGTGCAGGACTTCCATTTGAAAATATTACTACAACAACCAGCAGCCCCCAATTCTACCTGCTAATTTGTGCACAGAATACTTTCAAGGAAATATATGCATATACTTTTGAAAATGCAAACGTATGCATGTGACTGCAAGCCCCTGCCCAACTCTGCCCCCAGGAAGGTCCCTGCTCACTGCAAATGAACTTCTGCACACAGAGGCCGTAGAGAAGCAAGTTCAGCCATGGATCACGTGGGCCCCTTTGTCCTGCTGATCAACATTCCATTTCAGACCTTGGGCTTTTTTGTCATAGAAATTTCTCACGTTTTCTTCTCAGTGTGAGTAAAAATGGATATATCGTTTGAACAATATGCATCCTTTGCTCCATTTCTTTGTAGTTTTGCTTTTATTTTTTTCGTGTTAGCCATGTGGGCACACATGTACGCATGTATGCCGGCACACGTCAATGGACACAGCCATTTAATACCATATGCACATATATGTGCACACATTACAAAATTGGCAGCATGCACATACATGTGCATGCAATTTTATATGGATATAAAGACGGTATAGGATAAATATTTTTTCCACCAATACAGATCCTCCTCCTCCCAATTCCAACATGGATGTTCCCTCATGATTAGCCTTGATCTAAAGCAATAACTATAAGAATTAAGACTCTCTCAACTTATAAAGTACCAACTCCAATTAACCTCGTTTCCACATCCTCCCAACTCCTCTCTTTCCCACCTCAACCCTCAGAATAATAGTCACTCCTCTGTTATTCCCCCTTATAGTTCACTATCAATCATATGTATCGACCAATATCGCTCTACACCATATCTCCCCAAGATCTCGTTACAATGTTCCCTGTTATGTTCTCTTTTTATGTAATCAATTATAATACCAGTTCACAGTTATGAAACATTCCTCCCTCCCCCCTCACCTAAGTTATTTGTTATAGTGTATTCAATTTTTACTCTGTTTTATGTAATAAGTTGTTACGTCTGTAACCGTTGTGAAGGCTTGCTCCAAACAACGGATATAAAACCCGACAAATAAATAAATAAGAATAAATAAATGGATGCATGGATATGAGTGGAAATGATGCCTCTACTGTGTATCTGGAGGGATTTTGCTAGGCACGTACGCTGACGCACCCATTTCCCCAGCTCCTTCCCAGTTTGCCCCGGTACAGGATAGGACTTCCTAACCCCCCCTAACTAGACAGACTCCCTTTTAACCTATTAGCCCCGACCCTTCAAATTCTGCTAACTAGCCTTGGGTTTTTTTGTGCGTACCAGGAGATACGTGCATACTTGCATGCTTTTTAAAACCTGCACAGTGTGCGCCGGCCTGAGAGACGCGCATATCTCCTGGCTTTGCCACACGCCGGGGTTTTAAAATGTGCCTTATTCTTTTAATGCCTTGGCAAGTTTGTTATCTCTGTGTTCTTACAAACTGAACGTGTGTGTCCCAGTTTAACAGCTCTGCATCATGTGACTTTGATTTGGCAGATCCCTTTGCACATATACTTAAATAACTACCTGCCTGCCTTAAACGCTGCCAGTCCGCTTTACTCCATTATTGTTTTGTTGAGTTTTAAGCTTTTTCACTTTCTGTCCCCATACAGAATTGTCCACAATTGCTAAATTTGTCCTGGCTTGTCCTACATAAATATTTTTGTTCTTATTTTAGATCTTGGTCCCTTATGAAAAACAGATTCCATTTCAGGGGACTTTAAACCTTGGTAAACCCTAAGTGAAATCCTTCTTTGCATTTTCAAATAATAAACGTGATTATTGATATTTGGACAAGATTAAGTTGTACTTTAATTATATAACAAGCCATTTCCACAGGTAAAGAACTATTTTAAACAGCCCCTGTAGAGCTAATGTCTGCAAACTACGCAGAAATAGTGTGCACTATCTGCTGAAAACAAAATAAAAATGAAAAAGCCCTCAACATATAATTCAAATGAGACTCTCCCCTAAGAAACAAAAGGAAATCATTTTTTGGCCTGCAAACCACATACATAGTAACATAGTAATGACAGCAGATAAAGGCTAAAAAGTCCATGCAGTCTGTCCAGCAAGATTCCTATGGTAGTAACTGCCACTCTGTGCAGGTTACCCCCATGTTTCTGTTAAGGGTAGTAACTGCCACTCTGTGCAGGTTACCCCCATGTTTCTGTTAAGGGTAGTAACTGCCGCTCTGTGCAGGTTACCCCCATGTTTCTGTTAAGGGTAGTAACTGCCGCTCTGTGCAGGTTACCCCCATGTTTCTGTTAAGGATAGTAACTGCCGCTCTGTGCAGGTTACCCCATGTTTCTGTTAAGGGCAGTAACTGCCTCTCCGTGCAGGTTACCCCCATGTTTCTGTTAAGGGTAGTAACTGCCGCTCTGTGCAGGTTACCCCCATGTTTCTGTTAAGGGCAGTAACTGCCGCTCTGTGCAGGTTACCCCCATTTTTCTGTTAAGGGTAATAACTGCCGCGCCATGCAAGTTACCCCATGTTTCTGTTAAGGGCAGTAACTGCCGCTCTGTGCAGGTCACCCCCATGCCTTCTGTTAAGGGTAGTAACTGCCGCTCTGTGCAGGTCACCCCCATGCCTTCTGTTAAGGGTAGTAACTGCTGCTCCATGCAGGTTACCCCCATTTTTCTGTTAAGGGTAATAACTGCCGCTCCATGCAAGTTACCCCCATGTTTCTGTTAAGGGTAGTAACTGCCTCTCCGTGCAGGTCACCCCCATGTTTCTGTTAAGGGTAGGAACTGCCGCTCTATACAGTTTAGCCCATGCCTTCTGTTAAGGGCAGTAACTGCTGTTCTATACAGGTTACCCCCGTGTTTTTTTGTTAAGCGTAGTAACTGTTGCTCCGTGCAGGTTACCCCCATGTTTTTTGAATGAGAAGGAAGCAGTTTCAAAGAAAGGATTAAAAAAAAAAAAAAAAAAAAAAGACTTGGCAGTAAAACTATTGAATACTATAGGGTAAGAAATAACTATTACTGCTTGTCATAACACTTTAGAAATACTGCACAATAAGAAGAGGGTATGGCTGTGCTTTCTGTTAAACCACGGACTCTTGTGAAGGAGATGACCCTTTCAGCTGAAAATGAAAAATATATTTTAAACTTTACTTAATGCATGACAACAATTCTATGAAAAATAAAACTCCCCTTCTATTTTTGGCTTAAGCTTCAAGCTGCCAGTGTTATTATAAAACTATTAGTAACTTTCACAAACGTTTTGTTAGGGTTGCTGTATACTAAATGACAATTTCAGTGGTACTTTGAGCTATTCAAAGAATTTAACTAGTCTATTCATTGGGTATTTCTTGATATATTGTGTAGCTTAGTGTCTGCAAAGGGCTTTCATGTAGCAATAATTTAAGATCAGATATCCTCTTTTTTTGCAAGATTCACTCTCCATTATCTACTTGAGAGGGCAGAAAAGATTATAGGAGTACATGAGGGTTAAAATACTTTTCTCAAAGTAGTAATTTCTCATCATACTGTATCTGATAATAAGGTTTACTTTCGTCAGTACAGTTTACTTTTATTACAAATGATAATAAGAGCTATACCAAAGCTCACAGCAATCCTTCTTTGCAAGAAATAATGAACCAGTTAAATATCAGTGCTATATTTTGGTTTATTTTGATTTAACGCACACCGGGGTAGATTTTAAAAGAAGCGCGATCAGCCTACTTTTGCTTGCGCATCAGACTCAAGCAAAAGTACGCTGGATTTTAGTAGATACGCGCGGAGCCGCGCGTATCCACTAAAATCCTGGATCGGCGCGCGCAAGGCTATCGATTTTGTATAGCCTGCGCGCGCCGACTCCCCCCGTTCCCTCCAAGGCCGCTCCGAAATCGGAGCGGCCTCGGAGGGAACTTTCCTTTGCCCTCCCCTCACCTTACCCTCCCTTCCCCTACCTAACCCACCCACCCGGCCCTGTCTACACCCCCCCCTTACCTTTGTCGGGGGATTTACGCCTCCCGGAGGGAGACGTAAATCCCCGCGCGCCAGCGGGCCTGCTGCGCGCCGGGCCGCGACCTAGGGGCGGGTACGGAGGGCGCGGCCACGCCCCCGGGCCGTAGCCACGCCCCTGTACCCGCCCCCAAAACGCTGCCGACACGCCCCCGGAACGCCGCGACGACCGGGCCCGCCCCCCGACACGCCCCCGACACGCCCCCCTCGGAGAACCCCGGGACTTGCGCGCGCCGGGAGGCCTATGTAAAATAGGCTTCCCGGCGCGCAGGGCCCTGCTCGCGTAAATCCGCCCGGTTTTGGGCGGATTTACGCGAGCAGGGCTCTGAAAATCCGCCCCACCCTGTTTTCATTGGTAGCACAAGGCGACTTACATTCAAGTAGAGTGGGAGGTCTTAAAATCTAATGAGTACATTTTATACACAGACAGAAGTAGCCTGTTTTCATATATACGCTATTTTATAAATATCAAAAGTATGCACGTATTTTTTGTTTTATGCACATTAGGGATGTGAATCGTGTGCCATATCGTCTTAACGATTGAAATCGTGTGGCAGGAGAAGAAAATCGTGTTTGGCACGATTATTTAGTTGAAAAATCGTTAAAAATCGTTTTTTCCCAGTTAGTGCGCACTAACGGGAGTTAGTGCGCACCAACAGAAATTGATACAATTTGACACTTTTCAGGTCAGTTAAGGTCAGTTTAGGAATGAATATGTATTCCTATTGGCTGCCCTCTTATTTATTCATGTTACCAAGGTTCCCACTGACAGTATATGGGGGATGGGAAATGGAAACAGTTGGTAGCTTGACAAAAAAAGTAATGTGATCAGTCAATGTGACTAGAACTTGTGCCCTAACCCTGATACCAGGGGTGTTGTGATCCTCCTGCACACAGTGCCCTAACCCTGGCACCAGGGGTGTTGTGATCTTCATGCACCCAGTGCCCTATCCCTATTAATACCAGGGGTGTTGTGATCCTCCTGCACACAGTGCCCTAACCCTGGCACCAGGGGTGTTGTGATCTTCATGCACCCAGTGCCCTATCCCTATCAATACCAGGAGTGTTGTGATCTTCCTGCACACAGTGCCCTATCCCTATTAATACCAGGAGTGTTGTGATCTCCAGACTGGCTGGGAGCAGGGATGCAGCTCTGCATGGATTACTGGGACAGGCAGCCCCAGACTGGCTGGGAGCAGGGATGCAGCTCTGCATGGATTACAGGGACAGACAGCCCCAGACTGGCTGGGAGCAGGGATACAGCTCTGCATGGATGACAGGGACAGACAGCCCCAGACTGGCTGGGAGCAGGGATACAGCTCTGCATGGATGACTGGGACAGGCAGCCCCAAACTGGATGGGAGCAGGGAAGCAGCTCTGCATGGATTACTGGGACAGGCAGCCCCAGACTGGCTGGGAGCAGGGATGCAGCGCTGCATGGATTACAGGGACAGGCAGCCCCAGACTGGCTGGGAGCAGGGCTGCAGCCCTCCATGGATGACTGGGACAGGCAGCCCCAGACTGACTGGGAGCAGGGATGCAGCTCTCCATGATCCGTGATCTGGTGGCCAGTGTGGCTACTTAAAAAATACACTTACCAACAATCAATTACCACATATATTTGAACTGTGTAGTTCCAGCCAGGACCACCTTTCTAAAATGCACAGTGATTGGCAAATTCAACATGCACTAGCATTTCACATGCCTGCTAACAAAAATAATAAACAAACAAGTTCTAGTACATGAGTGATGATCATCACGTTACTTTTTTTGGCAAGCTTCCAACTGTTTCCATTTCACATCCCCCCAACCATTACCTCAGTGGGAACATCAATAGATGAGCACAGCCAGCCAATAGGAATACATATTCATTCCTAAGTGACCTTTACTGACCTGGGAAGTGTCAACAATTTGTATCATTTTCTGTTGGTGTTCATGAGTTTCCAGTTCCATTTCCCATCCCCCCAACCATCACCTCAGTGTGAACCTTGGTAAAATCAATAGATAAGAGGGCAGCCAGCCAATAGGAATACATATTCATTCCTAACTGACCTTCAGTGACCTGGAAAGTGTCAATTTGTATCATTTTCAGTTAGTGCGCACTAACACGATTTAACGATTTTTAACGATAAATCGTTAGAATTTCTATTGTATCGTGTTCTATAACGATTTAAGACGATATTAACATTATCGGACGATAATTTTAATCATTGAAAAACGATTCACATCCCTAACATTGCACATTTACCTGCACAAAAATGAGGCCATCTAGGAGTGTTCTGGGGTGAGGCCAAGAGATGCATGTAGAAGTTGCTATTTCATAAGAGATTTACATGAATACATTAGGCAACCTATTCATGCAATTTATATTTGCTAATTAACTAGCGCAATTGATATTCGACTCACCTGTTGTCTGCTATTTTTGGATGGGAGGCCTAGGTGAACTGGAGGGATTTCAGGATATATGTATCAGGAGAGTCTCAGTGAACTGGAGATGTACTGGGTGAGCTGGGAGAGGTAACCGAAAACTAGGGTTGCAAGAACCTGTGCATAATTTTTAAAATGCGTTAATTCCCTGTATAAATTAGAGATGAGCTTCATTTTTTCGTATCGGGTCAGATTTCGGTTCTGGTGCTTTGTTGAAAATTTTGTTTTTCCGCGGATCATTTTTTGTCAGCATGGATCGGGAAAACGAGTCGGAAAATGAATCGGAAAAAAAAATAAAATCGGGGAAAAAACCACCCCAACCCTTCAATTTTACTTTCTTACAACACCCCCGGTCTCTCTGCCCGACACGGTACTGTGTTTCGGACTCTATGCACGTCCTTTATCAAGGGCTCCTTCATAACAAGGACATGGCGTATCTCGCCGTTTTCTCCGCCTATTATGATGGTCAATTTGTAAGTGTCAATATATTGATCTGATGATTGGGAAATTAGTGGTTGGTTTCCAGGCTATTTTATAACATGCAAGCATATCTGTGCTTCTGTTATAAAATAGATGCATCCCTGAGCGTGGGCTGGTGAACATATGCATGTGTGCCCTCGTGCCACTTTGAAAGTTACTGTCTAGCAGGGTCATTCCTCAAGCTGCGTTAGGGCTCTAAATCACACAATATATGCAATATTTTGCATCTCACCACCCAGATACCTTCCTTATTACAATTACCTTCTTTCCATGTGATTTGCATGCATGAACAGTGAAAATACTTGCAAAGAAAATCATTAATGGGCAATTTGATGCAAATATTTTATTATGCCAACCGAGAAGGTGGTGGAGGGTGCTGAATTTATTTCTATTTTTGGGGGGGTTGTTTTAGTGAGTGACTTTGGGGGCTGAGGGTGGGAATGCTTCAGGGGACAGGGTGGGGGGTGGTTGTGTTTGACATTGGGGAGGCTGGGGTATGAGTTGTGTCTGACTTAAGGGGGCTATGGGGTGGGGCGTGGCTGTGCTTCATTTCAGGGAGTCGGGGTGGGGATTTGGCTTTGGGGAGGGGGGGGCCACTGCTGTCATCACTTCCATGTGCATAATTTAGACATTTTTTTCTATTTGTAGGGGAATTGGGGCTGCCTTGACCAGAGGCTCCAGGTTGAAACGAGGGTCAGCACTGACCCTCCACCCCCCCTCATCCTTCCTGTTTGGCCACATTTTCTTTTTTGGGGCCAGCAGTCATTTAAGGTGATGGCAGTCCTGTGACATTATCACATTAAAGGGGCGCTCGGCATACGGTGTTTGGCTGCAACACAACAGAATGCGCCATACAGCCACAACGCTTTTTCATGGGGGGGTCCCACTATTGCGGCAGCTCCTCCCTGTGAAAGTGGGGTCCCTCCTGCGAGAAAACCTCATGGCTCAGTGCATCTAGAAGTAAGTTTGCACCTGAGGGTGAAATCACTTGTCAAAGGTCATAAGGAGTGGTAGAGGGATTTGAGTCCTGGGTTCCCTGGATCTTAGTCTGTTCCTCTAACCATTAGGTTACCAGGCAACTCCTCCAGGCCTCCACATTTCTATTTATTCATTGTTGGAAGAAAATTAAAGGATAAATTGCACAAGCCATTTGTCTGAGCTGCGTCATGCTGAGACATTGTTTCTATAAAATTTATCATCTCATCTGTTTTTGTTGCTTCTGAAATGAATGTATTTGTCATCATGTAATAAAGGTTTTTATCAGTTCAACATTTCCTAATTCTTCCTATATTGCTATGGTTACAAATATTATATGGGTGAACAATAGCCTTCTAAAGCTGCAGGAACTGCGGGTTCCTTCAGTCAACGCTGAACCCTATTGGAATTCAAAGCATTGCTCAGGAATTTCCATCCTGAATTTTGTCATCCTAAAGAAGTTGTGTCCCTATATAACTTATAAAATAACATATGATAAATATGAATTCCAATACTTCATGTTCAGCCCAGAACACTCAAAGAGAAATCCAATCAAAGTTCCAGCAGAAGCAGACAGCTCGTATTTAACTGGGACTGATATTAACTGGAAGATAGTTAATATTTAACCATTAGCAGATAATTAATTGTTTAATATGCACGAAGAAATTTAATCTGCAGCTATTACCTACACATCCCTAATTGATTTAACACTTGAGTAGTAAAAATAGAATGCAAGTCTGTGCAGATTAAGTATATTAACAAAAAAAGTCAGATTTTTATGAGCAGAAACTATATCTTCAAATTAAATATTCAGCATTAGTCATAATGTTACATGAAGGTACCCTTTATCTAATTAAGCACAGAAATTAATGAAAACATTAAATCTGTTGAGAATGTCTCACATCTTTCTGCTTGTGGCATTGATGAAATTAGCTTGATTGGGGGAACAACTTTTTAACTTGAGGTTAAACAGGTGGCAAAGTGTCTTCTTCAGTGCAAATGGGTAATATTAATAGAATTAGCAAAGCAGAATTGGCATGAATTTCAAGCTTTAGTTTTATTCTTGATAGGTGGCAATCGTGCTCCTTAGGTCCTATGAACTGTGACATGAAAAGTAACGTGATTATGAATTTGTAAATGTTTACAAGGCCATGTCAATGGAAGTCAACATGATGGCTGAAAAGGTGCTTTTCAATAGACCTGTTTCCTGAGGTCCAGGAACAAGTTCAAGATAACTATGCACGGTGAATATTCATCAACATGTTTGGGCACCATTGCTCTAAGAACTGGGTTCGTTTTCAGTGTTTGGTTATCCTGAAATTCAGACCTGTTCACAGCCTAGAGCCTGCTCAAGATGCTTTAATACTGAAGTACAGCCAAAATGGTTACAGAGAAATTATATGATGGTATGGAATTAATAAACACCACAAATAATAGCGATGCAAACTATTGGAGAAAGAAATGTGATAAATATTTATTAGAAACCCTCAGAGTGGAAATTGTAGGAAAGGATGTTTTCTATCTCAATTGGCTGATACCTAATATCCTGCTTACTTCAAAGGTCCACTGATAAACACCTTTAAAAATGCAAAAGGGTCATCATGTCCGGTTTCATGGTCACATGAAACGTTTCAGGGCAATAATATTTACTAGAGATATGCATTTGGGTTTGTTTCAATTATTGGCTCTATTCAATAATCAAGACACAATTAGTGTGCATTAACAAGAAATGAAATGAACAAAACTGAAAAAAAGATAGTTACACTGAGGTGCATATTGAGCTATCTTAGCCTGTACACTCAGCTAATAAATCAAACAAAAGGAAACATTAAAGAGAGATTGTCCCAGCTCCGCAGTGGAAAATCCATGAGAAAAATCAGAGCAAGCGTGAGCTGGCCAGGTGGTTCACGGCAGTGCTGTGCAGGGAGTTTTTATGGGGGAGGGGAAGTATTTTCTTTCCTTCAGGGGGGCAGGGTTGTGCATGCTCTTTGGCAGCCATCACTAAAAGCTGACAGCTGACCTGCCCACCTCCCCTCAAATCTATACCCCAGTCTCTCCCCCACCCCCTTTAAGTTTACCCAAATCCTAGGATCCAAATGGAGCAGAAATGACCAGAGATCCTTTGAGCCCCATTTTAATCCTGGGAAATGGGTAGGCGGGGGAACCAGAGACAGGGGGTATGGAGGGGGAGGGGCTGTGCTTCATTCTGTTTGAACAGATGTTGCCAGCAGTCCCATGAGAATAGAGGGCTCCATGTGTTCAAATTTCAGACCAGGCATGTGGTGCCCTTCTCTTACCGGGGGAGGGGGGGATGTTTATAAAGTGAACTTGGGGGCTGCCGCCAGCACTCGGCCATAGTCTGAGCAGAAGAACGAGTTTCTGGGTAGTGTAATTAAATTTCCCTCTACCAGAGAAATTACTCAGAGTTCACCTCTACATCAGAATGCGCTTTAATAAAGGCTGAGAATTGCTCAAGGTCATAACATATATATTTATTCCCTTGATACTTTACTGAACATCCGCAATGAAATTTAAGAAAAACCTCAGCCCCCATCTGCAAATTAAGACATTTGTTTCCATTTGTTCTGAAAAGCTCGTGCGATACCAGAAATACTATAAATCTTATTCCTTAGGAGCCTACAGTCTTTGTATGTTCAAATATTTGTACTGAATTCAGAAGACATTTTTTTTTATAAACAATTGGAGTATAAGATTAAACCCTCTGGGAGGATGCAACCACCATACTGTACAACAGTTTTTCTATACAATGTCATTTTGGTATCAGCAACATACACCCAACCTCTACAATTAAATAATAATAAAATTGTATTTAATTATATGCTTTTCCATCTTCTGCTTGAAGCATGGTACAGTTAAATACAACAACAAATCCATCTATATAAGAAAATAATATGAACTCACAAATTATGAATTTACACTGGCGGAAACATTTCACCTTATTTGCATTCAGAAGACATGTATGAGGATTCTTCTATTCCACGTTCCTTTCCCCACAGAATACCTTACTTCCTCCCAAGCCTTCTGAAACCAACAACAGAGCACTATGGGCCTAAGCCGGCTAGGCTCTTCTAGTCTCTGACTGTCAGTGTTGCATTCTCCACTCGCTGGGCAACCCTGTGAGCGGCTTCACTCCCTCCCACTGATGCCCAGAACTGCTGCACAGTATGGATGCTGCAGCCTTCTTCAGGAGCAAGAGGTGCCGGCAGATGACATCATGGCTGGAGTATTTAAACCCCAGCCATGCCACCGACTGGCGCCTCAGCAACAGGTCCCTTTGTCTTCAGCTTTGCTTTGTTGGCCTGCCTTCAGCTGTGCCTTGCTCCATCCTCGCCTTCAGTCTTGCCCCCATACTGCTTTTCTTTCTGTCTTCTTGTGGCTATCTTACCCATGTTCTGAAAATCTTGCCCTGGTTGTCTTTGCTCATCTCCTTCCTCTTCCACATTTTGGTCTAGTCTCTCTAGCTCTGAATCTTCTCAGTTTCTTGCTTGTTGCCTGGATCTGACCCTCGCCTTAGATTCCGACTACACCTCACCAGCCACTTGCCCTAACTTTCAGACCGCCTGGACTCTGCTTGAGCCTGGCCCGCACCAAGACTCTTTCACCAACTGTTGGCACAAATCTTGGGGCTCCACCTGCAAGACTGCACCAACTGTGCCATGAAAAGAGGGGCAAGTCCGCACTATAGGGCTCGATGCAATAATTTTCTTAATGCACGCATGGTGCCTGCAAGGGGGGCACCATGCAATAGGCAAATTAGGGGAGTTGCGCTAGCAAGGAGGCGCTAGGATCACTTGCGCGACCTTAATGCCTCCTTGCTAACTCGACCCCGCGGCGGCTGCCAGTTATGAAGGCCGACGCCGGTAAACTTGGCATGGGTTTTCATAACCGGCCGTCTGCCGAGGTACTTTTTTTTTTTTTTTTTTTTACTGAAGAAATACGGAAAAACTGTTTTTTCTGCTTTCCTGTACTTTGTTTACATGCACTCAGCTGTTAATGCCTGCTCCGGGCAGGCGTTAATAACTGAGCGATAAATGTTTGTCTGAGATGCACATTTATCTTTTTGCATTTGGAGTGAATGAGCACCTATTTAACCTGCGTCCGACAGTGGGTTAAATCTGCCCATTAGATCTGTGGCTAGAGTAAGTGGGTGGGGCTAGAATCTAGAGGGGGGGGGTACTATGGAGGCAGCAGAGGTGAAGAGATCGGGGCGGATGTAACTTTTTCTTTGCTTGTTTTTTCCATGTGTGCTTGCTCCTTTTTAAGTAGACAAAAGAAACAACAAAAAAAAAAAAAAACAACAAAAACCCCCCAGAACAAAATGATAAAATGAAATGGGTGCCATTACAGGGGGAAAAAAAAATATATATATATATATAGACCGCTCCGAGCTCCTTTCCTGATTCCCCCAGCTCATCTTACTTCATGAAGACAACGTGATCCCCCATAGCTCTTGTCCCACTGCACTTACAATTGCTACAAGAGCCGGCAAAGTGAGGCAGGTGCCATTATCAGTTTCTTCTGTTCAAGGAGAAATTGTACTTGTAAACCCCAGCGAGGAGTGCTGCTGGCTCCCGAGGAAAGACGACTGCACTAGAGAGGCTGGAGGGTATCGAGGGAGTGCCCGGGACAAGTTCTCTTCTGTGCTCGCTTTTCTGCCATGGGGGAAAAATGAACGTGAAAATGAATGAAGTTCTCTTCATTTTTCTCTCTCCATTTTAAAAAACAAAATGATGTTAAAATCCCCTGTTTCTTATCATTCCCAATGCATGCGCATCCCTAGTTTCCACAATGCACACCTAAGGCTTGAACCCAGAAAGATACAACTAGCTTCAGTCTGGAGAAAGCCCCACAGGTCTTGGAGTGCTTTCCGAGATCCTTTCACCAGCAGCAAAATTAATATTTCCTTCCTTGGGGGGGGCTGATCTTCAGGTCCGAAAGATTTCCAAACGGACTCCTCTATGAGAAGCTATGCTTGATATAGCCAGTCGGCAATCACTAGGAGAATCTGCAACACACCGACCAAAACATCCAACAACGTAGAGGTGCAACAAGGTGAAGGCTTTCAGCAGCAGCCTCGCTGATCCCACTTGCATGTTCCTGACTGAGTCACCTGTATCAAATCCAGCATCCAGACTTTGTACGCGTGTAAGGTTGGTACATTCTGCTCCTCCGGAGTGGCCATAACAGATAGTGGGACCATGTACCTAACTTCAAGCTTAGCAAGGCATCAAGCACTGGCAACATCAGTCTAAAGCTCCTGTGATGCTCCTTTTTAAGTCTACTTTTGTTGTTTGCAAGTTTACTTTGAAATTAAAAAATGGTATCTGCCATTTAAAACAAAGGATCTATTAACCCATTGTGCCTTGTATTGTAGGATTGATTTGCAATCATTTCCTTTTGTTTACTCTCAAGTTGACATTGAATAGTAAGACATTTCTTTCCTTCAAAAACATATTGCTGGGCTGGGTTTCAAAAACCAATTCCACTACATTTATTTTTTGCAAGTGAGTCAAACACTTTGTTTTATTAACAATGACTTTCATTTACTTTAATTATGTTTTTGGCAGTTTTTCTTTCAGCCACCATAAGCTGCTCCTGTGTAACATTTTGCTTGGTTCTTCATTTGCACAAAAGTTAGGAACAATTAGCAGTTCACTTCTGACATACTGTAGTTTAAAAAGAACTGCAGAGAGTAATATTCATTCCAACCCCTGCATAAAATGTTGCCCTTCAGCACAAATTGAGTGAATTGGGTTAATTAATCCATATTCAAGAGACTTTTAGACGGATAACATAATAGTTATCCATCTAGCTGGCTTAGCCGGCTATATTTAGCCCTTACCTGGGTAAATTATAGCTGACTAATAAGTTAGGCGGCTGGAATTTAGCTGGAAAAGTTAAAGGCAGTCCAGTGGCATAATGGGGAAGAGTTGAGTTAGCCAGCTAAGTTAAATGGCTAACTCCGATACTCAGAGTTAGCCAGATGACTTGGCCAAATAAGTCTAGTTGAGTCAAAGACATGTCCTAAAGTTAGCCAGAAGTGCAGAAGATCTCTATTGTGAAGGGTTGCCAGAGATTGGGTATGCCCTGTGTCATTCTGTTAGGCACGGACATAATTTTCTCTGGTTTGTTTTTTTTTCTTATTCCCATGAAAATGGATCTCTTACCCCAGCTGACTGTCCTAATTTGGATCTCATATCACATTTCCCTTGGTTTCTTGAGTATAACAGACCAAAATCATCAAAATCTGACCACAATTTTAATTTGAAGGATCAGTTTTGACTTTCTGCTGAAATAGTAATATCAAAGTTCAATAAATTTCTAGTTTTTGGCCTTCCACTTAAAAACCAACATCAGATTCTAGTTTTCCAATCCTCCAGCAATGGTTCTGGAGCAGATAATCCACATTTGATTTTTACCAAGCAAGGAAAGCTATTCCAAGGTTGCAAATATCTAAGAGTGAGATAAATTGAAATAATTCTACTCTGTTAACAATGATCTCCTAAATTTTGACACATTTTGACTCTTCAAGATCATGAATAGTGGTACTTCCTGCAAGCTCATGCAGACTATGATTATGAATAGAGATGCTTCCTGCAAGCTCACGCAGACTATGATTATGAATAGTGGTGCTTCCTTCAAGCTCACACAGACTATGATTATGAATAGTGGTGCTTCCTGCAAGTTCATGCAGACTATGATCATGAATAGTGGTGCTTCCTTCAAGCTCACATAGACTATGATCATGAATAGTGGTGCTTCCTGCAAGCTCACGCAGTCTATGATCATGAATAGTGGTACTTCCCATAGTGGTGCTTAATGCAAGCTCACACAGTCTATTATATGAACAGGATTTTTAACTGATTCTTATCTATGATGGTTTGCTTTATGAAAAATCAAGTGAATCAATGTTTTGCCTGTTTTATTTATTCTCAAGGCAAACACATTGATGTTTTTAAAATGTAGCACATTATTCTTAAATAGCATATGGCTGGTAGTTTAAAGGCTTAGAGAAATACATTTAATGCTATTGATTAATAATCATCCACTAGATACAACCAATAATGCCTTTTCGTTCCTTTTCGTTAACAACCTACAATTGATACAACATATATTATGATTTCCTTGCTACAGTACAACAGGTAGAAAATATTGTTTTGAGTCTGTGCTTCTGGTGGTAGAAAGGGAAGGGTTAGCAGTCTGCAGTTTAAATACTGCAGTCAAAATCCCATTATCCGGCATTCAGCCAACTGGAAGGCTCAACTAACTGGCATCTAACAGCACAGCATTTTCAAATTGCTTCTGCGAGACTGAACAGGGATAAAGACCAGAGAGAGCATGCATGCATCCATTCCTTTATAGCCCCCATGGCGCCTCCCTGAACTGGGACTGCTTCCTTAGATCAACATTTAAAGGAAAGAAAAGAAGGGCACTGGGAGGAATGGAAAGAAGAGCACTGGATAGAGGAAAAGCACTGAGAATGGAGGGAATAGGAGGGATGGCAAGCACTGGCATAGGGGCTGAGGCTCAGGGAGCTGGTGAAGAGGACCCTCTATCTCAGCACTTTTTCTAGATAAAAAGTGCCAATCTCAACTATCCTGAAAATGTGGCTAACAGTACTCCAGTTACAAGAGGACAGAAACAAAAGTGTTTTGAATCAACAATCACTCAGAGAATGGACACAATTGATTAACTGGATAAAGAAGATACAGAAGCAGGTTAATGCGGAAATTCAACATCACCTGTCTACGATCTACGACATCAAGGCAAAGAAGGCAGAGTTGCTACAGTTTGTGATAAGCAAAGCAATTGATCAATGCTGTACACTGCACATACCAAAACTGGGACATTTAAATAAGGAATTGTATGAATGGCTTGCCTTGAAATGTTCATAGGGAGCTCTAATTTGTGCCCCAGTGCTGATCGAAAAGGCAAAACACTTCTATCAACAAATGGAAATTACCAAGGCCTGCAATTTTTCAGATGAATGGTTGTCTCTCTTTAAAATTCATCATGATATGAGAAGGCTTGATGTGTCAGGAGAAAAAAAAAATTGCTCTTCATAAAGTGCTGAAAAATATTGAACATTGTGCAATGTTCAGGAGCCTGGTTTAACTCCAGAGCAGATATACAATGCTAATGAAAACTGCCTTCTACTCTGGCTGGAGTAGGGAAAGCGGGTGAAGTTGGTTTTAAGCAGAACAAGGTCAGCCTGACATGGGCAAATGCAACCTCCTCAGCCTCCCCCCATGATGCTGCCCTGCCACCCACCCACCAATACCTGAATCAGGGCCCCCTTTTTAAACCCAGGATTGCAGTAGGCTGCACTCCTGGGCACTTCCAGTCTTGCTATGATAATAGTTTATCGTTATATGTAAACCGGAGTGATTTGTAGTCTCTATAAGAACCTCGGTATATAAAAATAAATAAATAAATAAACAGTGCTAGAAGTGTACTCTACGCTGGCTCTCTGTCTTGTTCCTGATGCTACACGTTGTGGCTGTTGCTGCCACTTTGCCTTGATGCTATACACCAGACTCTACCACCTTGTGTTGTTCTTTATTTATTGATATATTTAGTGAGTTAATAATTATTTAAAGATTTATATGCCACCTGACCACAGCTCTAAGCTGCTAACAAATAAAAACATACATGAAATTTCATAATACATAAAAACACATGGACTCAGTGGATAAACCAACACGAAAAGCCAATAAGAATCGAAGGGACAAAAATCATTTCTTATTCTGCCAAAATATGTTCAATGTCTTTAATATTCTTCTTTGAGCAGGCTCAAAGGGTGCTTTGTTATATTTATATCATTATTGGTGCTGCTTTGTCTCTCTATCAGTGCCTGGATTTTTTTTTTTCGGCCACTTCTACTACTTTGTGCGCCCTTCATGGTAGCTTAGGATGTTCATGCCACTCTTGGTGTCACACTTTGCCCCTCTCCTGCTGCCTTTGCAGGTTCATGCCAATGTTATTGGCGCAGTAGTGCAGAATTCCCCCAGGACTATATGTTACACCTTGGCTGTCTTGCTGATACTCTGCCATACCCCAAAATCTATACCTCAAGGGTCTTGCTGTCATTCTGCATTGTTGCTACACAACTTGTGCTAGTGCTACACCTTGGGGATTTTGCCTGTGGTATGGCCTTGCTGCCATACCACAGACTCTAAACCTTGAGAAGTTCTTTTCCACTGAGGGTGGCTGCTTAGCATCTCTCATGGTGCTTTTGGGACTTACTGCCACTCTTTGTGCTGATTTGTCAATGCCTGGAGTATTTTCTGCACCTTTGCTGCTTTCTTTCCTCTTCATGCTGCCTTAAGATGTTCACAGTATTCATAGTGCACCTTGCATCTCTCATGCTGTCATTTTGGATTCATGCCATGGTTATTGTTACCCTACACGAGGCTCTTGCTGCTGCTTTGCTCCTCTGATGGAGGTGAACTCCTGCCACTGCTTGTACCTGTGCACCCTTTATGCGGCTGTAGAATATTCATGCTACTTTTGGTGCTACTTTGCCACAGTTTTGGTGCTTTGAAGTACTTCTCTCCCTTCTGATGTCTACCCTTCAGTTTCATTAGGAAACTTCAGTTTTGAAGTTCAAACTGGCTACTTTGTTTACTCCATGGACTTTAATGGGAAACAACAAATTTAATACATTAAAAAAACAATTTTTTTCCATTTGAAATGAATCAAATGAATGAAGATGATCTATAAAACAAACAAACAAATTAAAATTACGCCTCTGAACATCCCTAGTCTGCAGTGTTGGTTTCCTGACAGATACGGATAATGCTTTAGTTTATTTATAAGTCATTTTTAACAGAAGAAATGCACATTCAATCAACAGCAACAAAAAAGAGACAAAAAAAAAAGAAAACCAAAACCCTAGAATTAAAATCAGTTTTCATATTCAATCAATGGAAAGTCTACTATACAGAAAATTCCAAAACAAAACTTAAAAAAAGGAAGAAATATTAAAAAAAAATGCAAGAGTCTATATCTTATAAAACTTAAAAAAGGAAGTCCTATAAGAAATGCGAGTTCCTGTATCTTATAAAATTTAGAATGGGTAATTCTGCTATAGATGGAATAGAGTAAATAAATGAATCCAGATTCAGGAAAAGAAAAATAAGGACATATTCATTAAAACTCAGTAGCCTGTGCTAACATCAATGCAGGTAATTTGTGTGATATTTAGTGAGATGGCTCCAGTGGAAATAATGGTGCTCCCCAATGATTAATGTGCTTGTTAACCCTCATTAGCATTAGGGTGAGTTACTCCACATTAATAATTATACCTGTAAAAATCTATCTTAAAAGGCTATAGAACTGCTGATCATCATTTCTGTGCCTTGTTGTTGATGACCCATTGATGGGAGTACCTGACAATTAAAAGTTACTCAGTTTGTTTGTTTTGTTTTTTTTAAAGATATTTGTTTCATTCAATATCTCAGACTCAGATAATCTTTTTCTTTTGAGATGGTAACATTTGGCTTAGTGGTTAAAGCAATGGACTGTGAACCAGCAAAAACATTTTCAAATTTCACTTGTCCCACTGATAGACTAACTTGTCCAAGATAACAGATTTTTTTTTATCTCCTGTTACAATTTGAGGCACCTGAGGTAAGTTCTTTGGGGAAGGGAATTATGCTACCTGAAAAAAATGTAAGCCCCCTTGAGCTAAACTTAGAAAAGTGGATTATAATCACTGAATATTCACTTCTCTACTATATCCTTCTGAGGAGACGTATTAAATTACTGAACCAGCATCTATTTGTGCCACAACAGCAAGCGGTTGCATTCACAGACCCTGTTGGAAACATGTATTAGGGTTTGCAATATGTTAATTAGACACACACGATCACCACACCATTAATGGCTTCTGTGAGATGTTCCTAATTTTTTTCAGGGAAAATAATATAATGCAAGAGAGCTTTCTTTTTAGCCATAGGGAATTTTTAACTCCAGTTGGTCAAAAAAAAAAAAAAAAAAAAGAGAAACTAGCATTATAAGCTAGATCATCTAAAATACCTAATTTGATGCTACCTCTGTTCATTGTGAGGTAGGTAAGCTTCAAGGCATCCCTTGCACTGCCAGCCACTGAGGCAGTCTCCAGAGAATGAACGGTTTATTCTAAGTAGAAGCAGCAGTTGTAAAGTGCCTTCAGTGGAGCAAATGAAGGGAAACCATGACAAAGTGCCTCTACTTATTACAGTAAGACTGGAGATCTCAAATATCACTATTAGGGTGACCACCTGACCCATTTCAGCCCTGACAAGATGATCCAGTTTTGGTGAGGCCCTTGTAATCCCTGCTTTCCTAAAGAAATTGGAACTTTAAGTCCTTAGAAGCAATGGGGTCAAACCTGAACTGGATAAGCCAGGGCTGGTTGCAACCCCAATCACTATGGCCTTCAACGGAGCTTATGAGGATTATGGTTTAGGAATACTCATGACCAGGCAAGTCCTGTCACCCTCCATTGCCTCAGCTACAAATTTAGGGCTACATTTTCAAAGAGTTAAATGCATAAATATTAGTAAATATGTGCCTAAGTAGATTGTACATGTGTAATAACTATTTTATAAACAAATATGTTTGTGCATACTTTAGGTTTTATATGCACAATTACACACAAAAAAACCAGCAGTCTAGAGGCATTCAAGCCAAAAGTTACATGCGTAAGTTATATAAGAGATGCAAACATGTGCATTTGGCAACATACTCCTGCAATTTTATGCCTGCTAATTATCTTGCATAATTTATTTATTTAATAATATTTCTATCTCTCTTCACTGATTAAAAATCATTCAAAGCGATTTACAACATATTAAAAATTGTTCCAATTAAAATTTAAAATTAAATATGTAATAAAACATCAAATTAACTTAAACAATATTAAGCACTCAAATCAAAATAAAATAAACATCAGACCCATAGATCTCACTTGTTCAATCCTTCTCAATATCAAAGCCACATCAATTATTACTGCATTCCTGCTCAGTTATAGCCAGATCGTATATTGAATGATTGGGACCTAAATCAAGATTTAAGCATTCTTTCAAACTTTTTTATATCAATTTCTTCCCTTAATTCAAGGGGAAGATTGCTCCAAAGTACAGAGACACTGCCTACAAATGATCTTTTCAACAATCTTTTTTGTCAAAAGCACTTCACAGATGGAATTTGCAACAAAAATTTACCCTTAGATCAAAAGCATCTACTTGACTCGTTTCTTCAGGTTAACTGAGCCTATCCTGTGCAATGCCTTAAATGCTAAAATTAGACATTTAAATTTGCAATGGAAAGAGACTGGGAGCAAGCGAAGTGGGAATAAAAGGGGACAGGCTGAAGCTTCCCTGGACTGCCCTGTAACTGTACATGCAACATTATTCTGAATTATCTGAAGTTTATGTATTAACTTTCTAGGTGCAGCTAAGTACAAAATACTACAGTAATGGATGCATGATAAATCCCTGCATACAGCACTGCTTTCATTGCCTGGAAGTCTAAAACTGGATGTAACTCTGTACAATTTCCCATGTTTGGCATAAGACACTGGCTACTTGTTTTTCCATAGATAAACTCTCATCTATGATCACCCCCAAAGATCCCCCCCTCTTTTTTTGGGAAATAATAAAACTCCCCCCAACATTGGAAAATGCTTTGGTCAGGACCCACTCTCAGTAGCTCTGTTTTTGCACAATTTAAAAAATTCCATTCTTCCTTAAACAATCAGACATGGCTTGCAGGCATAAATGTAATCTCTTGGCTACGTCCCAAAAGAGTCTGCATAGATGAATACCTCATACCCAAAATCCCACACCATTTTACCCAAAAGAACTAAAAATACATTAAACAGGAGATAACGAGGATCCCTGTGGTACCCCTGTCCAATCGATTTATTCCCTTTCCAGAACACAAATTGCTTTGTCAGTTAAACTCAAAAGCCAATTTAAAAAGTACCACCCAATCCTAAGGCTTCACAACGCTTCAAACTACAAAGATCTACTGGATCAAAGGCGCTTGAGAGATCTAAAAATATAAGTAAAACAGATTCATTATTCTCTTTTCTCACCAATATTTCCTGCATAACAGATGTCAACAAGGTCTCTGTGCGACTCCTGTGCAATATCCAGCACTCTCATATAATCTGACAATTGAGTAGTAACAACCTTCTCTACAATTTTTGCCATATAAGGCAAATTTGAAACAGGTCTATAATTTTGACATAATCTCGGATCTACGTTTTCACCTTTCAAGCAGGCTGATGTAATCTTGGCGTGTAGGAAACAGGTACTCAATGCTGAGCGTCTGCCTTCCCATCATGCACCCAGCCACCTCTCTCGGGGGCCTGATGTAATATTTAAATTACCTGCCATGCTAAAAATGACACACATGGCTGGGTGCCCAGTGGACAACCTGACTTAAGCTCCCTCCCACCAAGGTCTGGCCCGATGGGCCAAGTGGTCCAGGTTGGACCCCGGAGTCCTGTACCTGAAATCGGGAATCCGAGGTCCCTATGATAAAACCACCCTTGCCAGACTGTAAATGTCCTCCCTCCCAGCCAGGAACCCCTGCCGGAGACCCTCCTTTGGCAGGGCTGTTCCTGATTGGTCATTTCAAGGGGGAGGCGTTCATTTTGGAGAGTAAAAGTGTGTGTATGTCGGCACACTTTTTTTTTGCATGGGGGGATAGCTAATAGCATCATCAACATGAATGTACACATGATGAGTGCTATTAGCTGTGTGCTGGTTTGGACACGCTAACCCGCATTTTGCATCAGGGGTTATGGATGCATGTCCAAAACATGCATCCAATCACGCACTGAGCCGTGCGCTGCTCACAGCACATGGTATTGCATTGGCCTGTAGGTGCAGTAAAACTACCACTGTTTTTTAACTGAGGGAGTGGATATTCCTTCTGCAAACTACTGTTCACCAAAGTTTGATCTTATCAGGTGTATCTTTTAACCAGCGAGGACATGGGTCTATCAGAGGATATCAAACTTGTATATTGTATATTATTGGCTGGGTGGGAGGTCTGGGTGAACTAAGGGAAGTTCTAGCTGAAGAATCAGGAGGGTCTCAATGACCTGGAGAAGGACTGGCTGAACTGGTGGAGGAATCAGAGAACTGCTCATTTTAAATATGCAAGTATGTTTTAAAATATACCAACTTCCTCACATAAATTGGATTTTACGCGAGTCCTACGTTTATGCAAGTAAAATATATGTTCATACAGTTTTAAAACTGGTATATGCATTTGCAAAGTTTTGAAATACTTGCTTTCAATGCATTGCATATGTTTGCACATAAGCATACATACACACACATGTTGACGGTGGTAATACAGTCATATCTGATATCACAGCTTATTTCCACATGGTCATAATATATATATACACCTATGTGGCCATGGGGCGTCATTTGAAAGTTACCATCTTAAAGGTGAATTTTCAAAACATTACATGCGTGAAAGCATATACACGCGTAAGTAGGCTCTATTCCAGTATTACATTTTTATAAAATAGCCATGTATATTCACTTTTGTGCACATGTAAAAAAGGGGCAGACCAGGCATGTTCTTGGGTGGTGCCAGCAGTTATATGCGTAAGCTATTTTAAAAGGCGCATGCATACATTTGCCAGCTTCTTCGCCTTTTTCTACACCTAATTATCTGGTGTAAGTGATATTAAACGTATCTATTGTGCACTGCTGACTGGGTAGGAGGTCTGGAGGCATTGGGGGGAGCTCAGGCTGGTCTCAATGACCTGAGAGAGGGGTTGAAGGAACTGGTGGGCTAATTAGTTAAACTGCTAATTTCACTCACGTTAAAATACACACTGATTTACAAAAGCAAGTCCTACTGTATTTTCGTGCCTATATGTTTAAGGTAGGTGGGTAAAGTCCATTTGTGTTCAATGCATTGCGGTTTCAAAGCGGTACATGCATTATGACATACATGTACTTTATAATCTACCAGTTATAAGGAATTTTCAAGTCAATGTATAGACTACATTTTTTTTTAACTGGTTTCCAAACAGGAAAATAGCTGACCCTGATGGACATAACAGAGTTATTAATGGTTGCAGATTTTGAAAGCTGCCCCATTACAGATGGAAACAGACTTGTGACGTTGCGATACCGACACTCCTCAGATACGCATGCAGGCAACACACATTGATACAGGAACATTATGACTTCCTAAAAAAACCCAAAACCATTGCAGAATGTATTTAGTGAAGGAGATCACTAACTAAAACAGCCGATGAGTGCTAAAAGATGCACACTTTTAACTCCAAAATAGTAGTATAATGTAAGAAATAAAATAGGTCTATGAAGAAAGGAGACTTGGAATAGGACAAAGATAAGACAAATTCGAGAAAAAGGCAAGGATACCTTGAGGAGTGAAGCTAATCCCGGGACTAAGTAGTATGGAAAATGCTCCCTGTCTAGGTGATGTTATGTTGTCCAACCTGCTGCTACATTCTTGGCTCAGTACTGGAGTGGGGAAAGCTCCCTAAATCACTCCACTGTTTATCTATTGAAATAGGTTCTGGTTCCAGTGAATCACAGATCTGTGGTACATTTAAGCCCAGAGGGCAGCAGTTGTGCTTTTCCGCTGTCTTTTATCCTAAAGATTAATTTTTTTTTTCAATGTTTATACTTCTTTTCCAGTCTTGCAGTGCTGAGTCCCCTTAATCCTCCTCTGAAATCCTTTGCAGTTTTAAGGCTTGGAAGGCTGTGTCCAGTGCCACTGTCACTCTTGAAATGTAGCCAACTTCATTAAAACCTACATCATTAACTCTGTCTCTATCGTCCTCATTTCAGTGATCAGAGCCTGCCACCCCTGCAGCATCACTCTGCAATTATCCGTTACAGAGAAGGATAATTACAATGCAACTGCAGAAGACATCATTTGGAAGGATTTCTGTGAAATATCCCATGTACTTGCTACAAGATCGGTGCTGCCTTCCAACAGCACAAGGTTAACCGAAGTTGCAACAATGGCCATTCCTCTGGTACGGCTTTCTTTGCATTCGCAACTGCTCAATTTTCAAAAAATGCTCGGTGTTGCACTAAGGCACTTAAATTTAAGTATATTTTCAGCAAACGTACGCAAATTTATGCTAAACCGCATGCAATTTTGGATATGTGGGATATAAATATTTTAAATAAAATAAATAAATAAATAAGGAATGGCACAAACTGGAAAAAAAAAAAAAAAAGCAATTTTCAGTTTGTTCAAACAGATTGAAGGTGCCCTTGCTGGAAAACACTTAAGAATTCAGATATTTTCAATTAGGAAAAAAAAAAAAAAAAAGTGGGCCCCTGGAGCCTCCCTGAGCCCCCCTCCCTCCCAATCAATAACCAGGGCCTGACTCTACCTGCTCAGCTGGGGAATCTCCAGGCCCCCTTTTAACTCCCCTCCCCTCCCGCCCCCTGCAAATGACCTTCCATGGGTTCTGCTCCATTGGGTGAAAGTGACCCGCGTGAACCACGCTCACTCCCGCTGACTGGCACAAGTCTCAGGGTTGGCTGGGGCCATTTTGCTGCAAGTCCCTAAGTTTGCAAGGGCCACACAAAAAAATGGCTCCAGTCTCAGAGCCGGCCAGTGCCATTTTTAAAGGGACACTCGAGGAGAAGGAGCAAGCGGGAATTACGTTTGCCCCTTTATTCCCGGAGGACCAGACTTGCCACAGAAGGGGTAAGTGGAGGTGGAGGAGTTGGTTTCAGTATAGATGCAGGAGTGTCAGAGGGGGTCAGGGAGACCCCCAGCAGCTCATCCCAGTCAGGTGGGCCCTAGCCCTTGCTTATAGGTATGGAGATGAGTGTGAGAGAGCCTAGGGAGTCCCCCAACTTATAAGCAGGAGGGTGGGGACAGCCTCCAGACCCTTTTTCATTTTCAGATTTTTATTTCTTTAGGAGGTAATTTTCAAATGAGTTATGCATGCAAACGTCGCGTAGACGCACTTGTACTCACGTATATGCTATTTTATAAACATTAAAAATACACACATTTTTGGCTTTGCATACACATTTACCTGCACAAAAAAAGCAGTGGTCTAGGAGTGTTCCAGGATGAGGGCAAGAGGAACTCACATCAATTGATATTTTATAAGAGATTTACACAAATACTTTAGGAAACTCGTTCACTCGATTTTAGCACCCGCTAATTTACTCGTCTGTTGTCTGCTATTGTAGGGTGGGAGCAGGGGCGGCTGAAGGTAATCTGCTGCCTGAGGGGAGGGAAGAGATGGCGCTCCACCCCCATATCCCTTTTCCACACACTCCCATACGTGCATACTCACATATACACTCATTCTTCTCACATATACACCCATTCTTCTCACATATACACCCATTCTTCTCACATATACACCCATTCTTCTCACATATACACCCATTCTTCTCACATATACACTCTTCTTCTCTTCCTCTTCCATACACACACGCACTCTCATTGTCTCTTCTCACCTCGATTCTCATTAGCCACAGGAGCCTCCTCCTTCCCCAGGCCCGCGGGACATGCGCTCCACTTCCTCCTCCTCCTCCAGTAGCTTCGTCCTGCTCTGCCCTTGTTTCATTTTTGGTGCGCAGCCCGAAACTGTTGCTCCTCCTCCTGTGTCTTCAGTTTCCCGCGGAGGAGGGCGACGCTCCTGCTCATCTTTCTTGTCGCGCAGCGCCGGGCTTCCCCGTTTTCTTCCGGGGGCACGGGAGCTGACCGCGCCTCCTTCTTCGAGCGTGCTGCTCCAGGCCCTTTCTCTTCCGGCCTTCTGCTGCAGGGCGCCAGGAGTTTTCGGTTCTTGGCCCGGAGACCCGGCAATTCGTTCAGAATTCCGGAGTCTCCGGGCCCAAACCGGAGAGTTCCGAGGTATGAATGTGAGGCAGCCGCGGCAGGGGCAGGCAATGTGAGACAGGCGCCATAGCAGCATTCTCGAGGCGGGGGGGGGGGGGGGCATTTTTTCCTGCCTCAAAATTCTGACACCTGAAGCGGGCACCTGCCTCATTATAGAACCGCTCCTTTTAGTTGGCTTTTAATCATGCCAACTGATTCTTTATCTCTGGTGCAGTAAATCTTATGGGGAACTAGAAGGAGAATTTAACAGAAAGGGTTCAGAGGAGAATAAGGGTACAAGTTGTTCCAAGTTATTGCTCCCCCCACTCTGACCCAATCTTACCCTAACCCAAAATTCATAGCCTGTATTATATATTTAGTATTAGGTTTAATATTCTATCATGCTTGTTTATTACAGTTTCATGCAACTTTAGCATTCTATGTTATTAGCATTAACATTTTATGTTCTATGTAATTAGCATGCTCTCATGCTTGTGTTTTAGTTTCAATGTAAACCGAGACGATATGCAATATCTTGCATGAAGCTCGGTATATAAAAATGTTAAATAAATAAATAAATACAAAGAAGGATAGGAACAAGGGAGGTATAGGCAGGGGAGAGGAAAGGGGGTGAAGTTAGAAGAGTTTTAACTTTTGTTTTTTCTATTACTATTATATTTGAAAGGTTTTTAACTTCTATGTGGAAGTAATATGTATTTTAGTCTATTATTTTTAGCTGAAAAAAATGTAAAATTTTTTAGGGAGAAGTTTGTTATATGGGTATGTTTTTTTAAATTTTGCTACTGCAAATTCTATGATTGTTAACCGCCTTGATATTAAATTGAAAGTCGGTATATAAAGTTGAATAAATAAATAAATAAATAAATAAATAAAATAAATAAATAAATAGTTGGGAGGCCTGGATGAACGGGGGGGGGGGGGGGAAGCTCGGGGTGAAGTATTAGGTGGGTCTCAATGAACTGAAGATGGACTGGGTGAACTGGCACAGGTATCGGCAAACTGGTGATTTCAATTACACACGCATGTTTTAAAATATATCAGCTTCTGTGCATAAATCAGGGTTTAATGCAAGGTTTTTTTTTTCAACAGTAAAATATACATAAATATGTTTATAAAATAGGTAGAGAAAGTAAGCGTTTCAATGCATTGCAGGTATTCATGCATAGGTAGACCTATGCATGTTTCATAATCTGCACGTACCTGATACATGCAGGTTATAAAATACTGAAGCGGATCTCCGTATATCTAAACACATGGGAATATGGGGCCATGCAGCGTTGTTAGAAAGTTATCCATCCAATGTTTATTTTGAATTGGCAAATGATCCAAAATAAAGATTAAACAAACCAATAAAACAATCTCCCTTCCCAAAATGACAAACCAAACCAAAATAACATTGATTTTTTTTTTGCCTGCGTAGACCTAGTTTCAGCTGAAAATGTTCCTAAAAGTAGACCTCTAAAACTTAAGGGGTCTTAGTTTGGATCTGCAGTTTCTTTCCTAGGTTTAGGTTCCTAAGTTAACTGCCTACTGCTGAAAGTCAGTGCTAAACATGCCCTCTTGCTACAGTAGCTGTGCAACTGAATATACTGAAATATCTTATAGTTAGTTGGCTAAGTTTATCTGGTTAACTATTAATCAAGTTTACTTAGGGAATAGCCCCTGCTATTAATTGCATCAGTAGCATGGGATCTTCTTAGTGTTTGGGTAATTGCCAGGTTCTTGTGGCCTGGTTTGGCCTCTGTTGGAAACAGGATGCTGGGCTTGATGGACCCTTGGTCTGACCCAGCATGGCATGTTCTTATGTTCCTGACTGTACCTTGATATTCAAATGGCACCACTTAGCCAGCTGTCACTTGATATCGGGGCCCTTGCATTATTGACCCTCCTATGTTTTGTTCCCTTAGACAAAGAATAGGAGAAGAATCTTAGAAGTGAATTTTAAGATCCCAACGCTTGCATTAATTAGAGGATATGGGAAGAAGTAGAGCTCGTGCACGCTGAGTGGATATTAAAAGCCACCGAGCTATGCGTGCATCTCCTGCAGCGAAAACATCTCAAAAGTTTTCAAAAAGGAGTGGAGTGAGGGGGTGGTCTTGACAGGGCATTTCAGGGTGTGAACCAGAGATGTTCACTTAAATACTGATGCGACCCGGCATGCGCTGAGGCCCCTGCTGCGTAACTTCTGCTATGGATCCCTTGGAAGTTAAAAAAGAAAGTAGGCAGATCTGTGTGGTTTTAAGAGTCGGGTTGAGTGAAGGCTATCAAACCAGGGCGGGGGTTGGAGGACTTCTCTCAACTGGGAGAACTGGGGACAAACTGGTAAAACTGGGAATGGCATCAGCACGTGCCCCATGGTAGAAGTGAGGTTTGCGGGCACAGGCACGCGCCCACTTATAATATAGCGCACATGTGCACGTGGCCAGCCTGTTTTATCACGTGCGCGCATATGCACGTGTACGTTATAAAATGGCCGTGCACCTGGGCGCAGGTAGACATTTGCAAGTAAATGTGCGCCAGTTTGAAAGTTACTGTCCCTGTGAATTATGCCCACAGTCCTTCTAGCTAAACTTGCTGAAGCGTTGCCATTATATCCGCGAGTTTATAAATGTTTATAAATGTCAACAAAACGTGTACGCAAGCAGAATGCCACCCACATCTCCTAACCCTTTCAGCAAAGAGCGAGCGCTGAGCAGCACCACCTTTTACATTGCCAGACAGACCCCGAGATGATGTGAGATTATACAAGCAATGTGCCGGTCCCTGCGATAGTTCAGGCCAAGTTTATTATAATTTCATCTGTTTCTGCACGGAAACCAGAACCCCAGATTGAGATTTCTTTCACCTCCCCTCACCTTTAAAGCAAGACACTTGCTTCTTTGCAGCTTGACATGTCTAAGAATGACCGTCTCCAATAAATACTGCACTGAATATCTGCGACAGGAAAGAGCCAACATCCTCAAAGTTTTAACCCAGACAAGGAAATATTTTCTACCACTAAAGGTGCAAAGATAAGAATAAGGCTATTAGGACAATATTCAGTGGTCACCATTAATACTACAAGCGGAAGCAGCTCTGAGGAATGCTGCTCACATAGCAAATGTAGACATGAACTTAACATTCATTGCACAGAGCTTACTTATGGGCAACTTATGCTGAACTAGCCTGATCAATAGACACGTCAAAACCAGTTTAACAAACATGCAAGGAGCTGGCCAATTAATTTAGCGAACTTAAAAAAACAAAACTAAATTGATGCAAACCTTTTGAATCTGCATGCAACCTGACTCACCCAATTTCACGAGTCTACAGCAGGAAGATTCAATGCAGATTCCTGTGAATCAGTAAATCTGTATCCAATGTAGCCAAAGTTTCCCCAGATTTAGTGGGGAAATTTTACCAAATGATGTAAGAAGCAAGTCAGTGAATCTGGGGAATATCTGCAAATTTGAGCCAGGCTGAAATTAGTCTGGGTTGAACCTGAAACATAGCATACGAGAGCAGATAAGAACCTTAGTGTCCATCTCATTGGGCAAATTTCATCCCTGCTGCAGTGCTGTAGGCTCCATGAATCCCCTGTGCTTCTCCCTTGCTTTCTTGAATTCTGCTTTCTATCTATATCTACTGGTGAGGGTGGAAAACTCCTTCCTCTGCATTCTCAGGACTCTGCAGCTCTGGTCCTTGAATTTTAGATTAAGCAGGGCAGGCTCTGTGCCATTTAATTCCATTGGGACTCACTGACAATTTATCTCCATAGTGGCTTGAATGAATGGAGAAAACTTCCTGAAGTCACGTGCAGGTCATGCTTGAGTGATAACAAGCCCCTCAGCCATAGGTGAATCTGAAAGGTCAATTACTTTACAGACCACATTGTGTAAAGAAATGGCTTTCACAAAAGGCTAGAGACCTGCTCGCGTTGAAGTGAAATGGGACATTTTTAACAAAACTTCCCATTTTGTTGCATTTTGTTTTCAAAATGAAATGAAAGATACACAAATGAAACTTTTTTTTTTTTCATTTTATTTTGAAGCCTTTAAAAATAAAAGGCCAGCTGGTCCAGGTCCCTCCTCCTGCCCACCAAACCTGCAAAAAAGTCAAGGTCCCTTACAGTCCCCCCTCAGACCTTCCACCACCACTCCAACTCCTTCTTACACCATTCACAGGTCTTCCACAAGCAGGAGTGATCCCCAGTGACTGTAGCCTCACAGCTCCAGGGCTTCAAAATGGCTAGCGGTCAACTCAAGGCCAATGCCATCGTGTTGTATGGCAGACTCTTGAATGGAAAATGTTAAAACTGGTGCTGGCCTTGGCTCAATGGTGCCCTTCCAGGATAGCAGTGATTGGGGATCACTCCTCCCCATTTTTTTCATACTACAGATTGGGCGGGGAGAGAGGAACTGGGGTGGGGTTTGCTGGAAAGCACTGGCTTTGCTGGCAGAAGCAGCAGGGAGGGAATTTGGGGCTGCAGATTGCTACAGAGAAAAAGAAACAAAAGGGAACACATTTATTTGTTTTTCTTTCATTATATTATCTTGCCAAAATGAAATGAAAACAGGACATTTTGTTAAAATGTCCTCTATTTCCAATTAAATCGCATCCCTTACTACCACCCTTGGGTTACGCATCCTCAGATAGTGACAAGTCTGGCTGATCGCCACTTATGGACAAGGCTAGTGATGGCCTTATAGGGGGAACATGTCTTCTGCATCCCAAAGGTATCAGTCTTGTGGGACAGAATAATCTTCGGCATAGGGGCTGTTGTCAGGTAGAATTCCCTCAGACTGAGATAAATATGGTATTTGCCCCTCCAGAGTCCAGATACTTGGTATTTAAACAGGAGTCTAAGTCCTGAGATTTCTCCACACTTGTTTGCCTCCTTGTGGGCTGGCCCAAAACATTAGGTGACTAGGCCAGGTCCCATTGCAACAGTTCTTTTCTGCAATTGCGCAGTTTCTGTGCCTGATAGATAGCTGCTGTCTGATAGCATCTTTCTCACTTACTTCTGGAGAATAGTATCCCCAACACATACAGTAGGTCATTTGGTATATTCTTTACAGGTGTACAGGAGTCTGCTCCTCTCTTTTGGGTCCCTTTGCATCTCCTCCCATATCCTTTGAAGCTCCATGAGATGCATATGCAAATTTTAAAAATTTGGAGGAGTTTGGGCAGAGTAAATGAAAACAGGGGTGCTTAATGTTGCATACGATAGCATAACGCATGCTATTGAGGGATTTAACACCGGAAATAACTAAAACTTTTTTTTCCAGGTGTTATGCTATGCATTATGGCCGAAATGGAATTTGCGATAATATCGAGAATCCTATTTTGGGCAGGGAGAGAGCCTCTGAGGAGGCACCCATATTAGTCAACATTTTATACCACTGTACGAGAGGGCTAAGTGGTGGGCTAGGTTTGGGGGGCAGTTTAACATGCACAGTGAAAGGGATGAACAGCACACTTACCTAGCTGCTATCAAACTAGGTCGAGAGTACAATGTATAAATCTCATCTTTGTGTAACTTTCATCAACCCAAATCACCCAAAGTCTTCACTGATGTCTACTCTACTGTTTGTACCTCTGACTGTGCATGTTAAACTGCCCCCCAAAACCTTGAGCACCAGCAAAACATCAACCCGAGTTACTAATTGCCCCTCTGCGAAAGAATGGTGAATCCAGGCCTTAGTTTGAAAAGTGTCCATACTATTTCCAAACTGTACGCACTATTTGCCAAAAACAAATCTGAATAAAAAAAAAAAAAAAGAAAACATAAAACAAAAACATGAATGAATTTTTTGGCCCTGACCATTCCTCCTATCCATTAATAATAGAGTGATGTTACAGCAGTTGATAATTACAGTACAGAACTGGTGGAAGAGAAGCCATTTCAAGTCATCGCATGGCCTACAATTGTCCATAAAGACAAATCATTATCTGCTCACACTGAAAACACACTGGCCTACTTAGTGAACACCCCATGCAGACCTCCTAATGGCACGTATAGCATGTAAATACAGCATGGATGACAGATGAATAGGGAAGGGTTTTGTTTTTCTTTTAAGAAAGAGTAAGCCTACAACAGAGCTTACATATTTCTAAAAATATGTAAAAACAAGATCCACTGGGGGTAAAAAAGGACAGAGGAATAAAACCAAACTAGGAAGCATTTGAGTCAAGCTAGATGATATTTTGAAGAATCTGTTTAGCGCTGTTGCTGTCACACATACCCCAGAGTGCTGGGAATTATCAAGCGGATTGAATGAATGACTGATGTGGGGATAGTACGCTTGTCACCTCTAGGCTGATGATTTAAATCCATTGTGGTTCAGTAGACAGGTATCCACTGCAGTTATAAATTGTAAGCTCCTCAAACTTCCTCAAATTCATTTCCCAATGTCTTTGCATCATTCTGATGGATGAATATCTACTCTGCATAGCCTGCCATATGCCAGATTAAACACATATTAAGTTAGAAAAGCTTTAGTAAATCAGATCCTAAGTTTGCTAGATAAAAGTCTGGCTTGGCTGAGAACAGAACTGGATGCCAATTCAGATCAGTGCTCCTCAAACTGTATTTCAGGTTACTGAGTCACATTCAAACCAGTCCATTCAAAATCAGAGTTTTCTGGCCTAGCTCAGACACGACTGCTTCATTTTTGGTCAGATTTTTTTTCAGCACAGTTTTTTTTGGGGGGGTTTTTTTATTTTCAGTGGCAGTTGGCTCAGACGTATCCAGTCTGGGCCCTGACTTTGATGATCTGGGAAACTGATAACTATGGGGATGATTTGTATGGCGGGGCAAATACTACCATAAGCTTGCTGGGCAGACTGAATGGACTATTTGGTCTTTTTCTGCTGTCATTTCTATGTTGTTTTTTTTAAGGATAAGCATTCATTTGAAACAAACGGATTAAATGGGATGAATAACTCCATTTTTATGTCATTGCAAAAGATTTGAAAATGAGGGGCAAAATACATTTTTTGTGTTTTTTCACTATCTGCAAATAGTGTGCTATTTGCCAAAAATCAATGCAAATAATAATAATAAAAAATAAAAAACACCTGTAAACCAAATTAACATCGCTATCAGATAAGCAGGTGGCATTACCACCTTGCGATCTGACTGCTCACACACGGATGAATCAGTTCATCTGACCATTGTCCATCCAGCAAAATGAAAAGTCACAGGGGCCTATTTTACCAACTTTATAAATTACAGCACAGTGTGCTACCCCGACCTTCACATGCATAATCAAAGCCTGCAGTTTCCTGAGGCAAGAGTTAGGAAACTCTGCAGCAGTGCTTAAGATTCTGCTGCAATTGTGTGGGATCTTTGCATAAATTAACCTCTGTTCTATCATTGCATATAAAATATGCTTAGAGCCGACTCCTGTGTCTGTCTGTCAGGGGCTTGTGTGCAAAGCGCACCCGCTGGCTGCAAGACTGAAGGGATGCAGACAGGGAGGGAGAGGAGAGCTGGGAGGGGTAGATGGAGGAAGAGGAAACGGATGACTGGAAGGCAGGGGGCGCTGGAGCTTGACAGAAAGAGCAGGAGTGCTGAGGTCTGGCTGGGATTGTCCCACAAATGATTCCCATTTATAGATTATTTAATAAGCAAAATAAACACTTTTAGAGTGAACTTGCATCATTTATGTGTTTTGTTTTTTACCTTTTGCCCTTCTCCCATTGAAATTAAAAAAGATAAAAGGTTTTGTTTTTTTTACTTTCCTTTTTTCCCCTCCCTCCTTTTATCTGCCTCTCTCATCTATTTTCCTGTCCTTTATAAGGTCACTTCGCCTTGGGTGCCTTTAACTGGAAATGCAATTTATAAACAGAAATGACGACGATGATGATGGTTAACTCCCTACCCTCTCAGGGAAGCTTCCCTCTTCAGCTCCTCCATTTCCCGCCATTTCCCACTCATTTCCCCTACAAGCTCCCAAATCCTGTTCGCCTCTCCTCCCTTCCATTCCCCCGGCCTGGGCATCTCCCACCTTCCTTCCCCCACTGTATCTCCACTCACTCTCTCTCTCTCTGCTCTCGCTGGGTCTTCTCTCCCACACGGGGGCTCCTGACCTCCCCCCTTCCCCACTGCTTTGTTGGAGTTCAACATTCGGGCAGTGTGGACGAGGAGAATGACGGCGGGCAACGCCAAGGAGAAGAAGGGAATCAGAAAAGGATGTGGGGATGTTAGCAACAATAAAAAGCTGGATTTTCAGTGGCAAGGGAGCGAGCAAGCGATCCGCAGAGTTTGAAGAGAGCGGGGAGGTAGCAATGGTGAGCGCCATGGAGGAGGAGGAATGCAGCAGCAGCATGGGTGCTATGTGCCTTCCTGCACCACCTGAGGCAAACTCCAGGGCAATTACTACCAGCATTGCAACAAAAGGGGGGGGGGGGGTCCTTGAATAGGACCTCCTAAGCACTTCTTCAGGACCATACAACAACGTTAAAACATTTGCATTACAATAACATAATGGAAAAACAAATAGCAGCTGTGTCTAGCTCTTTTGATATAATCCATGCTGCTTTTTCAGCAGTTGGACTCTATGTATTGTAGGGTTTCAGTGTAAACACTGCCCAAAGAATGATCCCAGAGGCCTGAAAATAAATCTAACAAAATATACACTTATTTTACTCCCAGTTCCTTGATCCAAGTTGATCTCCCTGTTCTATGTAATCGCATTCTTTCATGCTTGTTAATGTTCTAATGTCAACCAAAGTGATTTGTAACTTTGCTACATGAATTTCGGTATACAAAAATGTTAAATAAATAAATCAATCCAAAAATTTAGAGACCACCACCCACAGCCCACTATGTTTTATCTAGTGCAGTATTCGAATGTTGCTATAAATCTTACTTTTTGTTGCAGTGCTATTGTTTCTATTCTATTAACCGGTTTATTTCAGATGGTAAATGCTGAGATACCAGTTTTCAAGCAGGAAAAATGATGGTCTCCTTTAGAAAAAATAAATAAAAAGAACCCAATTCTTGTTCTGGAAAGAAAAACTCGCAAAGAGCGAGCATCCACTATTCTAACTTGCTCCTGTACTGGGCATTAATAGCCAGAAAATGCCAGCTGTGGTAATTTATCCATGAAAATCATTTTCCTGCAGCTCTCTAAAAAAACAAAAAAAAACAAACTGATGACACAGCAGAACAAAAGGTAGCAAATAAAAGAGAGGACTTTTTAAAACAAAAGTCAGTGTAAATGAATTATAAAGGCAATAATTATCTCTACACCAGGCATTCATTGTCTGTGCTGTCCTTCAGTGCACAACCTTCATTCCTAGAATACTAAAGGCTGATCACTCTTCTGATAAATTTCACTTTTCAAGTAATAATTCAGCATATCTTAGATCTGTTGACTTGCTCAACAACAGGAAGCCTATCTGTGGTATAGCATTTGTGCATGCAAGTGGATATGTAGAGAAATTAGTGCTAGTATTTCATAACCTGTAGAGCGGAGGTATGCAGGTTATACATTCCTGCCACGAAAGCATGCATATGTCAGTATGTGCATATATTTCCAATACGAAAACACACATCCATTTTATAAATCTCTGGGCGTATATTTTGTGTGTGAAATAATTGTGACCCTGCAAGAATTAAACACAAAGATTGCGAGAGGACCTGGAACCGCCAGTTTGCTAGTTCCTCCACCAGGCATTATCCACTACAAACCTAGCCTGAATTCCCAGCAGTTCTCCCAGACCTCCCATTCAGACATTGCAAACGGACAAGTCAATTAGCAGGTACAAAGGTGCACAAACTAGTTCAGTGATGCATACGTGTACATTTTTTCCAAAATAGCAACTATCACACAAACTTCTGAATCCTACCCGGAACATCCCAGACCACCCTATTCCTGCATGCACGCTCCATATTGATAAAACAGCATATATCTGCATACCTGCTACTTACACATGTATAGGCGATTTGTACACACAGAACCACTTTGAAAATTAGCTCCAGATTTAACTTTCCAGAATTCAGTGGCACAACCATGGTTGGGCTTCAGGGGCCTCTGCCTCCTGACCTTTGGCTCAGACCTCTACCCCTAGCGGCAGGGTCTTGTCCCCTTAAATGTGCAGCAGTCAGAGGGTCTGGAGCCATTTGTATCCTGCCAGTCCATGATCCCATGTGCCTTATAGGATACTAATCTGAACAGGGAAATAGCACTGCTCTCGAGTTAGACGTAAAAATTTGAGGCCATCAAAGTCTTTATTTACTTTTCAGCAGGTAATTATTTATCCCTTTCCTCTCAGTCTCTTTAAAGTTCAGGGTTACTTTTCAGCAGCCTGAGAGATTAAGCCTTGAATAAAGTTAACTGCCTGAACCACATAGTGAGAATGAGAAACAGCAGAGATAGGGCAAGGAGAGAGAGAAGCAGCAGGAGATACAATGTTGTAAGAAATGTAAAGGGTTTTGTAGCCACTGCTGTGAAGCTCCACGTAGGATGAAGAAAGGAATGGGTGGGACAGAGTAGGACAGGGGAAATGGTCACGATGCACATCCATGGGCTCTCCCTCCCGGCTCCCCCGCCCCCCCCAAAAAAAAAATCCAATTCTGGCTTCACCCTTACTATGCACCCAAACGCCTACATTTTCCAGAGTGCATGTAACTGCTGCGTTGCTTTTGTACTTTCAAGATAAAAGCACATTTTCTGTCACAGGTGAGCTGAACTGACATTGGAACTAGAGCTACCAGAGGTGATCTAGATGTGAAGCGCTGAAAAAAAAACCCTAAAATCATAACTCATTTGGCTAGACAGGACACACATTTCTATAGCATGGCGCTACAATTTAGAAATATCCTTCTGCTTGAAATGAAATAAGAAATTTCAACAGCATTTCCTACTTCCTTTCACTTTAAAAAGAAATTGAAAGAAAAATCAAAGTTTTGTCCATTCTCATTTGGTTTCATTTTAAAAATGGAAGCCGCACACCCACCACAAAAGCAAACAAAAAAGTCCCCCCCGAGTCCTTCCACCCCCAGCCTGTTATCCCATGGGGTGCCCCACTGGCATCATATTCTGAAATGGTCTCGGCTGACCTGACGAGCATAAGTTCCCACACAAACAATTACAGCTGCGATTTATGTTTTACTTAAATAAAAAGAATGCCCATACCCTGTCCACCGAAACGTCTCTCCTGAGTGTGGTCACAAGTGTGCACACAACCACTCACACATCTTGTTCATATTGGGCAGGCAATCTCATGACCGTTTTTCACAGGTAACGCACCACTTTACCCATGGAAATGCCTTCAAAAATGACCCTTAGTGCAAAGCTTGCCTCCAGCACATACGCAAGGTAAATTGGGCTAATCAGAAATATTCCTTACTGCTTTAAATGATGATTCTAGCACTTATAGTAGCTGTTAAGAAATAAAGGATAGGCAAATACTGATATACTCTCAAATGTTCACTGAGACAATAAGGTAGGGGAGTAGAATTTGTATTTCTAACAATGTATGTCTCACATAGTTACCAAGCATCAACCATGGCTACGAGCCTTGCCTAGAACATTGCCCATATGTAATTGCATGACACACCACAGCATTATATCCATTTATCCACCACAGCATTATATCCATTTATAATAGTATTTGCTATTTTGCAAAAGGATTTCTTAATACCTAAAATAGTGGTCTTGGCTAAGTACCAAGCAACGTATCTGAATTAAGAAATGGAATTCAAAGATAAGTTTATTAATTTCTGATACCTACTGATTATGCAGTTTTAAATAAAGTCGCATCGTGCATTGGAGGACTTCAGAAGGACAATTAGGCTCTGGCACAACAAAGTAATACGTGCAATGAAGGAACCCCTTTATTTAGGATTATGTACTTACTCAACTCTATGAATTGGTCTCCATTTCATAGCCCTCCTGTTATTGTGCAGCTGACTGCTGTAATTAGCAAGGAATAAGGTGGCAGGTCAAATTGAAAATGAAAACAAAAAATCTCCTTTGCTTCAATCCACAGCAGGTGGGACTGTGGACAGCAGGGATCAAAGCAGAGCTGATTAGTATGAACTAACCTCCACCTGCCTGAAGCAAAAACCAGCAGAGAGCCAATGAAAACAGTGAAGAGGAAGTTAATACATTGAAAATTGGATTAACTTCCCAGCAGGAGTTGATGGGTCAATGACTATGTCAAGACTTTTCTTTTGAAAGTAACTTTGGTTTCATATAATGTGCTCTTCTAACTTAACCCCATCACCCATCCATTCCATCCCTACTCATTTGCCTTTCAAGGACCCAATGAGCAACTCAAGCCATTCTGGAAAGATTTTCCCAGGGATGAGTCAAGGGCTGTACAGGGTAGGTTTGGCAAGCAGGGTAGAGTTTGGAGGTCTTCTGACAATCTTTGCTCTCTCAATTATGTATTTATCTGTTTATTTATTTGAAACATCTTCTATTCCAAGTAATCCAATTTGTTCAATGCGGATTACAATTTCAGAATCATAAATGTTAAAAAAAAAAAAACCAAACAAATAAAAACAAACATGAAAAAACAAACATGATGCACTTCCCTCACAGCTATCCTCATACTTTAATAGCTCCCCCACCATATGCCTTTCTAAACAATTCAGTCTTAAGTAACTTTCTAAATCTCAAATAATCTTGCTCCTGTCACAGCCAAAAAGGCAAAGTATTCCATATTGTTGGTATTACAATCAAAAATGCTCTTGATTTTGTTCCACCAAGATGATAGCCCTGCAATTATGACATTTTTTTGAGATGCGGCGACCAGAATTGCACCAGTATTCAAGGTGCGGTCTCACCATGGAGCGATACAGAGGCATTATGACATTTTCACTTACCCAGCCAATATTGGGGTAATTGAAATCTCCCATTATTACAGCACTACCAATTTAGTTAGCTTCCCTAATTTATCTTACCATTTCACTGTCCGTCTCATCATTTGGCCAGGTAGATGATAGCATACTCCTATCGCTATACTCTTCCCCTTTACACAAGGGATTTCTACCCATAAAGATTCAATTGTGCATTTAGTGTCTTGCAGGATCTTTATCCTGTTGGACTCTATGCCACCCTGGACTTAAAATATCACCCCCACCACCAAGTTGCTCCTCTCTATCATTGCAAAATAATTTGTATCCTGGTATAGGACCAATGATTAAAATGTTTCAGCCACTGATTCTTAGAGTGCTATCCATTGGATTCTTTTATGATGGTCCATTAATCAACAAAAGAATTTCACAGGTATTAGAGATATTGTTTCATTGATTTTCTTTCTCTAACAGTATTAAATACGGGCTAGTGGAGCTAGTCTAGAACCCAAACCATGCTTAGAAATTCCCCATCACTTGCTGTTTTACCGATTAGAAGAGAATATTAACTGCTAAAAGAGCACACTTTATATAGTAATGCTCATGTCTTGCTTCATGAAAGCCCCATGCCTTCAAATCAAATTCCTGATGTGTTTTATAAAAAGAACAGAATCTGTTGCTATTTTCATAATTTTTTGAAGCTATAGAGAACACCAATTTCAACAGTTGTACTTGTTCAGTTTTATGACAGTTTAATAAGTCAAGTGGGAAGCTGCTTTCATCTTCCTCCTCTCCTTCACCGAAGCTCTATAAATATCTGTTGCTTGCGTGTGTGAGTGTGTGTGGTGGTGGGGGGGTGGGGGTAAGGTGGGGGCAGGTAATGAGAAAAAGAAAATTTAGCTCAGGAAGTTTCTGATAGAGTGTGGAGGTTTATCAATAACAGCTTGAAGTAATTTCACACCTTGAGAAAAGCACATCTCGACAGCTCCCCCAGTACCAGTAGAACATTTCAATTATTTCTCGCTGGACGACTGCACCACTTACCAGGCGATGGGAAGTACGGGTTTGCCTTTAAGTACAGGTTATCAACAACAACAGAAAAAAATCCATATCTTACAAAACCAAGAGCAAAACCTTTGCAGTTCATCAGGCACAGAGGGTCCTCCCCAGAATGCATGTTCCAGTACAGGCACAAACATGTTTGCTTGTCAGGACCATCACAAAGTCCTGGGTCTAGGGGATGGAGGTCTCTCAAGCTCACTCCCAATTGACGTCTTGTGCTAAAATCAAACTCTGCGATGAGTAATTTTTGTTAGCGTCAAGCACAGTGTTGTCAGTGGTTCTTGAGACTCTTTCAATTTATTTTAGCCCCTACTCTTAGGGAGGATAATTTTCAAACAGTCTACTTAGCAGTAAAATCTG
The DNA here is from genome assembly GCF_901001135.1 of Rhinatrema bivittatum. Classification (NCBI taxonomy): domain Eukaryota; kingdom Metazoa; phylum Chordata; class Amphibia; order Gymnophiona; family Rhinatrematidae; genus Rhinatrema; species Rhinatrema bivittatum. The sequence goes on along the minus strand of NC_042631.1, from coordinate 4,638,079 downwards.
TGTGTACTTTGTGCATGCAGAGTTTACAAGCAAACTTACTACGCAGAGTACGCACACTAGGAGCGTGCATGCCAAATATTTTGTAATATTAGTTTTGCCCTATTGCAAATATTTATTTTTATTTATTTAGATTTTTATATTCCATTTTTTGCACTTTTTTTTTAAGCACTTCAAACTGGATTACATTCAGGTGGTGTAGGTATTTCCTTTGAACCCTGGTCTCCTGGTTCATAGCCCGCTGCTCTAACCACTAGGCGGCTACTCAAATAGTTCAAACTAATTCTGAGATGTGTGCACAATTGGCAAATAATGCACACTAAAAACAATAGAAAATGAAACTAAATTTGGTGGGGTTTTTCTCTCATTTCCTTTTTTAAATGACATGAAGTGATATAGACAATACCAACAAGCTTGCTTATTTCATTAAACACTAAAACATATGGCAGGCACCTCTATAGGAACATGCAATAACCAAACCAAAAAGGAAGAGGTGTTCAATATGCAAACAAACTTGATATCGCAAGTTTTAGTGCAAATGATCTTAATGCCCCTCCTGCCTCACAATGGGCTACAAGCGTCTTCATGTAAATGCACACACTCATATCATTTATCAATGTTTTAATGATATTACTCATGTGAAGCAAAATATATTAGAAAAAAACTTCAAAAAGTCCCACAAAAACCCTCAATCTGCTGCAATAGTGGTCCCTGCCATATGTCTTAGTGTTTAATGAAATGATATAGGCAAGGTCGATGGTACTGTCTGTATCATTTCAAATGAAAGCACATCCCTAACATGCACTCACAAACTGATATAAAAGTGTTTCGTAAACAGCTGAAGGGTTTACTATTTCAGACAGCCTCTTCGTAGTTATGATATCTTACAATGTTTTTTTCTTTGATTTGTATTTCATAGTCAATTTTATTTTACTTTTAATTACTTGTTTTATATTTAGTTTAAGATTTATAATCCACTTAGCAATGTATCTCATAAGGTGCAGAATATAAATATTTTTAATAAATAATGTTACACCTTTTTGGAGGGGATCACATACATACATCATGCATACTTTTAAAAATCAAAATGTATGCATGGAAATGCCGACTCCACCCCAATTCCACCCCCTGGAACTTCTCTGCTCAGGTCATGTTAAAGTACACATATAATCAAGTTATGTGCGTATTGTTACATGCACACATCCCTGGGCTATTTCAGTCATTTACACATAAAATTGGGTTTCACTTGTGTAAATGGATTTTAAAATTATCTAAATAATGCTGTGACCAAACAGCCAGATCACTATGCATGTGTGTAATGTACTGCATGTTAGATTTACATGTAAACCGATCTGATATGAATTTTTTTCATGAAGATCGGTATATAAAAATGGTAAATAAATAAATAAATAAATATGCTAGCTGGATGGAATTTTCAAATACATAGGGGCGGATTTTAAGAGCCCTGCTCGCGTAAATCCGCCCGGATTTACGCGAGCAGGGCCTTGCGCGCCGGCGCGCCTATTTTCCATAGGCCTGCCGGCGTGCGCAGAGCCCCGGGACTCGCGTAAGTCCTGGGGTTTTTTGTTGGGGGTGTGTCGGGGGCGGGACGCGGCGTTTCGGGGGCGGGCCCGGGGGCATGGTTTCGGCCCGGGGCGGTCCGGGGGCATGGCCGTGCCCTCCGGAACCGCCCCCGGGTCGCGTCTCGGCGCGCTAGCGGCCCGCTGGTGCGCGGGGATTTACTTCTCCCTCCGGGAGGCGTAAATCCCCGGACAAAGGTAGGGGGGGGGTTTAGATAGGGCCGGGGGGGTGGGTTAGAAAGAGGAAGGGAGGGGAAGGTGAGGGGAGGGCGAAAGCGAGTTCCCTCCGAGGCCGCTCTGATTTCGGAGCGGCCTTGGAGGGAACGGAGGCAGGCTTCGTGGCTCGGCGCGCGCCGGCTGCACAAAATTGGCAGCCATGCGCGCGCCGATCCTGGATTTTGTTTGCGACTGGTGCGCCAACAAAAGTACGCGAACACGCATTTTTTGTAAATCTACCCCATACTTTCTAAACATTTTCAAAGAGAAGCTATCTGCAGTATTAATTTTTGAACGTTAACACAGGTCCTCCCCTCACCTAAAGATGCCCAAGGGATGCCTTTTCTTCCCAAAGCTAAAAGTACACACACTACAGAGGCCACGCATGCTTTAAGAACATAAGAACTTGCCATGCTGGGTCAGACCAAGGGACCGTCAAGCCCAGCATCCTGTCTCCAGCAGTGGCCAATCCAAGTGCCTGGCAAGTACCCAAAAACTAATTTTTAGCTGCATTTTAAGAGGGCAGTTTTAATCAAGCCATTTTATACAAGTAAATAGCAATTTATCCAGGGAAATACCTTGGAAAATTGCTCTCTAGATGTTTTAAGGTCAATATTCAAAGAATTTGTCTGGATTAACTTTGAGTTACCTGGAAAAACAAACCCCTGAGATTTCAGTATTTCCTCCCTTTTCCCCAGCTAAATTTTATCCAGGTAACTTCTTACTAGAAAAAATTTAGCTGGGTTAACAAAGGCAGCACTGAATCTATGCTGGGTGTGGGACTAAACATTAATCTTCGGTAACTATAGCCAGCTACATTCAGCAGAACACTGTCCCAGGTATATTCTTACAAATAACTCTTAACTAGGTAACTTTCTTTCTCACTGGCCTGCTGAACCTCATCCTCCTAAGCAGCAATTGAGACTATTGCTGGTAAATACGTGAACAACATTTTTATGAAATGGGATGTGGCCTTGAGGTCTACAGACAGACACCTCTCCTAACTGGAAGCATGGCCACAGAAAAGAGAGTGGAGCCGATCCGGCATGCTCGCTATTTCAGCAGCCGATCCCACTCAGCTGTTTGTATATTATCTATGGGGGTAATGCAGTTCCCACCTACACTCTGATTTCATGGGCTGAACTGTTTCCTACGCAAATAAACTCCTCCTCTCCACCCTCCAGTTAAAATAGGTGCTCAACCTATGCAAAAGACTGAGCACATGTTTTAATATGGGTTTGTGTTTTTTTTTGTTTTTTTTAACATGCCATTTGCTTACTCATCAGACATTAAATTGTATATTTTATCAAATGGGTTAAAAAACAGTGTGCTGAATTTCAGTTTCACCGTGCACCTTATTACATCGGCTCCTGAAAAACCCGCAGTGTTTCCAGATGCTTCCTTCAGGCCCCTCCTGCTCACCATACCTCTCTCTTCCTGAAGTCAGTTTGTTAAAGGGATTCGTGATGAGAATGTATTCCCCCAGAAGTGTTTACACAAATGTTCTGTATCCCTTTTTAGGCTCAAATTGCTCTGTAATTAGAAGAATGTATTTAATTACAGATCCGTCAGAAATGTAAGCCAAAAAAAAAAACCTGACAGACACGGTGATCCAGAATTTCTAAAGCAGATGTTTAATTTGTATACAGAGAGATGGAATAAAGTCACAAAGGGAAAGCAATTGTTTCTATAAATTGCACAGCATACTATTTCTAAGCAAAAATGATAGACCTTTATAGCTTCAGTGGCACCACCGAGAACACTACTACATGTGAGATTTAGAGGACCATTTCCTGATGTGCACATGCATTTTTAACTTGGAGAACTGAAGCACATTTCACAGTCTAAACACAGGCTGAAGGTGATTTCCACAGGTAAAACAGAAATGGCGAGCATGCACTTATACATTCGGTATATGAGTAAGTGTATCTGCACGGATGGGAGATATTCCGGGGGCAGAGTCAGGAAGGGCCTTGCACTTAGGCAGATATTTTTCAGAAGGATGTGCCTAAACTTTGCCCAAAGAATTTCTCAGTACAACTTAGCGGGTGAAGTTGTGTGCAGGTAGTTTTGGTGGAATACATTTCAAAGCATGTATCAGTTAGTGTAACTATAACATACTTGGACTGGCAACAGCGTCGGGAACAGCCAAGGACACAATGAGACTTGGCTGGTCTATTCTGGTGCGAGTATTTTATTTTCAGTGCTTCAAAGAAACAGAAGTCAAAACAGTAGCTCACCTTGTGTCAGGCATTAACGTGACTTAAACTTATTCAGTACAGGCACACCATGAGATGCTAGCAGCTTCCCGGGACCTTCCCAAGCCGCCTTTATACTTCCAAGAGGGCCCCGAATGCTTTGCGTGTCTGCACCTTAAGATGGACCAGGGGAGATGCTTGCGGGCTGTGTGTTAAAGTGGTTGGAGGGAATCTTTTGTATATTCCGTCACAGTAACATAAAAGCATATTTGCCAATATAATTATGTGGGTTGCTGCAATGGGCTGTTTTGCATGGATTTAGAATTTTAGCAGCTGATTTAAACGTTAGGGGTTCCTGTGAAAATCTGTGTGTTAGCCTTATTGTAAACCCATTATCACCTCATAGCACCCTTTAATGTGCATTAAGCAGTAACACAGACATTAACAAATGTCAAATGCCTGTGTTGCAGTTAACACACTTTAGTAAACAAGTCACTTGAAGTGCTTCAGATGGGATCTATTATGCTCAGTCTGAGGAAGATTAAAAGAAGAGGTTTCAATTATTATTATTTTATATTGTCTTTCTTATCTTTAAAGTCCATAATAATATTAAATAGCATCTTGGTTGATTCTGAAATGTAGACTTTAAAAAAAAAATAGAATTATTTCCAAAGCATCGGTTCTATGCCAAAAACTGCATGATTCAAATTAGATTTCCTCTCAGTCAAAAATAAATAAATAAATAAAGTCTGGGTTGTAGGATAATGGGAGGTTTACTAATTACTAGCATTAGAATAATCAAAGACTAAGGCAATAAAGAGCACAGGAGGCTTGTGCTTACCTTGTTATTCTGCAACACATCTGCTGATGCACTTCAACACAAAAATTTAGGATGAGGAAAGAAAGAGAAAAAATCAAAAGGCGAATGCAATAGACCTGAGGAAAGCCAGCAATCAGCCCAGCACTGGGAAGGAGGAGGATCACCAGGGAAGTAAGATGAAGTGCTCTCTTTTAATTACAAGGCAGCTGTGAGCCTGCAGTGAGATGTTTTGTCTGCAACCGGTTGTCATGATCTAACGTGTGCTCTCAGACAGACATTACTGGAGATCATTCATTTATCCAAATAGCAGGGGTAGCGTCACCCTGGAAAGACAGTGAAGGGCTGGAAGGAGGGAGGGTCTCAAAATGGGTTTCTCTTGTGTGTGCCAGGGAAAAGGAGGGGAGTTATTTGTGAAGCATTGTGCGTAAGTTTGCTGGCAGATATGTGCATAAGTTACACCAGTTTTCAAAGAGAACTTACGTAAGCATATCTGTTGGGATGAGAGTGTCCCATGTGATACATCTTCATTCTCTGCATTCTTCTCAGAGTCTTGATCCCAATGTAATAGGGTTACAAAGTTTCCACTGGATGAGATGTGCTACCTCATTATCTATTTATTTATTTATTTAGACATCTTATATACCGTTCTTCCATGTAAAAAGATCACTACAGTTTACAAAAGTAACATTCATAGTTATAAATCAACAAGTACTAATGGGTAATGGAGGTAGATTTCATAAATAGGCATTCACATGTATTACTGAAACCTTAACGTAAGAACATAACATGCCATACTGGGTCAGACCAAGGGTCCATCAAGCCCAACATCCTGTTTCCAACGGTGGTCAATCCAGGCCATAAGAACCTGGCAAGTACCAAAAAACTAAGTCTATTTCATGTTACCTTTGCTAGTAATAGCAGTGGCTATTTTCTAAGTCAACTTAATTAATAGCAGGTAATGGACTTATCCAATCCTTACAGCTATACTAACTGCACTAACCACATCCTCTGGCAACAAATTCCAGAGTTTAATTGTGCATTGAGTGAAGAAGAACTTTCTCCGATTAGTCTTAAATGTGCCACATGCTAACTTCATGGAGTGCCCCCTAGTCTATTATCTGAAAGACTAAATAACCGATTCACATCTACCCATTTTAGACCTCTCATGATTTTAAACACCTCTATCATATCATTACCTCTTAACATCTCCTTCCATTAACTTAAAAAAACAAACATGCCAACTGTTTAATTTTAAACTGAAGAAAATAGATTTACAAAAAAAGTGATTTTCAAAACAGTAGATGTAGTATAAGAGCAACAATTGAAACAACTATAAACTAAAATAGTTCACAGCTTACATACATCCTACATCACTTGAAAAGCTGAGAAATTAACAGCTAGTATTCAACTGTTACATCCTAGATAAATTCTTGTATATTTGAAAATACTGAACGCAAAGAGAAAAAAAATCCCGATTTCACTTACAGTAAGCATAAATCTCAAGCTTGTATTGAAAAATTGTTAAACCATTTGCTTTAAAATATTGTAGTAAAGTGGGTGCTGGTTGTTACATCCCCCAAGCACCACTGATGCTCCTGACTTCTGGACATTCCTCCCATTCCATTTCCACCCACTGATCCACGGGTTCCACTGCTGTAACAGCTGCTCTTCCATACCAGTCTGGTTACCATATCCACTCAAGCTGCCTGGACTTCCATGTACTACTGCCTAGCTCCCAGTTAGCAGTCCACCTGCAGCACCATAGATGGATTGATTTCCCATTGCTCCAAATCATTTGACTACTGCATCCTGCACCACTTCCTCCTGCTGTAGAATGGAGGAAAAGTTCTATTCCTATTATTGTCATTGCTATTTATGACTATTATTGTCTTCACTACAAAAGATACCTAATGATTATCATTTTTACCCTGTTACTCCAATGCCAATTACTACTATTAGGCCACTATTTATTCTATCTAGTCCCTTTGTTGCACTATTATTATTATTTATCCTATCTAGTTCGGCACTGTTACCAATACTGCTGCTAATCATTCTCTAACATTTACTGTACCTGTCAAATGAAAGGAATTCCTCCTTCCCCACACTTTCAATCTATTTTGTAAACCGATTTGATATGTAAATCAAACACCGGTATATAAAAACAAATAAATAAATTCATACATATATGTGCTGCATGTTAGCTTTGTCTTTAGACATGGCAGCCACAGCAACCTCATGAGTAGCAAAGTACACATCCGCCTCACCAGTTATTTGTCCATCTGACCCATATCCTCTCATATGTACACAGTGACCTGTTGTACTTTGGAAAGTGGATGTTTCATCCCCATATCTATGATCCAACACCCCTCTTCCAAATCTGAACCAAATTCATAGTCATAATTATATCCATTATAGTCCTCATTCTCAATAACCTCCACCATAACTTCATCTCATTCTGTCAAAGCCTCTACCCACATTATAGCTTCTTCCAACCCCTGGCCTATCATGAGGCCCTGACTGCTGCATGGCCATGAGTTTCCAAGGAGGATCATAGTGCGTGCGCATTTCTCCTCTACTACTCTTGAATATTTCAATGTACCTGTGCCCTATTCTTTCCTTGTGTTTCTTTAGAGTCTTTTCAGCTATTTCTGAAGCAAACTGCATGAAGGCCTCCTCTGAACTCCTCCCCTGGAAGTCCATTTGGCACAATTTCCAACCCTGAGAACAACTGTACAATTTCTTCCTTACTACAGCCAAAGGGAAGTCCTCTTAGACAAACAAAGCCATCATTAGCAGTATCAGGGCTGTTGACACCTGTGTATTTCAGAACCCAATCCATTTCAAAGCTGATAGACTTGAACACTTCAACATATCTGTGTCCCATTGTTTGTCTTTTTTCAATGCCAATTCAACATCCTCCTCAGATTCCAGTTTGACAAAAGATTCACCACTAGGTCTGCCTTCTCTGGTATAGATAAAACGGACATCTGATGCCTCATATTTAGATTCTTGCAATCTGAGAAAAATTGCTGGATCTCCTCAGCAGAACAGGACCAAGACAGGCCATAAACCTTGATCACAAAACCCTTGCTGCTTTCAGTGCCAGACATGATGAGGGAACAAGGAGAGTGAGCCTGTAAGGATTTAGAGAGGTTCTTTCTATAAATTTAGTTTCCAATGTACCTCCACCAGTCTTGGCAGCATGGCACAGACTGGTGCCTTTCCACAGGAATTCTATCATCAGGACATCATGCCAACCTATAACATTCTCTCCAGCACTGTGCTACAGAATTTGCACTTGGTAAAGTTTCCACAATGGTTCACGCTATAGTTTCTCTGCTGAGTAAATCAAGGATGCCTAATGGCATCCAATGTGTTGGAGGCTTTAGTAATATGGGAACTGGACTGAGATGATGTTTCCTTGTAATGACCTTGTTAGGACTTGCCTCGATAAAGTTCCCATTACCCATTCTGGGACAAATTCAAACTTCCAAACAGTTATGTGTTCCGGATCATTCCCAACTGATCTACAAATACATAAGAGGGGGCCACATGTGTTAAGCTATTTTCCTTGGATGTAACACTGGTGAAACCTCTCACTTAGGACTTTATACTGGAGGTTTATAGTCTCCAATGATTATTCTGATGAGCGATAAGGCAGGAAGCTGAAGGATGAGCAGCCTCAACCAACTGAGAAGTGTAACTGTGGAGCAGAAGCAAGTTTAGAGAGGTCTTCTACTTCTTCAGTATCCTCAGTCCCCAAAACAGATATAGGATGAAAGCATCCTTTCACTAAGACCAACGCCCCTCACAAAGACATTTTTAAAAAAGCCTGAAGAACTATAATCTCATTTTGATTTCAGTATGAATTTTCTATCTGATTCTGGAGAGCCTGTGATTGCACACAGTAGGTTGTCCTCACTCATGTTCATTGAGACTTTACTTCTTCTATAGTTTCCTTGATGTTTTTTTTTTTTCCCCTTCGGTGTTCTGCTAATTTATAGCTCTCACCCTTCCTGGTGAGGTCTAGCCTCATTAAAACTAAGTCCTGTTGCTTCATCTGATAGGTGCCACAGGAACAGTTTCTGTTCATGTAGGATGACCTACACCTTCCTTTATTTTTAAAATGTAGCACATCTCAATGCCAAATTCACATCAAGCGAAAGAGCTTGTTATAAAAAGAAGAGTTTTATCTCTGCCATTTGATTATGTATATCCTAGTAGACAAGTATTGTACTCTTGCATCCCAACTGTGAATATTATCTTTAATTGCCCCATTTAATGGGATGTGAGAAACTCTTTTTGAATTACTTTGAAGGGTTTCAAATTCTGAAAAAAAATGCCCTGTAAATGAACAAAGGAATTGGAGAAGTTGGAGTCTAACTGGAAGGAGTCGAATAGAACTTCCAATATGTTGCATCTTAAAGCAGCCGTTCTATAGAATCAGGATCTGTGGCCAGAGGAAGGTGGAAGGGAGTCTGGACAGGGCAGTGGCACCAGCACACCTTTGAAAGAGATGTAGCCTGAGCTGTTAGAGTTGGTATGTGGTGGTAGAACTGTTATTGCTAAGACTGGCAAAGGAAGGTTGAAGGGGCAATTTCAGGTTTATCGGCACAAATCATGAAACAGTGTTGCTATGAAACTATGAAAATTTCCACCCAAGGTGTAGCCTGAAGCAAAGTTTCTCAAAAGTACCTCAGAAATGCTTTCAAATCTTTCAGGGTCAATTGCCTTGCAACTTGTTCATCAGAACATAAATCAAAGTTGTAAAGAAGTTGCTAATGAGTAGTTAAAGAGTCATTGATGATGCTACATAATAATGTCCAGTAAAAAAAAAAATTATTTTAGTTTATTCATTCATTTCATAGGCCACAGTCATTTGTTAAATTCATTCAAACAAAAATAATTAAATACATTTTTTTCTGTAGTTTGCCATTATAGTCAAGGGGGGAAGAAAAGCAGACTATTTTGACTCCAAATAGAGATTTTCTAATCATTTCTAATAAAACTAGTAGGTAGACATCATCAGAAGGCTGACGGCATGCCAAAGCATCAAGATTATGTCAACATGACACAAAAAGTGGCATGAAGAGCCCAAGGATCCACAATGGGGCAAAACAGTACCAGCAGTGGCAGGTGTTCTTCAAGGCACCATCAGGGGAGCATAAGAATTGCCAAACTGGGACAGACTAAGGTCCACTGAGCCAGCATCCGGTCTCCAACAATGGCCCATTCCAGGGACAGCAATAGCTGCCAATAGCTGCCTTTAGTCTAACTTTTCTTCCAGGAATTTGTTTAAACATCTTTTAAACCCTGCTATGCTCGTCACCTTGATCACGTCCTCTGGGAACAGAAGCCACAGCTTGACAGTGCAATGAGTGAAAAAGTAATTTCTACAATTTGTTTTGAATCTGCTGATGAGCAAGAGTGGCCAGATCACCTCACGGCTGCTAAAGTAGGGCAAAGGACAACAACAACAGTGGCATAACCCCCACCCCCCCAGGCTATATGAGAAGGGCAAAACAGCACCAAGTGTGACATGAAGAGCTCAAGGAACGAAGAAGGGGGAACCTAAAGCATCAAAAAACTCCCCAAATCAGAGATAGAGGGTAAAAGCATGGCAGGAAGACCTCAAAGTATCATGAGAGGCCCAGAGTAGCACCCAGAGTGGCAAGAATACCCCAAGGCTCCAAATGAGGGGCAAAGGTCACCAACCAAATTAGTAAAAAGCCCTTACAGGGCCCTTACAGGGCAGATGAAATTTAGCAAATGTTGCTTACCTGATGTAACAGGTGTTCTCACAGGACAGCAGGATGTTAGTCCTCACAAATGGGTGACATCGAGGATGGAGCCCTGTACGGAAAACTTTTCTGTCAAAGTTTCAACAAGCTTTGACTGACACTGGCACACTGGGTGCACTGAGCATGCCCAGCCTGCAATTATCCCTGTGAGCCACAGGTGTCTCCCTCAGTCTCGTCTTATAGCTAAAAAGCGCAAGCGAAACTAAAATAAAAGTATACAGACCCAACTCCGCGGGGTGGCGGGCGGGTTTCGTGAGGACTAACATCCTGCTGTCCTGTGAGAACACCTGTTACATCAGGTAAGCAACATTTGCTTTCTCACAGGACAAGCAGGATGGTAGTCCTCACAAATGGGTGAGTACTGAGCTGAGGATGCCCGGGAATGCACCAGATACACCGCAGATGCGCAAAGGCGTAACGACTGAGGTGGAAATGGGAACGGAGGGCATCCGCAACACCATAATGGGTTCGTGGAAGGATGTTGGGTAGTGAATTGAAAAAAGTAAGAGTAGGCGGACTGGCCAAACATGGAGCATGCCGGCTAGTCAAATGTAAGCAATAATAGGCTGCGAAGGTATGGAGAGGACTCCAGGCTGCAACCTGATAAAAAAGTACAAGCAGCAGTAACCAAAGGGAAGCTGTTAAGGCTAAGACGGACACAACAGTATGTGGATACCCACAGTGTTGTAGTGAAATGTCTGCTTGTTGGTAGGAAAGGAAATATAGACCACTTAATCAGAAGGATTAGGTCTGTGTGGCCACTGGAAGTAGCAGCTTGACCCTTGCATGAAGGAAAGAGTCAAGTGGAATTCACATGGAATGCAGTGCAATGTAGATAGAATGTAAGCGCAGCATTACTGTCCAGGAATGTGGAAAACCCAGTCTCTCCCTAGGGCGAGAGAGAGAGGTTAGGAAAAATTAATAGAGTATTTCCTGAGGAAAGGAGATACAACATCTACCTGAAAAGGATAGAAAGTTGAATGCGTAGAACTACTCAGTGGCAGAGGAACGGAGTCAGGTGAGTATGGAAAGAGTGCATAACTCACGGACCCTGCTGGCAGGAATGACATTAAGAGGGAAAGAAGTTCCCTTGCCAAACTGTGGAAGAGAGGAATGGAAAGGCTCAAACGTAGAATGTATGAGACTTATAAGGAGAATATATATGTTCATTCCGTGATTAGAGAAATAGAGGCGGCTTGATCAGTGGATAATCCATGGTAAGCCGACTCAGAGAGGATTACCGAAAACGGGAACCCAACTCCCAAAACGATACACCTCCTAAGAGAAAGGTGTATCTATGTGGAGGATGTCTGGAGAACAGAATCCGAGGGAGTAAGAAAAAATGGTGGAAAAGTAAAAGGGGTAATACCTCTTTTTTTTTTTTTTTTTTTTTTTAGCGTCAGGAGGTAAAGCCTGCCATATTAAACGGCAAGATTTATGTTTAGAAGGTTTTGTGACGCTACCAGAACCTAAGAACATCAGTAAGTCTATGATTTGGGACTGACTGGTGAGAGAATAAAAGGTTACTGATATGGATTGAGAAGTATGGGAAAGCATACTGATCTCAGTCGGAGTGGGGAAAAGAATACTGAACCCCATCCCAGTTCAACATTAGAAGAATGCTGGCTACGAGAGGCAGCAGAAGAGATATATTGAAGAGGCCTTTGATGGAAGAAAAGGCATCTAAGGGAACGCATAGGAAACATGTGTAGGGAGCAGAACCTGTGCATCGTATGGAATGATGCAGACGCAGAGGAAAGTTTAGTTAAACTCAGCGTTAAAAGATTTGCCCTGTACACATGTAATTGAGACCATTCGAGAGGATAGAACCTACGTGGAGAAGGTCAGATAGAGCGTTCATTAAATCTCTTAGATATGTGGCCCAAGGACGCATGAAGTGAACAAGGGCCAAGGGTAGAGCTGCGCAGCTGTCTAGCTTATGAGTTGGAAAGCACATTGTCCCTATGCTGTCTGTCTGTATGCACAAAGAATTGTTGCAAAAGCAGTATTGGAAGGCATAAGGGCATAACTCATGGGTGCAACGTCCAGGACGTTTATGAGAAACTATGCTGGAGTGCAATAGATGCATAATGGGTTGACAGCTTTCAGGAGAAACTTTATAACCCTAAGGAATTGCGAGCATGAGTCGAAGGAGACTAGGTCCTAGTTCGAACTGGGATAAGAATCAGGGACGAAAGCAATGAAACCACTTAGGTCCATTGAGTATAGAATGTCACTGAATATAACCCATAGCAGTTTTGAATTATGAGAAAAATGCATAGTGGGAAGAAACCCCATAGCCCAACCATGAAAAGTTGAAAGGCTGAGGTTATGGAAAATATGCGCAGGGACATATAACAATGTATCAGAATGTCTGTGCGCATGCTGGACAAGAGGGTCTTAAGACTGTGGTGTCCAGAAGTGTTACAGAAGGGATTTATGGCAGTGACAGTAATCCCAGTTAGTAAATGTATAGTGAGTCCTGAAAAAAGTGAGAGCTCCTTGCATGTACTGAAAGTGGTTAGCAGTAGTCTATGCAAGGAAAGTGAATGATGTTACACTCCGCAGAGAAAACAGCATTCACCAACAGTGATGCAAGAGACAGTTCACTTACCGAAGCTGGTGCCAGCGGCAGAGCTTGGGGTTGTAATGTTGACTCACCATAAAGCACATAGAAACATTAAAATAATGTACTTACTGCAGTATGGAGTGATGGTAACCAAAGATACCATTGTACCTGTGACGTCTAAAGAAAGTTGGATTTTCTTAGGTCCAGGATGTGCGGAGAGTAACTATTTTCTGTTAAAAGAAAGAATAGTGCAATTAAAACTCCCCAACCCCCCTCCCTTCTCCCCTCTGCACTTCGTAGCGCCTGGGGGAGGGTACCGGGACTTTGGTACAAGGTGGGGTGGCCGCTCTGATATCTGACCAGATGGGAGACCAGGAGGTGTCCCAATGGAGGATATCATGTAGGCTCCTGCAGGTGTGTGAGCGGTAAGTGGTACCCGCATTTCTGTATGCTGTACAAGGAGACACTGAGACCTGTGGCCAGGCCTCAAGGTGGACTTGTACATGGGGCAATGGTTGCTGAATCTCATGTTTAGCAGATCAGCCAATGCAGCTGGACCTTGGTTGGGAGGGAACCAAGAGTCAGAGCATTGGTCGGCACAGGGACTTGTTACTGACAAGAGAAGAAGCCCTGCTGCAATCCCAAGAAGATAGAGGGGTTCTCCTGATATTGTGGCTAACATAGCTAACATAGTGATATGTGACACTAATACAGTTCTAAAAGGCACATGACCCAGAACTTTTCGAACCACGGTCCGAATGGGAGAACACAACTCTATGGGAATGCCGCCGAAGCGGGTACTTACCATCCGACGTGGATCGCCGCAAGACGAGCCGGTGAAGATTGTTGACCCCGACGGTCTCCGGAGTCCTCGAGGGTAAGGCCGGGGACGTAAACGTCCATCTCGCTCTGAAACCCGGTATGGTGGCACAGGTACAGAGGAGACAGGCCAGGCGTGAGTGGCGTTTAGACTGCTAAGTGTAACAGATGGCCATAGTCCCACACCACTTGACGGTGGGGCACGCCAGGAACAGAGGAGCCCTAACGGAACTCATGTTCCCTTCCCTCGTCACAGCGGCTCGATGTGTCGTGACGCCAATGCAGAAGCTGTCGGACCTGGATCCGGAAGTTCTGGATCACCAAGGACTGCCAAAACTGTAGGAACAGTGCTGATGGCAGTGGTGATGTCGCTCTGCCCGAGCGTTGTCCAGCCTGGAGAAGGATGGCACCGATGTGCTGGATGGCGTCAGCGGCGGACGATCACGATGTCGGCGATGATGGGTGCCACGGTGCTCGGCCCGGTCTTTCCCCAGCGCCGAGATGGAAGCCCTCGTCGTCCTGGAAGGCGATCGATGACGAACTGTCAGCACGCCTGCTCTGCTCCTGACACAATGGAGTGTCTTAAGCTAATACGGGGCTTAAAAAAGAACCCAAAGCGTGGAGCAATGTGAGGAGGCGAGGGTATTATGTGGCGGTGCTATGTCGGTATTGACGATATTGAAGGCAACCTAAGGGGCTTCGAGGATATCATCAAAATGGGTATGAAAAATCGTCGATGACTGGCCAGGAGAATGATGACAGTGACGGGCACTGACAGCAGTGGCATAGGTATCTTTGAAACGATGTGGAATCGAATAATCGAAAAACATTGCCATTATTGAAAAAGATACCGGCATCGACTGAGTCGAAGTCGAATCAATAGGGCGTCAAGGACACCGAAGGAAAACGGAGGTGTCGAGGGCATCAATGCATGGAGGCGGGCATTTATGCCGTTTGTGGCATGGCCACGGGCATCAACTATAGGGCCACAGACGTTGACGGTATCGATTTGGACAGACTCAGATTTCCAAGTGTACATGGCATCGGTGCCCCAGACACGTGTGTCGGTGGCATCGATATGGACACGTATGGAATCGATGGCATGGATCTCCCAGTCGATGAATTCCATCCCGGCATCAACGCCAGTCCTGGAATCGGCATGGGCATCGATGCCAGCCATAAGGCTGGCATTGGCATCAACGTCCATCCACGGAATCGAGCCGGCATGGATACCCACCGATGGGACCCACCTGGGCATCGAATTTCACCGATGGGAGCAGCCTGGCATCGACTGCCCTCGATGGATGCATTCTAACATAGATGCCCATGGATGAAACACCTGGGCATCGGTGTCCATCGATGCAAAAGGACCCGGCACCGATGCCATCGACGGACGGCCATCCGGCACCAATGCCATCGACGGACAAGCCATCCGGCACCGATGTCCATCGATGGGGACCATCCGGCACCGATGTCCACCGATGGGGACCATCCGGCATCGATGCCCACCGACAAATCGATGTGGCACCGATGCCCACCGATGGAAAAGGGCTGGACATCGGTGGGGAGGATGGGGCATCGATGGCATCCCCAAAAGGGGGGGTGGCATCGATGAAGTGACCCTGGGATCGTTAAAAAGTGTCTCGGGCAGCGGTGGCGGCGACCCGAGTATGCATGGCAGTGACTAACAGCGTGTGCGTCAATGGCATGCATCCGGGTAGGGACGGCACCGAGGAAGCCCAAGGAAAAAAACAGTGCGTAGGAGGAAAAAGCCTGGTAGCACTGAAAAGCAAAAAACATGGATAAAGGCATCAGGGCACCGTGGGGGGAGGGGCGCTGATGACATATAAAAGCCCAGGGCGGTTTAGGAGGGTCCCGGTGTAGCGATAGGGTATCGACTGCGTGAGGGTACCAGGGAACGAAGGACTTGAAGCTACAGAAGTCCTAAAGTTAAGGAAAAAATCCCTACCCCACTAGCATAAGCAAGCAGAGTGTCACAGAGATACTCGCAAGCTGTTTAAAGCTAACTGAAAAATGGGGGAAGGGAAGGCTTCAGTCAGTTAACAGCCTGAAGATAGTGACAGGAACCGACCGAAAAATAAGAATTAGTACTCACCGAGCGTCGTAAAAACGTACGCGGAGGGAGACCTGTGCAGGGAAAAGTGTTTTTTGAAGTGAAAAGTTAAGTGTTTCCATGAGGTAATTAGTTAAAAAATCCTCACAGAGCTCCAACCGCTATGCTGACTGCAGAGCAGAAAAAAGAAGACTGAGGGAGACACCTGTGGCTCACAGGGATAATTGCAGGCTGGGCATGCTCAGTGCACCCAGTGTGCCAGTGTCAGTCAAAGCTTGTTGAAACTTTGACAGAAAAGTTTTCCGTACAGGGCTCCATCCTCGATGTCACCCATTTGTGAGGACTACCATCCTGCTTGTCCTGTGAGAAAATGTGGATAAGTGCAAGGTGATGCATATAGGGAAAAATAACCCATGCTATAATTACACGATGTTGGGTTCCATATTAGGTGCTACAACCCAAGAAAGAGATCTAGGTGTCATAGTGGATAACACATTGAAATCGTCGGTTCAGTGTGCTGCGGCAGTCAAAAAAGCAAACAGAATGTTGGGAATTATTAGGAAGGGAATGGTGAATAAAACGGAAAATGTCATAATGCCTCTGTATCGCTCCATGGTGAGACCGCACCTTGAATACTGTGTACAATTCTGGTCGCCGCATCTCAAAAAAGATATAATTGCGATGGAGAAGGTACAGAGAAGGGCTACCAAAATGATAAGGGGAATGGAACAACTCCCCTATGAGGAAAGACTAAAGAGGTTAGGACTTTTCAGCTTGGAGAAGAGACGACTGAGGGGGGATATGATAGAGGTGTTTAAAATCATGAGAGGTCTAGAACGGGTAGATGTGAATCGGTTATTTACTCTTTCGGATAGTAGAAGGACTAGGGGACACTCCATGAAGTTAGCATGGGGCACATTTAAAACTAATCGGAGAAAGTTCTTTTTTACTCAACGCACAATTAAACTCTGGAATTTGTTGCCAGAGAATGTGGTTCGTGCAGTTAGTATAGCTGTGTTTAAAAAAGGATTGGATAAGTTCTTGGAGGAGAAGTCCATTACCTGCTATTAAGTTCACTTAGAGAATAGCCACTGCCATTAGCAATGGTTACATGGAATAGACTTAGTTTTTGGGTACTTGCCAGGTTCTTATGGCCTGGATTGGCCACTGTTGGAAACAGGATGCTGGGCTTGATGGACCCTTGGTCTGACCCAGTATGGCATTTTCTTATGTTCTTATGTTCTTAAGACGAAAGAAATCCCTGGAAGAGGCCTGATCATCAATAGGTGAAGGAACTGGCTACTTGGGCTTGCAGTTGGTCTTCACTGGAAGCTAAGATGCAGCTTGAGCATGTACTTCTGAAACTCCCAGACTACACCTGAACAGCGCATTTTTTCCCCTATTAAAATTTCTATATGATACTGCAAGTATGTGCATACTCATGAGCTTTATCAAGTATCAAATATGTACATGCATGTTACTTACACTCATATATGCTATTTTTCTGCATGCAACTCTTTCAAAATTCACTTGTTTAAAATCAAATATGATGAACTAATGTAACAGCAGTGCCAGAGATTAGTTCTCCCTAAAAATGACTGGGGTTTACTTGGAAGATTTACGTCAACCACATTTTTGGTTACTTTAAGCTACGCCATAGATTTTTCCTTTATTGTTTTTCTTTTTTGGTGACGATGCAGAGGATGGCCATTTTCATGCCTGGGGCCTGACTCTTGCCTGTTGCCTGCTTGTATCTGGTTCCTGCTTCCTGCCTGGTAAACCCTGGTGGCTGCCTTTACTCAAGGGCCTCAACCCACCGGGAACAGTGGCTGCTCCAGGCCAAAGATGCCTGCTCCAACTAAGATCTGGCCCCCGTGAGACACAACCCTTGCCAAGGCACAATACCTTTCCCGGCCTTTTTGGACTGAGCCGTAACACCCTGAGTGATTTAGGGTATGGATTTAAAATAGGGACCTTACATTAAATTAATATATTTTTTTCAAAATCATTTTTATTACGACAAGGAATATACAGCCATCCAAGATCAGACCTCTCATTTGAAGGCATAGCATAACAACAAATAAACAGAATATTAAAAGAAAACAGATTTTACCTTCCCATCTCATTTTTTTTTTTTATAAGATCCAACACGCCTTACTTCCCAAGAGCAAAAAAAGAGAGAGAGAAAAACATCCCTTTCCCCTGAATACCCCCTGCACCACTTGCAGCAGGCACACCAAGCACACCCACACATCAGTTCAGCTCTTAAAACTCTATTATTTTCCAAGATGTAGAATACCCCATATCTTTAAGTCTCCTTTTTTTCATTTTGTGGCAACAAATCAAAGAAACATTGCCAAGCAGACACATAATCCTTTAGCATTTGTCGTGCGAGAAAGCACGCATCATATCTTTCCATTTGCTGAATAGTGAACATTTGTTCCCGCCATACATTTTGGGAAGGGGATTCCTCAGTTATCCAATCTTTCAAAATTCAATGATGTGCCACCAAGAGAGCTACATTCATTAACCCCAGTTGCCCCTTGGACAACTGAGGATACAAAGTTTGCATGTGTTCTTCATCACCCAGAGCGAGAATTCCTCCCACTAAGGTCAAATAGATTGCAGGTACCCTGATATATTTGTAATAAGTTATCAAGGGATATAGTCCTTGAAAGCTAGCCACAATCATTAAGTCAGTCCAATAAAAATGTTTTGCCAAAAACCTATTTATAGATTGATATTTCTAATCTATCCCAGTAGACTAATACAACAACCATAGTACTTTATTAAAGAACTACAAAGTTCACATTTGTGCATTTGAAATTGCACAAATTTAGTCTTAATAAAAAGTCTGGCAAAAGGCTGAAACTTCAGTAAAAATTAACCACCCATTTAGAAAATAATATAGATTCTGCACAGATACAGCAAGCGCCGTGGATCTTTGGCAAACATCCGATTTTAAAGCAGCCCATGAAATTTCTTTAGATCCTCAGTAGCAGTAGTAATGTTCAGATTCTAGAGGAAGTACCATTAAAAGGATAGAGGTAGTCCAGAGAAATGTTACTAATATGAAACAAGGTCTGCAGTGGACCACAAAGTCTATGAGATGAAACATACCTTATAGGGAGGAGAGAGTAGGAGTAATTGATAGAGACATTCAATACCTCAAGCATAATACAATTTGCCGCATCTCAGAAAATATATAGTTGCGATGGAGAAGGTACAGAGAAGGGCGATCAAAATGATAAAGGGGATGGAACAGCTCCCCTATGAGGAAAGGCTAAAGAGGTTAGGGCTGTTCAGCTTGGAGAAGAGACGGCTGAGGGGGAACATGACAGAGGTTTTTAAAATCATGAGAGGTCTAGAATAGGTAAATGTGAATTAGGTATTTACTCTTTTGGATAATAGAAGGACTAGGGGGCATTCCATGAAGTTAGTGTGTGTAGCACATTTAAAGCTAATCGGAGAAAAATATTTTTCACTCAATGTAGCTCTGGAATTTGTTGCCAGAGGATGTAGTTAGTGCAGTTAGTGTAGCTGTGTTTAAAAAAGGTTTGGATAAGTTCTTGGAGGAGAAGTCCATTAACTGCTATTAATCACATTTACTTAGGTAATAGCCACTGCTATTAATTGCATCAGTAGCATGGGATCTTCTTGGTGTTTGGGTAATTGCCAGGTACTTGTAGCCTGGAGTGGCCACAGTTGGAAACAGGATGCTGGGCCTGATAGACCCTGGGACTGACCCAGTATGGCAATTTCTTATGTTCTTAAAAAGCAAACCTTTTCCAGTGCAAATGAATTTCTAAAACAAGAAATCCAAGGGGCCAGACTCAGGAGCAAAACCAGAAAAGTTTTCTTCACAGAAAGGCGTGATGGAAATGTGGAACAGTTAAGCCAGTAGAGGTCAAAACATTAACAGAATTCAGGAAAGCATGGGAAAAGCACAGAGGATCCTTTGGTGCAAAGTAATGAAAGGAAAATCAGAGATCAACTACAATCTGCTGCACTGCAACAGAAAGAGAGTAGATCGGCCTTACATATGACATCATACTCTGATTTGCATTCAGCATTTTAGTAGAAGCAAAATTAATAATAGTGGGATAATAATAATAGGAGTAGAAATAGTAATGTTAGTGGTAGTAGAATTACTAATAGTTTGGGGTTTGGCACATAGTCAATTACTTCTATCTGATCATTATCAAAGACAGATGTAGAAAACATCATACATAATATTTTTCTGGTATTCTGGTAAAGATACATTAAAGCTGTTAGAAAATCTGCACTTGCCTTATTATTTCTCATATATGCAGATTGAAATATATGATATTTTTCAACATGCAATCTCCAATAATAAAAATGTACAGCGAGCACTGTACATTAGACTTCACAGAAAGGAGTATCACGGTTTTCCTGATTAAGAATGATTCTGCATTTCCTCTCACGTAATCATTTGTAAATACCTGAGAGCTGCAGCCTATGTAAATATACTGCACATAAATCAATACATGAGGGAGAAGCTTTCAGTTATTTCTACTTACATTTTATTTACATTGGGCTGAAATATTTACAGACCTGTGCTTTGCCATCCAGAGCGCATGAAACTAATGATCAAAGTTCAGCTCTCATTGCATTTGTACTGAATAGCAGAGTCCCGATCACTAATCAACATACAGGGTGTCATTCTAAATCCAAAGTACCTATTTTGTACTTTTATTTTGTTATATTTAATTGCACATGCTTTGAAAGCACTTCTAGGAAGCAGGGCTCAGACTGAAATAAATAATAAATCGTGCTGCAGGGATATGATGAAGGCCAAGCCGGAGATCAGCCAGGGTGGCTCTGCCATTTCACAACAGGAAGGAGAGATGGGTAGACAGGATGGGTCCTTGTGATCGCTTTTGGCTGTCTGGCTCACTAGGCTGGACGTTTGGTAATGGAAGGTTTTGATATGACCCCAGCGGCAGGGAATCAATGTAAAGCTCGCGAGGACGGGTAAAGATCAACTACGTCCAGTTTTGCAGCTCCTACCGTCTGCTGAGAATAGAGAGAGAGGTAAAAACAGCAGCTTCATATCGTTGCATAATGGGAAAGACTCACAGTTCAATCAATCAGCACTATTAACTTCCATGAACCTAAAAATGTTATATTCCATAAACGGTGAAGATATTGTTCCAAGGTCTAACTGTACAGCATAACCATGGTAACCTCAAAGCAGAGAGATGCTATTTCTACCCTTGTTATTAATACTTCTACACATGCACAAGGAGTTTGGGACTTTTCCATTCTGTGTCTATGGATGAAAAAGCTTAGTAAATCAGGAAGAGATTATAGCAATACACAATATTAGGAGACTCCAGCAGATGTTAATACACTTTTGTAATTTAAACCAGTACCCACTTTGGTAGGGAGCTGCACAACCAGGAAAGGTAAAAGCCAAGAAGCAAGAGCGTCTTGCACAGAACTGAACATTACATGCAACCAGAGTGCCCCCTGCTGCACACACAACAAGGAGACCACCATTTCTTCCTTACATTTATAAAGCAGTTTTAATGTATATCCATGACAAATCTATAATTTGTAACCCTTCGGGGGGTGTTTTAGGTCCCAAGGGCCCACAATCTCATTTATATCTTCAGGGCTGCTCAGGCTAACTAACCATTCACTCCCACGCTGACTCTCAATCCCTGGGGGGGGTGAATCCATTTTCTGGGGGGACGCTCTTGCTTATGACCCAGATGATGAAAGGTCACCGGTGTGCGCTGTGCTTTAAGTTCTTCTCATGAGGTGAGAGGCTATAAGAGCTCAGACAGGACCAGGTCTGGGTGTTAACGTTTACTGATTCATAAAGTTAAATAAAGTCCATTCTCCAAAATGAGGAGAGCACATCTGACTGCAGTTACAGGGTTTCTCTCTGGGCAGGAAGGTGTCCTTATTGCAGACCTCGGGGTAGAGCCCATGGGGATTTTAAGTGCGCTTACTCTCCCTGCCGCTGTGCAATCCTAGTGAGAGGGTTCCCTTTTAACTGCAAACATCCTAACTTAGACATCATCTTTCCCGTGGACACCCAGCCTGTCCTGATCCCTGTTCTGAATCCGGATGGGATCTCCTTCTCTTGTCATTTCTTCCTTTGCTTCAGCTGTTCCTCTAACCTGAGCTCTTACTTCAGGTGATTTCTCTCGTGCAAAAATCTGGGGACCAGGCAATTAATCCTGGGCTGAAATCCCAGTGGGGAGGGGAATCCAAACCCCTCCCCACTTCTCCAAAAAATCAGGATCTCTTCTCTGCTCTGTCTCTGGCAGCAGGATCCATCACTGGTGCTTGCCTACCTAGGCTCACAGGGCTTTGATCCTCTCTAGAGAGCTCCTTCGTCCCAACGGGTATCGGGCTTAGAAGTCTATCTCACTGTAAATTATAAGAAGGACCCTCTGGCAGGGAGTCACAGTGAGGTGTCTCTTCTAAAATAAAACTCCTGTGTGCAAGGCTGAGAGGCCCCCACCAGAGTGTGGAAGAAATACGTTTACTCTGCAGCCGCTCTCTCTAACTGAATCCCACGAGTCTTAAAATGGCAGGGCTGAATCTCCAGATGGGAGGGACTGATGGCTCCCTAAGGGGTAGATTTTAAAAGATGCAAACACACGTCCATGTGCACGCAGTTCCTGGCACGTGCACACAGGCGAGCCGGTTTTATAACACGCGCACGCTGGCACATGCATGTTATAATATTGGGTGGCCATGCGCACATGCACGCCAGATTTTATAATCCATGCGCACATGTGAGGGCAGCGCGCACAAAGGTGGGTGAATTTTTGCAAAGTCCGCACGGCGGCGCAATCAGGCCTTCCCCAGTTCCCTCCCAGTCCGCTCCAATTAAGGTTGTAAATTAGAGGCCAATTTTCAAAGAGTTTAGGCGCATAATTTTGGAATTAGGCTCTTAAGTTGGCCCTTCTGAAAATTTACTAGAGCTGAGTGTCTAAATTTAGGCTCTTAGTTTCACTTGCCTTCTAAATTTAGAAACTTAAAATTTGGTGCGTACAGGGGTAGAATCAGAGCAGGAAAACAAAGTTAGCACCTATTCTCACCACAAGGCACCTAACGTAAGGGTCAATTTAAAAAGGGGCGTGCAGACGTCCATGCACAGGCAGTTCCCGGCGCGCACACATGGACGCGCTGATTTTATAACCTGCAAGCATCGCCGTACGCATGTTTATAAAATCTGATACCTGTGTGCACCGAGAGGGGACTTCCTTAACCCCCTAACCTATCCTGCCTCCCTTTTCCCCTCTCTGCCCCGATCCTTAAACCGCACCTAACTACCCCAATTCCTTTTTATTTTGGAACTTACCTGCTCTCCTGAGTAGAACTGTCCCAGTCTGCCCCTGCCCCGCCCTTTTTACAAACCCGGCTCTTCCATGTGTATCTCCTGCTATTGCCATGCGCTGGGTTTTAAAAATTCACCCTTTAGGGTCCTAAATCTAAGTAAATGAATAGGGTTATAGGATACTAAACTGATGTGAATTTTCAACTGAAAACTTAGGCCCCTAAATTTGTCTGAGAATAGACTCCTGTAGGTCCATATTGGTCTTATGTATTGTTTCATTTTGCCCCGCCCCGTACATAGGAAGAGTGGATAATAAATGTTTTAAATAAATAAGTAATATTCAGCGGGATAAATGTTCTAAAGTTACCCAGCTACATGCAGCCGGATAACTAAAATAGCCAACTAGCTCTATTTGAAAATAACCGGTTAGGGTTTTTTTTATAGTTATCTGACTGTATGGCTGGATAACCAGGAACTTAACGGGATATCTTCACGTCTAGCACTGGAAGCATAAATGGAGGGTAATGTGTGCTCCCAGTGTTGCTTCTGTCAGGAGCAGCGCTTGAGTGCCAGGCGTGGGTGAGTTTAGACCGCACTATCAGCAGAGGATTTTTGTGGTATCGGGGACTGGGATGGTGGGATGCGGCCCCACCATTGGGACTGCAGGGGGGGGGGTCCAGGGGTGCATGATTTTCAAGATCTTAATTAACATCCTCTTGCTGCCATCCGCTAGAAATTCCATCTCCAGAAGTTGGAGTGGGAGCTTCCCCACACAGTTCAAACTCATTACCTAAAGAACTGCAAGCTATAACCTCTTAGAAAACTCTTTTTTTACGAAGCCCTTTGGAGCGGAGTCTCCTGATGTATGACACGAAAGACTCACCTATCACCTTCCCCCCCGCAGGCCCTTAGACTCTGCTTCTCTTTGTTTTCAATCAGCCTGCATGGTCTCCTTTCGGAGCACTGTGGGTGTGCAGTGCACTCCACTTATCCACCACAAGCTTGATATGCAGTGCACTCCAGTTATCCACCATGATAAAAAAAGACGACCAAATCAAAATATGTTTAAAAGAACAACTCTGATTTTATTTTACATTATTATTCTTTATCATAAATCATATACTGCATATAAGCAAAAATGGATACACAGGAAACAAAAGTATACTTACATAATATACGGAGCACAGCGCTGGCTCTGGAACAGATTTTGCTTAAAAAAAAACTGCTACATCCCAGCTCTACTTGTATAGGTTAAAACAGCAAAGTCAGCAAGCCATCTACATACTGCTGCTTGATATGCAGTGCACTCCACTTATCCACCACAAGCTTGATATGCAGTGCACTCCACTTATCCACCACAAGCTTGATTTGCATGAGTTTGCAGAATACAAATGGAATGGGGCGGTGGTGATGGTGGATGGGGGGGGGGGGGGGGGGCCCAGCCTTCGAACCCCAACATTTTACAGTTTGGGGGGTGGGGATGCACAGCCCATCAGGGCCATCAATTAAATTAGGTTGGGGAAGGAAGAGAATCGCGGTGCAGGCTCTTTTATTTATTTATTTTTACATTTTGACAGCGCTACTTAACTGCATATCTTTTGAAGATATCCTACTGCAGACAGAACTGAAAATCAGGTAAGTTAGCTGGATAGCTCTTTCTCCTCAAAATGCCCAGGATCACCTTTTTTTTCTGGCAAGATTTTAGATGCCATTTAATCACATAATTTGTGAGTTATCTGTCTTAATACATTTAAATATTGATTTCTTAGGAATCTAAATTTAGGGGCACTGTTTTTCTAGAACATTAGCATCTTAAGTTTTATTGATTTTTGATAATATGGCCATAAAAAAACACATATAACCCAATTTAAAACATCTGAATGTAGAAAGAAACAACAAGAAGTTCAAAACATACTAACTGAAGCACAAAGAGAATGAAAGAATTGATACAACGTAATGACTAAAATGTGAAATCTGTTATATTATTTTATTCTATTTTAATTTTCTTTATCCCCTCAACCATGTCTTAAAACCTTGTCAAATGCAACAGAACAATTCAATTGATATCAATGCCTATTTATGAAAACTACCTCCGTTACCAGTCGTACCTTTTGATTTATAGCTATAAATATTACTTTAGTAAACCACTGTGATCTTTTACATGGAACAATGGTATATAAATGTCTAAATAAATAAACATGTACAGTTAAATGCATATTATCAACAATTATGAGGTGGTTGTAATCTATCCCTATATATTTCCAAACAAATTTTCAGTAACCCATTTCACATTCCAGCAAGTGCATGTGTTATAAAATGGACACATCTGGTCAAGGATTCTCCATTGCAGCAAACACCATGGATGTACACAGGCGTGTTTGGAATTGCAATCTAGCATGGAAACTTTATAATAGTGCCTTGTGCTTTGTATAAACTCCTGCATCTGGGAGCATGCTTATGTTTACCATACAAGAAATACCTCTTGCCATATATATATATATATATATATATATATATATATATATATATATATATATATATATATACACACACACACACACACACACACACACACACACACTGGTGATACATTGGCTATACTGCAATGACTATTACCGAATGCCATCAATATATTAAAAGTAAACCTTACACCAGGTTTTAAACTCAAATATCAAAGGGGCCACTCAATGGCAAAGGTATGCAGTCTCACCTTCAAGATCACAGTGCACTACATAACGTGAAGCATCTTTACTGATCAGTTTTCTATAGTAGACCCACAGTATCATTGTTATACATTGTGCCACTAGTAAGGCTCTGCCTTATTGACCAAGATTATGCTCGTGGTGGCACTGGAATGACAGGCATGTATCTTGCTCACATCTTAGCTGTGTCCTTTCTCAATCTCGCTGAGGCTGTGCTTCCTGCCAGAGATGCTTTATTGAAAGTGATAAGTGAGGGAGGAGGGGCTGCCTGGAGAGTTTTCAAAGCAATATTGCACCTTCCGTCAAAGAGGAAAAACATGACCCCGCAATGACCCCCAAGACTCATTCATTCGCATTGATGCAACGTTTGCTGTATTTCATCTGCCAAGTGACGAGCCGCAGAGAGCAGGACAATGACTCACACAGAGCGCGGAAGATACTGTTTCCTGTCACTGAAGATCTTGGTCCATCACAGACTTAGAAAAGAAATATAAGCCACCACAAAGGAAACTTTCTGCAATGGTATTAAAAGGTTTAGCTGTATTAGAGATGTGTTTTACTGGATATACTATCCAGACAATGGCCTTCATTCAATAAAAAATTGTTTCCATAGGCACAGAATAACGTCCAAGATATCCAAAATGACATGAGAAAACTAAGGTAGCATCTTAAAGTGATTTCCTGAAAGCGATGTATTCTATTTACTTATTAGATCATCTGCCATTCATTGAAAACATCATGCTGGAGTTCAATAAAACATTCAGTGTTGTAGTTGCCCTATTGGTCCACTTGAACAAGTAAAGATAGGGTTCAGCAAACAAGTGAACTTCGATTGTAAGCTCTCTGGGGATAGGGAAATATCTACAGTACCTGAATGTAATCCACTTTGAAGCACTGAAAAAAGTGTAAAAAAGCAGAATATAAATAAATAAATAAATTAAATAAAAAAGTTAAGGTGATGCCTTTTTATTGGACTAATGCAATACAACTTTGGAGCTATGCACTCTTCACCAGCTGGAATCACCCATTTATTTATAAATAATTTATGTATCACCTAACAGAATACATCTTTCTAACGGGCTGATATAGTACAGTGCGCTCTGGTGTTAGCCCGGGTTCGGCCACACATTTTTGACGCGCTTGCTTTACCCCTTATACAGTAAGGGGTAATAGCGCATCGAAAATGTGCGGCCAACCCCCCCGCACCAAAATCTAATAGCGCCCGCAACATGCAAATGCATGTTGCGGGCGCTATTAATTATTCCCACGCAATCCAGAAAGAAAAATGTGCAGCAAAGCCGCAGATTTTACTTTAAAGGTAGGCGTTAATTTCTGCAGGCGCCGGGGAAGTGTACAGAAAAGCAGAAAAAAAACTGCTTTTTGTACACCCTCCGATTTAATATCATAGTGATATTAAGTCGGAGGCCCCAAAATTAAAAAAAAAATGTAAAATTAAAAAAAAAAAAAAAAAAAAAGAGGACGGACGCTCATTTATGCCGGCGTCCATTTTCCGAACCCATGGCTGTCAGCAGGTTTGAGAACAGATGCCGGCAAAATTGAGCGTCGACTGTCAAACCCGCTGACAGCTGCCGCTCCTGTTAAAAAGGAGGCATTAGGGACGTGCTAGTGTCTTTTTACCATGGGCCCTCATTTGCATACTAAATCGCACACACAGGAGAGTGGCCTGAGCATGCATTGGGTGAGCGGGTGCTCACCTCGGAGTGCCGGTTCTCCCACGGGTTTTACTGTATCGGCCTGTAAGCGATTTACAACATGGATGATATTCAGATATATATATCTTTAAAAATGGCGCAGGCCATCCAGTGCTCCTACCATGTGACAGGGGCCAGCCAATGGCACTGATACCCTGTCACATGGTAAGGGCAAAGGGCCATCGGCGCCATTTTGATTAGTGGCAGCCGACAGCGGGAGATCGCTCCCGGGACCCCCACTGGACCACCAGGTACTTTTAAAAAGTTTTGGGGGGGGGGGGGGTTGGGAGGGTGCGGGAAGCTAAGGGATCTGTTTTAAAGGGTCAGGGTGGGTTTTTTGTTTATCGACTCGGGCGCAGTCGATAAAAAAAAATGATCGGACCACACGAAAAAATTTCACAATGTGAATTAGAACCAGAATCGGAACCGATTCCGGTTCCGATTCACATCTCTACCAGTAACATTTCTGTACGACAGCCACGCCTAAAACCAGCTTGAGCCAGATCCAAAAAATCAGCTGATTCTAAGAACTTGGAAACTTGCTTAGTGACAGCTTTATCTAGCACCTTAGCTACAAAAGAAAGATTTGATATAGGTCTATAATAACTACTACATAATCTAGGATCTAGACTTTCATTTTTCAATAAAGGAGAAACAGGAGAAACACAGTTTTACATTGGGTAGGCACAGAACCAACTTCCAGTGACTTATTAACCAATTTCTGTAGACAAGCCAAGACTGTATCTGAACAACCTTTAAGTAACCAAGATGGACAAGCATCTAAAAAATGGTTAGTTGACTTAATATGGCTAACCACTTGTTTAACCTCTAAGAGTGAAAGAGACTCAAAACTATCCATCTTAACATCAAGATTTTCATTATGAACTAAATCTTCATCACCCTCTGATTGCACTGAATCAGCCCCCACCAACTGACCCAGTAAAACCTCAACTTCTTCCCTAAAAAATTTAGCCAAATGATTACAATCTGGGACCCCATCAAAAATAGGTGTACTTTCTTCTGATTACCAACTAATGACCTTCTCCACACTATAGAGAATTTGGGTGTTATAATTCACTGCTTTTATCTTATTCATATAGTATTTCCTCTTCACTAAAACAATCTCTTTAAAATAGGCTGAATTAGTTTTCTGCCAAATCTTTTTTTCTTCTAAACCAAAATTATTATGCCATTTTCTCTCTAAATTATGGCATTTTCTTTTAAGATCTGCTAAGTCAGATGAAAACCAAGGAGAATTCATAAATCTAACCTTTAAATTTCCCTTTTTTAATTTCCCCCTCTTTTCCCATTACCTCAGATAAAAGATCCAACTACCCCTGATTTAAATTTTCGATATCCTCCTCATTAACCTACTCCAACAAGCATCAACACATTCATCCAAAGATGAATAGAATTTAGAGAAGTCAATGTTTCGCCAATTACGAAAAACACCCACATCATCTTTATTCTTGTCTACAGTTTGTTTGTTGACTCTTATCTTTGAAAGTAACAAGTTGTGACACTTAACTTTTAAGAAGTCATTATAACCTAAAGGAGCTGGATGCAGAGCCTAATAATAGTTAAAACAGAGAGCTATGAAATTTCATACCTTCCAATTCACCAGGTGCTCATCCCATTTCCACCCCTCTTAATGCATGATACTGATCAGGACACTTGACCTTCCTAGCCTCACTCTTTCTCTCTCCATTTTCCTTAATATTTCTTCAGTTAGAGACAAATGTTTACATCTGCACGGTAGGCGTGTGCCACTGTATGCATGGACAATATATAAAATGTGTCTTGTTATCAAAGGATATTTTCCAGAGGCACAGAATGACAAAATGACCTCTTTTAGTTTCTAAACAAACAATTACTATAGTATAGTGGTCTTCAACCCAGTCCTTGTGGACCATTCGTCCAGTCAGAATCTCCAGAGAATATGCAGGACATATATTTCCATGTACTGCCTGCATTGTATGCAAATGTTTAACACGCGTAACCATTGTGGACATCCTGAAAACCAGACTGGTCAGCTGGTCCCCAAGGATTAGGTTGAAAACCATTGGGGACTGCAGGACGAGGTGGTTCCCAGACCATAGATTGACAGTGTTAATGAGTTTTATAGGTGAAAAAACCTCTTTCAAAAACTTCACTCTCCTCTCTGTGGGGAAAAAGGGGGAGCTGAGGCTGGGATAGGGGGTGGGTCAACTGAAGTAAACACCATTATTTCATTTTGAAATCCCAATGCATTCTTTAGCCCACATACTCTGCATTTGCAAAGTATATGAGGTAAGAGTCCTCTGCAACACTAACTGGCCATTGAATTTTAAAAGGAAATCTTCACAGGGAGTTTCTCTTTAAAAAACATTTTGCAGGGTTGCAGGTAGAAAGTACCCATGGCCTGGCACGCTCTGTAGGGAAGCTGAATATTGGCCAAAAAAGAAGCATCATTAAGGGATAGTGAAGAAAGAAAACAAGAACTAAACAAGCAGAACAGCAAGACAATAGTGTGGAAAGGAATTTAACAATACAGCATGAAATGTACTCCATAATACCTCTGGGAAGAAAAGAAACATATGCCTTTGGACTTTGTGGTAATGCTATTTTCTGGTCGGTTTCATGATTTTATTATAGCTCCTGAGTGGATGAAAAGAGTTTATGAACTACATACCCAATGAATTCCAGTTTGCACAAACATGCTTTTATTTGCAATGGAAATTAAAAAGTGTAGGTTCAGTACTTATCTAATAACAGCAAAACTACTAATGGTTGCTACCGTAGTACTTATATAAAGCAGTAATTCACAAAGGGCCGTCACATGTTGAAATAAGCACAGTCTAGGGAAACAACAAAAGGCAAAATTGCTCTTGGTTTTTCTCTGAGCCCTTCTGGAAATTATTAGACTTTTTAGGCAGTTTCAGTACCCACAATGATCATCATCTCTATTCTGCATTCAGTCAAAGCATAAGCCAGCATCATTGCTAAGATGGACTTGGGGAAAACCCTACTCTTAGGGACCTGCCAGGTCCTTGCGACCTGGATTGGCCACTGTTGGAAACAGGATGCTGGGCTGGAAGGACCCTTGGTCTGATCCAGTATGGCAAGTTCTTATGTTGTGTGTATGTAACAAACTGTTCCCACATCCACACTGTGCTATGTCATTACTGATTATTTTGTTTCTCTAGTGCATGGTAAATGGATGTCACATGTATTTACTTATTCATTTTGTAAATGCTCTTCCTAGTAGGTAGAGAACACTAATACACTCAAGTGAATGTTTATTTCAGTTAGGTTTAGCTATGAAATTAGCCATACATCATGACACGCATTGCTAGTGACAAGAATGAGATTTCAAAGTAAACGATAGAAGAGAATGATCACGTCATCCATCCAGTCTAATTAAAATTCTTCATCTCAGTTTCTCTGAGTAGGTGAACACGTAAATTCTTCAACTTCAAACATCAGCCCCCTTATCCGCCTCCCCCACACTCCAAGTCTTATATCCAACCTCTCTGTCTTTTTTCTACCACTGCTCTTCATATGTCACCCAAGCACATTTAAATTCCATGACTGTGCTGGCCTTCAACAACTGGTAGTTACCCTGGGCCTTGGCTTTGTCATCTTCCTCTTAGCAGCTCACCCAAGATTTACCACCAAGTTTTGTAATAATCCATTCAGCCACCAAAAGTAGCAAGGCTGGCCTCAAACATCCATGTGTGTTAATGCTGGGGCTATAACTATGGCTGCCCTGTACAGGCACAACAAAAGACGAGACGTCCTTTATAGTTCGAAATATCTTTAATGTATATCAGGCAAATGTTTCAGCATCACCAACATGTTTATGATAACAACTTTACGGGCCGTGTTTCAAAAAACTGTGTTTGCAGGGAACCCCCAATGGACAAAGCCCAAGGGAAACAGTAACAAATGGCTTCTCAAGTGGTGAATCAGACAAAGCTGATTTTTTTTTCTAGCTGTACATGTCCTAGTTAACATTTGTCTTCTGTAGGTTTTCCAATAAATATGAATGCAAATTATCTTTCAGTAATTTGATTGCCAAAGTGTTTAGGGAATCTGCCCCTACAAGCTCTCATCTACTCAGTTTTCAGATTAGATTGATCCAGATATGATCAGGAACGAAACTCCCAAAAATGTATTCCTATGCTACCGTGTGCTTCATGGTGAGTGCACATTAAGTGCTTTGCAGTGGGGGAAGGAAGACGTTAGTAGGATGTTTCCTTCAGTTTGTGATATTTTCCTCTTTAAAGGCAAAGGAGCCCGGAAGCGATTTAGCTCAGCAGGGCAAAACCTCTAAGAGAATTAAACTAACGTCAGTTCAGGAAAAGGAGCGAGGACTAGTGACCATCACCCCGCAGTAAAAGTCTGCTGGAACTCCTGCATTATTGAAAATTCACCACAATCACTGCCATAGATGCCCTTGAGGTTGACTCAAGAGAGAACTGTTTCCTGATGCTAGAGTCCCCTGCTGCACTGTTACTGAGTAATGGAAGTAGTGTTACAGACTTTTGGCTTGAAAATGTTTACATCTATTTGATGAGCCAATGACATTCAAGTTAATTGAGTGAGAGCTCTTTAAAGGGTGAAGTTGGAGGTGAATGAATCCTTATATTATCCAGATGGATGCTTAGAGAAAAAAAACAAAAACCAAAAGATAATGTAGGTTTATGTACAAAAATCATGTATTTGAAGGGCAGGAAAAAAAAAAGATTGTTAAAATCATTTCATAAACAAAGAGGATAATATGTACTAATATGCAAAAAAGTCTGCACAGTATTTACAAAATAGAATACACAATTTTTCTATTGGAAACTATTAGAAATAAGCCTGGTAGAAAAATGGCTTGTGAAAATTTGCAGTTTGAAATTGCACAGACGTGCAGCCAATTTTGCCTGTGAACTCAAGTTTGCACATAAGTTTAACTATGCAGTAAGAGTTAATGAACTGCTTCATCCTCCATTTCAGTAACCCAGCTATCCTAGCTGAATAAAATTTCACACACAAGCAAAAATGCCAAATAATGCACACTGCTTGGTATTTTAAATCGCAAAGCAACATTTGCACAGTTTTTTCTGCATTTTACTACAGAATCCTCATTTGCAAATTCCTCACATAAGAATTATTATTGCTATCCATGGTATTTTTTAGCCTCATAGAAGCAATTTATTTCATAGGTCTCAGAGCTTGGAAGGCAACTTTTCTCATCAGAAACTAAGAACAAAAGATAATTTAGGTTTGGGTATAAAAACCATGCTTGTGTTCAAACAGCAGCACAGTTTATACCTTCCAAGTTGTATACTGTTTGCTCTAGGAATTCTTCAGAAAAGGAATTTTTGATACTGGGTAGTAGTTTTCCAGTTTAGCTTGGTTAAGAGAGGACTTTTATTATTATTATTAGTAGTAGTAGCAGTAGCAGCAGTAGTAGTAGTAGTAGTACTAGTAGGAGCAGTAGAAGTAGTAGTAGCAGCACCAGCAGTAGTAGTAGCAGCACCAGCAGTAGCAGTAGCAGCAGCAGCAGCAGTAGTAGCAGCACCAGCAGTAGTAGCAGGAGTAGTAGTAGTAGTACTAGTAGGAGCAGTAGAAGTAGTAGTAGAAGTAGTAGCAGTAGCAGCAGCAGTAGTAGTAGCAGCAGCACCAGCAGTAGTAGCAGTAGCAACACCATAGCTCTTTTTAGAGCAGTTGATAGCAGCCCTTCTGAGAAGGATGATTCACAATTTTGATGACCTGATCTGAAAGGGCCCAACTTGCTACTTCACTAATTTAGGTGCTCATGAGTCACAGGAACAGAAAGTCAGCCATAGGCTGACTTTCTGTTCCTGTGACTCATGAGCCACCCAGAGACTCTTTATAAGGCTCTCATATAAGGTTTTGGTGGTGACCTCAGTTTGGGGGGGGGGGGGGCAGTTTTACAAGCACAGTCATATGTACGAACAGCACAGTGAGGAAAGGTACACTGTAGAAATCTTATTTGTCACTCCAAATCCTCACTCCAAATCACATCAAATCTTCACTGATGTGCACTATGCTGTTTGTACCTCTGACTGTGCATGTACAACTACCCCCAAACCTACGGCACCATCAAAACCTCACCCCAAGTTACTGGTTGTCCCTCCTACAGTGGTATAAAAATGTTGACTAATATGTGTGCCTCCCAGAGGTGCGCTCTCTCTCTCTCCCCTCCCCCCTCAAAATGAGATTTGTGATTTTTAGGTCAAATCCTGTTTCGGACATATCATACAGCATAACGCCAGGAAAAAAGGTGTAGTTATTTCTGGCGTTAAAACCTGAGATAATGTGCGTTATGCTATTGCACACAATGCTAAGCACCCCTTATTTTAATTTACTCTGCCCTAACTCTACCCAAACTCCTCCCCATTTGGGAAAACATTTAAAATTTGGAAATGTATCTCGCAATGCATTGTTTATCACAGGTGTTATGGCGTTATCGCAGGCGTTAGGGCCATTATACCCACAATAAGGCCCTAATGCAATTTGATAAATAACCCTGTTGGTATGGTACTGTGGTATCCATTACTACACTGCAGCTTTCGGTACCTGGCTGAAGATCCTCCATGGACAAATGCACCAACTCCCATAGGCAGTTCTACTCAGAGCATGGAACCTATGCAAATTTCCTAATGCAAGCCCATGAATTGCTGGATACCATACTGAATAAACATTACTATTTTCTGCAAAATACTGTTCCTTGGTCTGTATTCCTGGGATAAGACATTGTCAGGTTGTACAAGGATATATGCCCCAAAATAAGCCTTGGAGGTTTATTTAAAATGTCATGAGAATCCCTTATACTGGCAAAAGCACAGTAAGAGAATTTGTGCAATCTATGACATTCTCTGATTTCAGGTATTTCAGGAGCTGAGTTAGCGCTAGTTTGAAACTTGTGAGCAGTACCACCAGTTGCTAATTCCTCAACCCTTTGCCAAATATCCAATAAAGGCAAACATTTTTTCCAGGTAGTTCAGGACAAACTTGAAATTTCTTACCAAGCAGGTTATAAAGAACAACAATATAAAACTCGCCCAGCATTGGAACTCAGTGATAGCTAAGATTTATAAGAAAGTTCATATCACAAATGAGGGTGAAAGCATAACCATGAATAAAATGGAAAATCATTATTTTCCTTGACTGGGTAGCATTGTTGTTCCTAATAAACTGATTTTATCCAGCTAATGCGCAGAAATTATTAATACCGCTCAAGTTTCAAGAGTGAAATTGATGGAGCTGAGTGCAGAAAACAGAGTCCTTGTATTAATGACTCCATGTTAGCTACAGATGTGACATGCATTATTGGGCATGGAAACATTAAAATATCCCTGATAGATTAATGGAAGCAGCAGGGCTGGCAGAGTACTGTCAGCTCTGGACCATAAAGTTTATTTAGGTATTTGAATAGGTCCTTAAACCAGAGTGCTGTACAACAAATTTCAAACCAGTATGAGTCCCTGGGTATTTAAGGGAGATAAAATGAGTAGCCCAAGGTTACAATAGATATCAGTGGGAGAAGCAAGATTTGAACCCTGTACCCCTAGGTCCCAGCAAAATACTGTAATCATTACATCTCTCCCCACCTTCTTGAGAAAATGCTTTGCTGTTTTAACAATGTATTGTTTTAGGACTTAGTACCTAGGTTGATTCTCTGGACTATATCCACAGGGCCAGATTTTAAAAGCCTTACGCGCGTATTGGGGGTTACGCGCGCCGGGCCTATTTTAAAAAGGCCCGGCGACGCGTGTAAGTCCCGGGGCTTTACTAAAGGGGCGGTCCGGGGGCAGGGCGTGGCATGGCGGGGCGGAGCTAGAAGCCTCCAACACAGCGGCCAAATCCCATCATGTTCCAATACAACCATGACTTGGACCAGAAGGGGTCCATGAGAATAAGGGGCTGCCGCATCATTGCTATCTTAAAATTCTACATAATATTGTTGGTTGAATATAAACGGTTAACATCTGTATAAACATAGCCACACTTAATTGTTTTAATGTAAGGGTGCTGACTCAATTTTTAAATAACCTAATCAATTCAACTTGATCATTTTTGTGAGTGAACCTTTGTTCTTAATGTTCACATTCATTCTCTAGGTATCGCTTCATGCATGCCATTATTGGTCTCGGTGATAGTGACACTGACCAGCCAACTTTACCATCCACAGGCCCAAGATTTGAGGACCACGATCCCCTTGGTGGAAGTAACACATTTTCTTATTCACAGGCTCTTTGGAGGGCCTAGCAGACCACCTCTATCATTCTTGGACCTGATGATTACAGGAAGTGGCTCCCTTTGCATCAAGATTGTTATTTATTAATTTAGTGGCCTACTGGTCTGTGTCTGCCTTGTACAGACCACGGTCCGCCAGTGGCTTGTGACAAACTGGGACCATTGTTCATTTCTTCCATACAAGACAAAGGCCCAGGCTGGCGTCATTTTGTACAGCAGAAACCAACAATGAGACAGTTTCAGTCTTCTGGCACCATTTGCCATTGACCTATCAGCAGGGCAGGAGCAACTGGGAATCACTCCTGCTCCGTGCAGAAAATGTCCAGCAATGAAGAGGGTAATGAAAATTTCAAGTAATGGGGGGGGGGGGGGGGGGGGGGGGGGGAGGGACAGGCTTGGGGACGGTCAGGGGCGATTTTAAAATAATAATTTCTATCAGTGACAGTGACAACACTTTTTTTTAAAAAACATTTTCTTTAATTTTCATTCCCTTTTATAAAATACCCTTTGTGGTTTGTTTTCAGTTTAAGTAAATAAAAAGAAAGAAAAATGTCTGTACACTGCTTGTATTCAGGGACGAAAAGTGTTGCACAATAGTGACAGAATGGGAGAAGTCTGTTTCCTATCAATAAATATTTTCTCATCTGTTCCCCTTATAATGTCAGACTTTTATGAGGGCACTTCTTAGAAATACTTCACAAACCATAGGATTGGTTGTTGACTCCACTTGGATTTATAATCTTCAGAGCAGATCCTTTTTAGCTGAAGGAGGAGAGATTGAGTCAAGGTGAATGTGATTTCAGGGTTAATTCCTTTTTAATAGCTGCCAATTTTATTTCTCTGCTCACATTCTCTATATGATTGAAATTCAAATTCTCCAGCGGCTGGAAATAATAACTATCTTGAAAGCTTTGCGATTTCCCAGTATGAAATGAGCGTTTTCTTCTTTCTTACCCTTCAGAAGTGAAAGGAAGAGCACAGTTAGCAAACTTAACCGTTTGGCATAAACGTCTGAGCAATAAACTCTTAGAAATGTCAGCAGCCCGCCCTCGGAGCACTCGCTATCCTTCAGCTGTAAGCAAGGAGAGAGCAGGAGAAAGACGGCCTGGGGGTAATTCAGATGCATTACTGTTGGTCCAGGATAACAAATGAGATATTTTTCTAAAATGGATCTTTTTAAATGGAGAAAAAAAAAGGAAATCTTCGCTTTATGGTGACTGAGAAATGGCATAAATGTCTCAATCTTTGCCATTATGGTGATTAAATAATATAAAAAGAAAGATTGTTTCTTGCAGCTAGGAAGACAGTGCTAAAGTAGCTGCCCAGTGCTCAGTGGATGGGAAAAGATTCCCTTGCAGCTTGATACACAAGTCTGACTTGGAAAGCAAAAAGGCAAAGAGAGCCAGTAATGTGCTCGCCCAACCCCCCCCCCCCCCCCCCCCCCCCCCCGAGCCCATGGCACCACAAAGTACCTCGACAAAAGCACAGGCTCCATTAGTACTGACTGGCAACCCACCTATCCCCCTTCTCCCCAAAAAATACTTCTGTGCAAACACAAATTCCACACAACAGTGAGAGAGTGTGGGAACTCTGAGATATTTGCAGGCACTTTATCTACAATCCGGCAACATGGATTCCTGTCAGACAAATCTGATTGACATTTTTTATTTTCTTAGGTTGCTGATACAATGCTTATGTCGTTATGATGTTTGATGTTACGATGCTCGTTGCAATGCTAACTCTGGTTGGCTACATTCCCATTATGGACGCTTTGTTCTTTGTATCCCTTGTGTCCACTGTAATCCTAACCTTAGTTCTATGTAAACCGACGTGATATTACACGAACATCGGTATATAAAAGCCTTTAAATAAATAAATAAATAGGGTGACTAGAGAACTGGATTGAGGAAGAGCACTTGATCTATTTGGATTTCAGCAAAGCTTTTGATACCGTTCCTCATAGGAGGCTTGTGAACAAAATGAGAAGCTTTCGAGTGAGTGGCAAGGGGGTAGAGTGGATTACAAACTGCTTGACTAATAGGAGACAGAGTTTAATGATAAATGGAACCTTCTCTGAAGAGAGAGCCATGTTAAGTGGAGTGCCACAGGCATCAGTATTTGGACCGGTTCTGTTCAATATCTTTGTGAGCCACATTGCAGAAGGAAAACAAGGTAAAGTTTGTCTATTTTCAGATGATAAGATCTGCAACAGAGTGGACATGCCTGAAGGAGTAGAGAGAATGAAAAGGGATTTATGGAGGCTTGAATAGTGGTTGAAGATTTGGCAGCTGGGATTCAATGCCAAGAAGTGCAGAGCCATACATCTGGGGTACAGTAATCTAAAAGAACTGTTCAGATGGGTGGTCGGGAAGGCTGATGTGATGGACCAAGAGCAGGATCTTGGGGTGATAGTTTCTGGCAATGCAATGTGACAAGGCGATAGCTAAAGCCAGAAGAATGCTGGGATGCATAGAAAGAGGAATAACCAGTAAGAAAATGGAGATGGTGATACCCTTGTACAGGTCCTTGGTGAGGCCTCACTGAGTAATGTGTTCAGTTCTGGAGCCCATATCTCAAAAGGGATAGAGAAACCTTTTCCATTGGAAAGAAATCTGTAGTACTAGAGGTCACGAAATGAAACTTCAAGAAGGACGCTTCAGAACCAACGTCAGAAAATAATTCTTTGCAGAGAGGGTGGTGGATGCCTAGAATGCCCTTTCAGAAGAGATGGTGAAAACCAAAATAGTGAAAGAATTCAAAAGGGCATGGGATAAATACTGTGGAACCCTAAAGGGTGGAAAAGAATGCATGGAGTAACTTGATTGTGTGACTGTTATTACCCTTATCCAATAAGCCTGGATACTGTTGATGAAACTCCATCTTTGCTCTCTGCTTCAAAGGCAGGGGGAGAAGGAGAATTGGATTCATTCATCAACCAAGGGCCCCAACTTTTATGGTCTGGGGAATCATATACGGGGTAACTTGCTGATGTGGCGGTTACTGCCCTTAACCAATAAGACCGATACTGTGATGCAACTTAAACATTGTTCTTTGCTTCAACGACAAGGCATAACAGGGAATTGGATTCAACAGCAATCAACGAGGGCTAATGTGGGAAACTGATAAGGAAGGGGATATTGGGGAATTGGATTCAAACAGCAACCAAAGAGGGCCCTGACTTTTAAGAACATAAGAACATGCCATATTGGGTCAGACCAAGGGTCCATCAAGCCCAGCATCCTGTTTAAAACAGAGGCCAATCCAGGCCATAAGAACCTGGAAAGTACCCAAAAACTAAGTCTATTCCATGTTACCACTGTAGTAATAGCAGTGGCTAATTTCTAAGTCAACTTAATTAATAGCAGGTAATGGACTTCTCCAAGAACTTATCCAATCCTTTTTTAAACACAGCTATACTAACTGCACTAACCACATCCTTTGGCAACAAATTCCAGAGTTTAATTGTGCGTTGAGTGAAAAAGAACTTTCTCCGATTAGTTTTAAATGCGCCACATGATAACTTCATGGAGTGCCCTTTAGTCTTTCTATTATCCAAAAGAGTAAATAACCGATTCACATCTACCCGTTCTAGACCTCTCATGATTTTAAACACCTCTATCATATCCCCCCTCAGCTGTCTCTTCTCCAAGCTGAAAAGTCCTAACCTCTTCAGTCTTTCCTCATAGGGGAGCTGTTCCATTCCCCTTATCATTTTGGCAGCCCTTCTCTGTACCTTCTCCATCACAATTATATCTTTTTTGAGATGCGGCAACCAGATTTGTACACAGTATTCAAGGTGCGATACAGAGGCATTATGACATTTTCCATTTTATTCACCATTCCCTTTCTAATAATTCCCAGCATTCTGTTTGCTTTTTTGACTGTCGCAGCACACTGAACCGACAATTTCAATGTGTTATCCACTATGATGCCTAGATCTCTTTCTTGGGTAGTAATACCTAATATGGAACCTAACATTGTGTAACTATGGCATGGGTTATTTTTCCCTATATGCATCACCTTGCACTTATCCACATTAAATTTCATCTGCCATTTTGATGCCCAATTTTCCAGTCTCACAAGGTCTTCCTGCAATTTTATGGTCTGGGAAGCAGATAGCCTACACGGCACAGCAGATACTACCAAAAGCTTTCTGGGAAGACTGGCTGGACCATATGATCCTTTTCTGCCATAATTTCTAGGGATGTGAATCGGGCTTCGGACGATTGAAAATATCAGACGATATTTTCAAAATAGTCAGAAATCGGGGGCTCCCCCAAAACGATAGGAAAACCCCACGATATTGATCGTGGGGGTTTTCTTATCATTTTGGGGGAGGGCGGGAAAAACGGCACACAAAAATAACCCCTAAACCCACCCCAACCCTTTAAAACTAATCCCTTAGCTTCCCCCACCCTTCCGACCCCCCAAAAAACTTTTTACAGGTACCTGGTGGTCCAATGGGGGTCCCGGGAGCAATCTCCCGCTCCCGGGCTGTCAGCTGCCACTAATCAAAATGGTGCCGATGGCCCTTTCACCTTACCATGTGATAGGGTATCTGTGCCATTTGCCGGACCCTGTCACATGGTAGGAGTACTGGATGGCCCACGCCATCTTGTGCTCCTACCATGTGACAGGGGCTGACCAATGGCACCGGTAGCCCCTCTGACATAGTAAGGGCAAAGGCTATCGGCGCCATTTTGAATACTGGCAGCCGATGGTCCGAGGGCAGGAGGTCGCTCCCGGACCCCTGCTGGATTTTGGCAAGTCTTGTGGGGGTCAGGAGGGTCCCCCAAGACTTGCCAAAAGCCCATGGTGGTCCAGCGGGGGTCCAGGAGCGATCTCCTGCACTCGGGCCATCGGCTGCCAGTAATCAAAATGGCGCCAATAGCCTTTGTCCTTACTACGTCACAGGGGCTACCGGTGCCATTGGTTAGCCCCTGTCACATGGTAGGAGCACAAGATGGTGCGGGCCATCCAGTGCTCCTACCATGTGACAGGGTCCGGCCAATGGCATGGATACCCTGGCACATGGTAAGGGCAAAGGGCCATCGGCGCCATTTTGATTAGTGGCAGCCGACGGCCCGGGAGCGGGAGATCACTCCAGGGACCCCCACTGGACCACCAGGTACCTGTAAAAAGTTTTTGGGGGGGGGGGGGGGGTCGGGAGGGTGGGGGAAGCTAAGGTATTAGTTTTAAAGGGTCTGGGTGGGTTTTTTGTTTATCAGCTTGGGCGCAGCCGATAAACAAAACCGCGATCGGGCCCGATGAAAAAACCCCCACATGTGAATCGGAACCGGAATCCGAACCGATTCCGGTTCCGATTCACATCTCTAATAATTTCTATGTTTTTTTGTTTCTATGTTATTGCATAGATACTATAATGTCAGAAATCATGTGAAAATCGGATCCAAATTCCTGTTTCTTTTAATTAAAAAAAAGAAAAACAACCCAGGTGACTGATTTGCTGTCTTTTCTTCCATGTGGTACCTGCAGAAAAATCTGTCCTTAATTAGATATGCAGTTGTAAATGCCAGAATTTCATTCAGTTTCTCTAACTTCTATGAACAAACATCAGTCCCACACATGAATGAGAGCATCATTTCAAGGTCAATCAAATCTCTGTGAAATAATTTTGACTTATGAGCTTCTTCATCTCCTGTTCTCTTTAGAAGGTGTCATCTTATGCTCTCAAGGTAGATTTTCTTCTTTTCTAAACAAAAACTGGAAAATATCCAATTATAGATCTATTCTTTATATTCACTGGAATATATCCAACTATAGATCTATTCAATTTACAAAGAAACAGACAAAAATATGAATATTGGCAAGTGGCAATTGCTGCTGGGCAGGAAGTTATTTCCTGTTTTTTGTTAGATCTTGTTTTTCTAAAGGTTTATTGCCTCTCATCTGGTCGTAGGTACAGCAGAACATTATTCTAAGGTGAAATATAATTTTACAGTTGTATAAGAGGAGAATAGTGTTTCAGAGAGAGAGAACTGAAATGTACAGACTGTGCCTTTCTGATTAAGATGATGCAATTTTCATAAGGATTTCTGAGCATGGATCCTGCTTTTATGAGTATAAATGGCCTTTTGAAAGCTGCCCAGAGGGAGGGGAGATTGCAAATGCAAGCAACCTTGTGCACATTTTTACTCACGCACCGCAAAGAGGCATTCTGAGGGGAGGATTTGGGGTACAGACAGAACTTTCAATTTTTTAAAATTAAGACGGTAACTTTCAAGCCGGCGCGGGCACATTTGTGTGCGTTTGTCAGGCCACACCCAGGGACGCAGCACGAGAATATGCACGCATTTTATAAAATAGTCTGGCCGCGCGCACAAGCGGACACACATCTACGCACGTAAAAGCATTAGTGGGGGGATTTTAAGAAGGATGCGTGCTGATGCATTTCCCAGTTTTACCAATTTGTTCTCAGTTCACCCAGTTAAGGCCCCTCCAACACCCCGCCCTCCCCAGCCTTTATAGCCTTCCTTTTCAACCAGTTACCCTAGACACTTTAAACCCCTCCAGAACAGCTTGTTAATTTTGATAGCAGAAGTAATGTTACGTGGCGGGGGTCTTGGCATGTGCCAGATCATGTAAATATTTACAGACAATTTTCTGGTTAAAGTCACAAAATGCCCATGTATCACCCACATCCACGCTCCACCCCTTTTTTGGGAAGTTCCGCGATGTACGTGCAGTGGCATTTACGCGCGTATCCGGGTTGGGGGAGGGGGGGATTTGAAAATCCGCTCTGCACAAGTGATGCCGACATATTCATCCATCGCTAACTGATGCACGTGTTGGGCTTTTAAAATTCACTTTTATATGCGTAAGTAATACCTACACAAAATTCTACCTGCTCCCGCCTCCCGAGCAGGTGAGACCTTGTGCACGTCTACCATATCCCCCCCCCATTACCTGCACACCCGCAAGTTTTCAAAGCAGATTTGTACACAATAGTTTACACATGAAGCTTCTCAGCTTATTAAATCTGAAATGTATTAACATTTTAAAATGCCTCAAACACAAATGTGTGGCTTCTCCAAGGTGGAAGGTCCCATGCATTGGCAGGCGCATTGCATGTCTTCTTACAGGATACGTTCTCATGTGAGCAAGCAGAAGAAAAGCTCCAGGCCTGGCCAGGGTGTGCCTAAGATAACAAATTCTGAAGGTGCCCAAAAAACTGCAACTCCACTTTCTCTTAGTTGATTTCTAGCGGCAACCCCCCCTTCCACCCCCAGCCCTCTGTCTATGGCCACCATAATCTTAAATCGGATCCTAACTCCAGGCACATGTGCCCTTCCATTGACCGTGGTCTTAGGCTTAGTTACTTTATTTCCCTGATCCTCAAATTACTTTACTGTTATTTGTTTAAGCAAAAGTCTGGAAAATAATTTATTTCCCTATAGAAACTTATCTGGCACCAAAAGTGCCACCCATATTTCCTACCACAGGGATGGCTGCTTGTATACTTTGGATGTAATTTGCACTGTAAAACAAGATGGGATTCTGTTGTGCTACATACTGTAATTATGTATTGAATGCATTACTATCATCCAAATAAAGAAGTGATGTTATTAATTAACATCATAATTTTCCAATTACAGTTGGGTAGGCAAGCTCAGGCACAGGGCATTAAATCTGTAAGATCAGAATAGAGATCAGACAGCAGAACCAGGGCCAAGATTAGGATGTCCATCTCATGGTCCTATGTTTTTGAGCACTGGAGCGGTCTATGGGACACCAAGGTCACTGTGCACTGGTTAGAATACCACATGTCCTGTACTGGCTCCACATGCAAGTATAAAGGCTTCCGAGATGAAAGAGAATGGGGTGAGGATTCTCAGACCTCACAGCAGAGGGTCCTGCAAAAGCAGCATTACCAAGGCAGAACTTCCTACCCACTAATACTAAATCAGTAGACGGTTCAGAAACCAAGACAGTGTGCAGTACATAATAGGTTTTACCGCCTACAGTTGTCAAGAGTACACAGAAAGGTATAA
The DNA here is from genome assembly GCF_901001135.1 of Rhinatrema bivittatum. Taxonomy (NCBI): domain Eukaryota; kingdom Metazoa; phylum Chordata; class Amphibia; order Gymnophiona; family Rhinatrematidae; genus Rhinatrema; species Rhinatrema bivittatum. Next base: position 4,594,005 of record NC_042631.1, on the reverse strand, counting down.
ATCTCTTCTGTTCCAGAACAGTTTTGCCAATGAAACTCTTAAACCCCAAGGTGCTATAAATTTTGCCTTTTCTAATGCTGGGCATGCTGTCGCATTGCTTCATAGCACAAGCTATTTCCACTGAAACTCAAGAGTAGCTGAAAAGTATGAATCCTACAATGTGTTTGTTAACTTTGTTTTATATTCTAGCCTTTTTGGAGAGGGAATGGGGAGTAATTTTGAAAAACCTTTCCACGCATAAAATCTGGGTTTATGCACGTAAATGGCTTGCTTTAAAATTGCACGGAGGTTGTACCCACAAATTATGCATAGAAACTGATTCCACGCATACCTGCACACAGAAAATAAACATTCCTGGGTAGGGGGTGGGGTCATAAATGTGGCAGGGTTGTGATTTATGGGCATACGTTTGATTAATTTCCATGCATATTTTTTTTAATCTGCACAAGTTATACCTAGCAAAAAGGTGCAACTTTGTGTGCATTATATTTTTATATATAATTTTATTTTTCAAGAATTTATATTCCACAAGCTCCATAGTTCGCAGCACATTCCATAAAAAACATATACATATAACACTCATCACAAATAAGAACACAGGAGTATCTCCCCTAAAACTATATGACAAATACCACATAAAATAAAAATCAAATAAAAACATAAAATAGCAAGGGCAGAAGTAAAAACATCAAATCATATGGATGAAAAGTAAAAAAAAAACAAAACAAAAGTAGCAAATACTCCCCATATGCCTTCTGAAAGAGAATTGTCTAATAGTTTCTTGTACTCCTTTGCATTTGACATCCTATGCAATTGTCCAAAATGCAGGGCCTGCAATGGAGCAGGAGGGCCTCTGTCAAGTGAACCAGTCTAAAGGAGCAAGATGAAACAGATACCCAAAGCAGAGCACTGATCCATAGGGCAATATTATTGTTCACCACCAATTTATGAAGTAGCATAGCCACTTTATTTATAATTTGCTTTGAAAATTGGTAAAACTTGTGTTTTTGAAATGCATAAGTTACACAGGTTGTAATAAAAATTACCCACCCTATGTCTCTTCTCATTGCTAATTTACTATAGTATGGTTTCTGGGTATGTAGCAACAAGATCTGCAGATCAGAAAGGAAACAGATGTTCTAAATATCTCCTAAGCATTCTTTATGTGAAGGCCTGATTATAAATTTAAGTATCCAGTTATAAAAAAAAATTAATTGGAAAACTCCTACTACTTGTAAAATGCCTATCATGTGACCACATAAATGAAATGGAATGAGTTAGGCTACAATAGTGAACTGGGAACCAGTAAACAAGGGTTCAGCTCATTCTTCTGCCATGATATAGGTTATGACCTGAGGAAGAGAACATTATCTGCCATTGTAAATTGCAGGATCTACGCTGTCAATATATTTGTACCTTCTGTTTTGCTTAATAGACATTTATCAGGTAAGGCCAAATGAAAGAATTAAAATGGGATCCCAGTTAGGTTGCACAGTCTTACATTAAACGATGCTAACAGGTTTCAGGAACAGAGGCTCAGCAATGCAGTAACCTCCATGATCAAGCCAAGCTTTCAGTGACTGTACTGGAAAATAGTAATTTTACTATTACCTTATTTCAACCGGTTAATCAAGGAACAAGAGATAGTCATTGGAAAAGCCAGCATTACAATGTATACATTCTGACTCCCAACTCCTCTGCTTTAACCCTTGATATATATATATACAAGCCGTTAAGCCCGTTAAAACGGGCTACATCCCTCTGTCTCTCACCTCCCCCTCATTCTCTCTCCCCTCACTCTTCACCACCCCCTACCTCCCTCCCTCCCTCACCCACTCCTCTCCACCCTCCCTCTCCTCTCACTCAGTCCCCTCCCTCCCACTCAGTCTCACTCCCTCCCCCCTCTCTCCCTCCCTCTCACTCACTCAGTCCCCCTCACTCTCACTCAGTCCCCACTCCCTCCGTCCTCTCCCTCAGTCCCACTCCCTCCCTCCCTCTCTCTCCCTCAGTCCCCCCCTCCCTCTCTCAGTCCCTCCCCCCCAGTCCCTCCCCTCACTCAGTCCCTCCCTCCCACTCAGTCTCACTCACTCCCTCCCCCTTCTCTCCCTCCCTCTCACTCACTCAGTCCCCACTCACTCTCACTCAGTCCCCACTCCCTCCGTCCTCTCCCTCAGTCCCACTCCCTCCCTCCCTCTCTCTCCCTCAGTCCCACTCCCTCCCTCTCACTCAGTCCCTCCCCCTCACTCAATCCCTCCCTCCCCCCTCTCTCACTCCCTCCCTCCCCCCTCTCTCACTCACTCAGTCCCACTCACTCTCCCTCAGTCCCACTGCCTCCCTCTCTCTCCCAGTCCCACTCCCTCCCTCAGTCCCACTCCCTCTCACTCAGTCCCCCCTCTCCCTCTCACTCAGTCCCACTCACTCCCTCTCACTCAGTCCCACTCCCTCACTCAATCCCTCCCTCCCACTCTCTCTCTCCCTCCCACTCTCTCTCTCCGTCCCTCCCTCCCACTCAGTCCGTCTCTCCCTCTCTCTCTCTTCTCCCTCCCTCGCTACTGGCCGCTACCGCCGCCCGCTACCGCCGTCGCCGCCGCTCGCTACCGCCGCCGCCGCCCGCTGCCGGTACCGCCGCCGCCCGCTACCGCCGTCGCCGCCCGCTGCTGCCACTGGGCGCCGCCATTTTTTTTTCTGACGCTGGCTCAGATCGACGTGCTCGCCCGCACATGCGCGGTAGAGCTGGTCTCTACTGCGCATTTGCGGGCCGTCGGTCAGAGCCCATTTATAAGGTAGATATACCGTATTTTTCGCTCCATAAGACGCACTTTTTTTCCCCCAAAGGTGGGGGGAAAATGTATGTGCGTCTTATGGAGCGAATATAAAAAAAAAACCAAACAAAAATCTAACAAACACCCCCCCCCCCCCGACTCCCCCAAGACCTGCCGACTTAATTTCCTACACCCCCCCCCCCCCAAGACCTGACAAATTAATTTCCTGCAACCCCCCACCCTCCTGACCCCCCCAAGACCTGCCAAACGTCCATGGTGGTCCAGCGGGGGTCCGGGAATGATCTCCTGGGCGTGGGCCGTCGGCTGCCAGTAAACAAAATGGCGCCGACGGCCCTATGCCCTCACTATGTCACTGAGACCGACCGCTGCTATTGGTCGGTCTCAGTGACATAGTGAGGGCATAGGGCCGTCGGCGCCATTTTGTTTACTGGCAGCAGACGGCCCTATGCCCTCACTATGTCACTGAGACAGACCGCTGCTATTGGTCGGTCTCAGTGACATAGTGAGGGCATAGGGCCGTCGGCTGCCAGTAAACAAAATGGCGCCGACGGCCCTATGCCCTCACTATGTCACTGAGACCGACCAATAGCAGCGGTCGGTCTCAGTGACATAGTGAGGGCATAGGGCCGTCGGCGCCATTTTGTTTACTGGCAGCCGACGGCTCATGCCCAGGAGATCGTTCCCGGACCGCTCCTGGACCCCCGCTGGACCACCAGGGACGTTTGGCAGGTCTTGGGGGGGTCAGGAGGGTGGGGGGTTGCAAGAAATTAATTCGGCAGGTCTTGGGGGGGTCAGGAGGGTGGGGGGTTGCAGGAAATTAATTCGGCAGGTCTTGGGGGGGTCAGGGGGGTGGAGGTTGTTAATTTAAAGGGTTGGGATGGGGGGGGGGGGTTTGGGGGGTTTTGGGGGTTCCCACAGAAAGAAAAATTTTCTGATCTGGGGAGTGGACCGAAATGGCCCTCCCCAGACCCGAAAACAAAATGGGGAGAAAAAAAAAAAAACTATGCACTCCCCTAATTTGCTCCATAAGACGCCCAGACGCAGAGCCGGTTTAGCACAATTTTTTTTTTTTTTAATTTTCCCCCTCTGAATCCTAGGTGCGTCTTATGGTCAGGTGCGTCTTATGGAGCGAAAAATACGGTATATATATATATAAATGAAAGGAATATGCATGTGTTTTTAATGAAAGCCAAAAATGTTAGGTTTATTTATCCTTGATATGCTGATCTATGTTGTTTACATTAAAAAGAATACATACATAATCATAAATACCAAAATATAAAACCAAAATAAAACAAACATACAATCCAAATCATATATAAAATACATGCTACAATCCACTTATCCATACTTCTAACGATGACCATCCCTTTCTCCATAATTCTAAAATTACAAGATTAATAGACCATTATCACCTAATTATGAAATATCTGAGTGAAAATGAAAGTTTTAATAATTTCCTAAACTTGAGATAATTGGTCTTGTTTCTTACATCCAATGGTAAAGAGTTCCAAAGAAAAGGACCCTATTAACTAAAGGAAGCTTACCTTGCATGCTACAATAACATCTCTGTAGGAGAAGGTAATCTCAATTGTTCTTTTTGAGGTGAATAAAGAGCCCTCTTATGTTTACCTCTGCAGGTAAGTTGGTAGACAACAAATGGAACAAACCAAAAATAATCTCCAAAATTTAGGGGTATTTTCATATTCATGGCATATTTAAAAAAATATATAAAAAGGGCATCCAGCAGCCACTGCTGTGCCTTCCTTCCCAAAAGCTATCCAGGCCCAGCACTGAGGCCTAGTCCTGGCTCTGAGGTCTAGGCCCAGTCCAGTCTTGACACTGAAGCCTAAACCAGGTCTGGGACCAACGCCAAGGTCCAGCGCTGAGGTCTGGTCCAGGGTCTGAGGGACAGAACTGCAGTGCTACTGCCCATGACCTGGCACTGCAAAAATGGCACAGTGTCTGGAGGATGGTTCTGGAGTGTCATCACTTTGGTGCTTTCCTCTGGAACTAACTATCATTTTATGTAAGGCCATAGAAATGTATTGCACCAGCTGTACAAGAGGAAGGTGTCAAAGTGTTGTCATTTTAGTACTGCTCCCAGGAGAACGGTGCCATTTTTCAAGAACTGAGATGTGGGAAAAAGTGATTGGACATTGATCCTGTCCCCAACTTTGGAGCCATAGCAGGGTAAGAAGGGGCCAGGTTGGGAATTTCACAGCCCCTGATTTTTTCAAGGATCTGGCCCCAGCCCACTCTGGATAGACTCAGGGGTGAAGCCCTGGCCTGGGGATTGGGTTTAGTCCTCTGCATCAGGCCCGACCTCTATCATATCCCCCCTCAGCCATCTCTTCTCCAAGCTGAACAGCGCTAACCTCTTCAGCCTTTCCTCATAGGGAAGCTGTTCCATCCCCTTTATCATTTTGGTAGCCCTTCTCTGTACCTTCTCCATTGCAACTATATCTTTTTTGAGATGCAGTGACCAGAATTGTACACAGTATTCAAGGTGCGGTCTCACTATGGAGCGATACAGAGGCATTATGACATTTTCTGTTTTATTAACCATTCCCTTCCTAATAATTATTAACTCCTAACATTCTGTTTGCTTTTTTGACTGCTGCAGCACACTGAGCCGACGATTTTAGAGTATTATCCACTATGATGCCTAGATCTCTTTCCTGGGTGGTAGCACCTAATATGGAACCTAACATCGTGTAACTACAGCAAGGGTTATTTTTCCCTATATGCAACACCTTGCACTTATCCACATTAAATTTCATCTGCCATTTGGATGCCCAATCTTCCAGTCTTGCAAGGTCCTCCTGTAATGTATCACAATCTGCTTGTGATTTAACTACTCTGAATAATTTTGTATCATCCACAAATTTGATAACCTCACTATTCATATTCCTTTCCAGATCATTTATAAATATATTGAAAAGCAGCAGTCCAAGTACAGATCCCTGAGGCACTCCACTGTTTACCCTCTTCCACTAAGAAAATTGATCATTTAATCCTACTCTCTGTTTCCTGTCTTTTAACCAGTTTGTAATCCAAATAGCTCATTTAAAACAAATCAAAGAAAATTCTTTTTCACTCAGGGCATAGTTAATCTCTGGAATTCATTGCCAGAGGATGTGGTTACAGCAGTTAGTTTAACTGGGTTTAAAAAAAGGTTTGGATAAATTCCTAGAGGAAAAATCCATAAACTGCTATTCCAGTAACTGATAAGCAATAATAGCTTGTGATTTATCTAATGTTTGGGTACTTGCCAGGTACTTGTGTCTTGGATTGGCCACTGTTGGAAACAGGATGCTGGGCTTGTTCTTACCCAGTATGGCATATCTTATGTTCTTATGTCCCTGTATAATTCCTTGGTGGGTTCTCATTTGGAATAATGTGCATCATTCTGGAAACCGATATAAAGCGGATATAATTAGCCAAGAGTGTGGCTACTAAAATGATCAATGTCTTGTTGTAAAGCATACAGGGATACACTTAAACATGCATATTCTAAAGGGGAAAGGTGGGATAGGTAGATCTGATAAGAGACATTTAATTACAGCACACAGAAGTCAGGCTCTTTCAGTGGAGAGGGTCATGGGATGACAGTGCATGAGGTACACTCAGGGTAGTGGAGTGCTGATGTGACATGAGGTTCTAAGTAGAAAGAGTAACCTATAAGGGGACTCCTTAAAGTCTCATTCACTTACAGCTGCCTATCAGAGCAGAACCGAGACAGGGGTAGGAGGACATTAGGAGACTGAGTGACTGGTGGGAATGGAGGGATACTGAGAGACTGGGAGTGGAGACAAAGACTTGTGGATAAAGAAACACTGGGGGTTAGAGAGAGACACTGACTGATTGGGGGAACGGGAGAAAGTAAAAGCGTGCCAGAAATATATACCTTTATCTATCTATCTATCTATATGTATATAAGTTAATACCCATTTATTAGACTCACTGAATACATTTCTTGACTGGCTTTGAAGAGTTAATACTCTCTTCTTCAGGTCAGAATTCAAATGAGCAAAAGGTGACATTACCAGGAAATAGAGAGTAGTGCAGCTGCATAAATGAATCATAAAAGGTATTGCAGTTATAGAGTGAAGAGGAAGGGGTGGAGGGGAGGGGAATGGAAGGGAAGGGAAGGGAAGGGAAAGAGGGGATCATGACAGATGGTGTCATTTCATGGTGTAATTTTATGGTTTATAATGGGATAGCAAACCTAAGATTTTTTTTTTGTATCAGTTCCAAAGTGTCAGATCATTTTTACTTCTTGCATTCCTGGATTGTTTTAAATTTTTCTTTGATTATCCTGATCATAAAGTCATTTATGCAGTGGTCTGACTCCAAAAAGGGCTTCCCCGCAGAGCTGTCGGCCTGGTGTTCCCTGTGGTGTTTGATCTTGTGTCTGTGTGAATTGATTCTTGCCTTTAATGTCAGGCCTGTCTTACCAGCGGAGGTTGCCTCTTCATATTTTCTGCATTGAATGATATACACTACACTAGAGGAGGCAGACAAGTAGGATTCTCTTATGTTCAATGCCTTTCCCAGATGGGGAGATTGTGGGGTCTTGTGATGTGTGCTGGCAGAGTTTGCAGCATGGTACATTGCAGGGGTATGTGCCATTTTATTCTGAGTTTCTGTTATAAGCTTGCTTTTTATTCATTTTTGCTTCAGATATGCTGGTTGCCTGACTTTGAATACTGGTGGAGCAGGTAATATTTCTTTCAGTGCTCCATCCTGCAGGAGCAGGGGCTGTAGGTCAGGGGTGGCCAACTTCGATCCTCAAGAGCCACAAACAGGCCGAGTTTTCAGGATATCCACAATGAATCTGCAGGAGAGAGATTTGCAAGCACTGCGTCCATGGAATACAAGTCTATCCCATGCAAATTCATTGTGGATATCTTGAAAACCTGGCCTGCTTGTGGCTCTTGAGGAGCAAAGTTGACCACCCCTGCGCTATAGGTCTTTCATGATTTTTTCATAATTTTTCCAGCTCTGGATTGTATTTAATTACAAGGTGTAATCACTGGTTTCCTTTCTTTGTACTACAGTAGATTTGTTCTGGGTGTTTTACGTGAACAAGCAATCTTCTTGGAGATGATTCTGGGGTTGTATCAGTGATTCAGTCACTGTGGAGGGGGAGAGGAGTAGAAAACCCACATCACTAATCTGACCCCTTTATTGTTAAGCGCCACACCATTTTTTATGACACTTATGGCCAGGGAGACAAGAACACTTAGATGTTTGTTGAAAGCATAATTTTTTATTGTTCAGTATAAGTATTCTTGAGAGATGCTGATGCCATGCCTCTGACAAACTGACCACCAGCATCTCATCGTATATAGGAAGTGATTCTTCTTTTATAAATAACATACAATATTGTGGAATATTCTAGACTTGCGTGACTGCCCAAAGGATCATTTACATAGGTTGTCATGTCAGCCACATGATGACTATCTCAACTGCCCCGATTAGTTTTCCCAGGTGTGGATCATTTGCCCTCACTCTCGAGATAGTCCTTTGTTCTGTTAAAATCTTACTGGTCAGGGCAATTAACATATCTGTAGCTGTGTTTATAGAAAACTCCTGCGAATAGTGCCTTTTATTGTGACCAGATAGCCTCAAGCTCCTACCATTGGTTTCTTCTTTGTATGACCTTATGAATAAGCAACATCTTGGAGCCAGCTTGACTGTGCCTGTCCAGCTGAGTTCTGCAAGTCATTCTCAGCAAGTCACTTAGAGTTCATTCGGCCCAGGCAGGCTAAGAAACCGAGGACTCTGGGACATGTTTTCCTTTTTCCATGTTGGTTTTCTGTTCAGGCACATATCATTAACCCTTGTTCTACTCACAAAATGAGACAGATACCTTCCACTTTTCCACTAGTTTTAATGCAACGGGCATTTTAATAATATTTATAAAAGTAAACCTAATATGAAATAAAATCATTATTAAAATGAATGTACTCTCAAATACAACATTTTGTCATTTAATATATTGATCAATTATAGTCACGCCACAGCACTGTGGTACTGAGAGGCTCCAATTTCAGATTAGAGCCGGTGCCTGCTTTTTTGCTGCCCTGTGCAAACAATTACTGTGCTCTCCCCCCCCCCCCCAGCCCCAATTCATTCTCTGTCCCAAGCCCACCAAAAATACACCCAAGCTCCCTTCAGTGATACAAACTTTAAAAACTGACACCCCCCCCCCCCCAAACCTATGGCTGGTGCAAGGGTATTAGGTGCCCCAGGCAAACCTTATAGCCTTGCACAATGCACCCCCCACCCCATTCCACACACCCCGTTGAGTTATGCATTTATAATTTACATGAAAAATATCCAGGTACAATATTCTGAGGAAAAATATCCCTTCCATTAGATTTACATGCACTGCTGTGATGCCAACCAGAAATCCCTGCATAAAAGACACTTGGAACCCATATGCTATTAAGCCTATTGAGATGTGAGTGGGGTGTGGGCTTGACCCTCTGAAAGCCTGAATACACTAATACACTTCCTATTAGGAGAATTCCTCACCTCAGTCACACATGCAGAACATAAACAGACCCTCAACTAATACAGAATAGAGCAACCATAAAGAAGAAATACAAAAATGCAGACAAAACCTGAACTGGAAACCGCAAGAAGCCAGGCTCTCTATGCAGTGCAACAATGAAAAAACAGAACCATCACCATTCCTCAAACACCAAGCAATAAAATCAACAAATAAAATACATAATCATAATACTAAAAGCATAATATTATTTTTTAAAAAGCTGATGAATAAAAGATCAAATAATTAAAAACGCATTTACAAGTTGTTTTTTTTAAATGTCCCAAACACCAATAATATATTTCAAAACTGCAGACACAGCAAATAACTGAAAAATAAAACTGAAAAGGATTTTAAAAATTCACGCTCTCCATACCTGGGAACTTTTGATTTCCAGTCACCCTGGGATTGTCGTGGATTAGTGGGAGTAGGATGCACAAACTATCTTCTCTCTTTCTTATATGTGTACCACACACACACACACACAGGCTCATACACACATATGCTCCCTCTCAGACAAACCCTCCAGCTTTTCTTTGGTTGGGATCTACCAGCAGCCCCAGGCCCTCATCTTCATTTCAGCTGCTGGTGTTTGGAATCCACCTGCAGCCCCCATTTTCTCTCTCACACACATAGCCCAGGGAGCTCCCATTCTCTCTCTCTCTCTCACACACACACAGCCCAGGGAGCTCCCATTCTCTCTCTCACACACACACAGCCCAGGGAGCTCCCATTCTCTCTCTCTCTCTCACACACACACAGCCCAGGGAGCTCCCATTCTCTCTCTCTCACACACACACACACCAGACAAGCTCTCATTTACACCCACCAGGCAGGCTCCTATTCACATCCACCCAAATCCGAGGCAGGTTTCCATTCTCACTCACACACACATATCCTGCTCACACCAGGAAGGCTCCCATGCATGCATATGTACACACACACACACCCCCTGCAGGCTCCCATTCACACACACACAGACCAGTCAGTCAGGGTCCATGGGTCATTCCTCCTCTGCTGCTGCTGCCAGCCTGTTCCTTCACTGGGGAGAAAAGCAGCTCTACAGCATGGTTAGAACTTTAGAGCAAGGTTTCATGAGATATCCTCGAACTTAAATTTAAGTTACATCGCTGCCATGGATTCTCCATTAGACCCTGGCAAAATCAAATTATTTCCTTAGGACTAAATTATGTCAAAACTCAGCTGCAAACAAAGTGCTTGTCTGACTTTCAAATCCCACCAGGTAAAAAAAAACCAAAAACCCATCAATCCGTCTTTGTTGTGATTCTGGCTGCTTATATTCAGATATCAGGCACTAAGTACAGAAGAATTCACCTGATTGGACTGCAAGGCATCCTTCTTATTTCATAATAAAAGCCACCTGGCATTGCAAAGGAAGTTTGCAAGTGCCAAATGTGAGGGCTGGCCTTTCTCTTCCAGTGTCAGGTAGGTCACAGGAACAGAGTCCTGTTTTCATGTGATGTGCAATGGAACAGCTTAGTAGCTTCATTATTAATAAAGATTTGCCATTAGCAAGTTTACATTAGGAAAGTTCTTTTGGATGATACTCTTGGCAGAACCTTGACTGGAAGATTGGGCATCCAAATGGCAGATGAAATTTAATGTGGACAAGTGCAAGGTGTTGCATATAGGGAAAAATAACCCTTGCTATAATTACACAATGTTGGGTTCCATATTAGGAGCTACCACCCAAGAAAAAGATCTAGGCATCATAGTGGATAATACTTTAAAATCGTCGGCTCAGTGTGCTGCAGCAGTCAAACAAGCAAACAATGTTAGGAATTATTAGGAAGGGAATGGTTAATAAAATGGAAAATATCATAATGCCTCTGTATCGCTCCATGGTGAGACCGCACCTTGAATACTGTGTACAATTCTGGTCGCTGCATCTCAAAAAAGATATAATTGCGATGGAGAAGGTACAGAGAAGGGCAACCAAAATGATAAAGGGGATGGAACAGCTCCCCTATGAGGAAAGGCTGAACAGGTTAGGGCTGTTCAGCTTGGAGCAGAGACGGCTGAGGGGGGATATGATAGAGGTCTTTAAGATCATGAGAGGTCTTGAACGAGTAGATGTGAATCGGTTATTTACACTTTCGAATAATAGGAGGACTAGGGGGCACTCCATGAAGTTAGCAAGTAGCACATTTAACACTAATCGGAGAAAATTCTTTTTCACTCAACGCACAATAAAGCTCTGGAATTTGTTGCCAGAGGATGTGATTAGTGTAGTTAGTGTAGCTGGGTTCAAAAAAGATTTGGATAAGTTCTTGGAGGAGAAGTCCATTAACGGCTATTAATCAAATCTACTTAGGGAATAGCCACTGCTATTAATTGAATCAGTAGCATGGGATCTTCTTAGTGTTTGGGTAATTGCCAGGTTCTTATGGCCTGGTTTGGCTTCTGTTGGAAACAGGATGCTGGGCTTGATGGACCCTTGGTCTGACCCAGCATGGCAATTTCTTATGTTCTTATGTTCTCAAGAAGACATGATACTGAGAGTTAATTCTGTATCCCGTTACTCCTTCCCTCTTCCCCAGTTCTTAATGAATCCAAAAACCTCCTTTCTGCATCAACATCTCATTCAGGCCCTGAACTTTCTGCCTCTGGGATCCTTCTTGGGGAACTGGGAGTATTTTGGAGTGTGCTACCCTACTTCTTTCACTTCAGCTCAAACATGTCCTACAACGTCTACACGTCATACAAATTATGCTGAGATGTGATTGTCTTTACATGAAAAAATACACAGCGAGTGCAGTGTCAGGCTTTTGCAAGTGTCATGTTGATATCACAACTTCAAGTGATGGTTAGCATGCAGATAAGTGTGAAAGTGCCACAGCACACATTCTGCTGTCTTCTCTTGTCAAATTTATGATTTTTCAAATACAAATTCAAGTTAACAAAACAATTGGTATCTTCTGAACCAACACTAATAAGGATTCTGCAGCAAACATGAGGCTTTTTAAATCCTTAATGAGAAAGAAAGAAATAATAATACCACAAATCCCCAGTACAGAGAGAAGGATGTAGAAAAAAAATTAAGCATTACCTTGCAATGAAACTGATCAAACTTTAAAGAACATTGATGCTTTAGTCTTCGTTTGTATTACTTAAATAGCCAGTTTTCACTGAAGGAGCATTTAGAGGCAATTTAAAAAACAATCAAATACTGTGCAAAATGGATGGAAGTTCCCCATCAGCCCTCAGGATGGCACTACAGTGAGTATGAAAATATTTCAAAATAGGCAATTAAAGATTCACTTTATTTTCAGCCACTACAGTTAGAGTTACCATGAGATCTACAGAATTTGAGAGCTCACCGGTTGTTTAACCAAGAACAGCTACTATCTTCCTTTTAGCCTAATGAACAGTTGTCTAGACCTATAATTAAGGATAATTGCAGAGTATAAAAATTGTATTGTGATTACCTGAAGGTTTACAATTTGCAGAAAGTGCTGTAGTAACACTAAGACAAAAAGCTCATTACCTGAGCATGCCTTAAATTCATTCTTTGGAAATGTGGTTTTCTTTCTCTCACTAATAAAAAAAACAAAAAACAAAACAAACAAAACCCCTGCAATTCAACTATTAACATTTTGAAATTAGTCAGTGTTTCAATTTTCTAATTTTGTATATTCCTTCCCTGCATACTTTTCCTCCTCCCCCTTCCATTCCATGTCCCTTCCCTTTTTCCTTCTCCTTTACCCCATTCCATGCTTCCATTTCTATTATCACACAACTCCAGGCTTGTGTTTCCTGCAGCCCCGGCTTCCTTGTCTATTTTCTGCCAGCAAGGTCTTACCCTTAGCTCATCTAAACAAAGAGAAAAGCCCTGCATCCTGACCATCTGCAGATAGTCCTATGGAATGCATGCATTAATAGACGGAAGCTGTCAATTCCCAAAGACAAAACAAATACATTGCTTTTCCAACTTAAAGTACCGTTGAGCAACAATTAAATCAGCATGTGGTCTTCCCTAGAAAAAGGGTAGCCTGAGTCCTCTTCTGAAACCAAGCAGAAAAACATCAATTCTCGCCAAAAGGTAATAAGTCAACTCAATATCATGTTGGAAAGATCTCTCTGAGAAAATCAATTCTCTTTTCTCCTTCACTATCTCTTATAACAAGTATAAAATCTAGATTTGTGATTAACCAGCAGGGAACCACAGACTAAAAACTCATATTGGCAATAGAGTAACATATATATCACCACAATATAAATATGCAGAATGTAGAGGCGCCAATACAGTTTGTAAGATCTACCTACTTCTTATTCTTTAAACACAACTCATGAAGAAGGATGACCTAACAGATTTACATTTTCTATAAACTGCAAATATTTAACAGTAATCTCTATTATTCTTTTTTATCCAATGAAAGGGTTGATTTATTCTAGTCCCCTATTGAGAAACTTGGAAGACATGCTGCAGCTGTACAGATTGAGTTCTAGGTGTCTCCAACTTTAAGGGCATTAGAAAGGGAAGGTACTGTGCAGGAAAGAACCTGCCTGGGTTAAAAGGTAAATCCCTTACAATTTTTAAGCTTCCTGGCAGTGTTTGCTCATAAGAATGTATCCTGGGAGGCGCTGTCAAACTGAAGACTGCATACGGAGCATAAAAATGTTTCTGAAAAATGATGAGATCACGTTTTACTTCTAAGGGAATGAAGGAAGAAGAACTGAGTTACACTGTGGATGCCTGCTAAGAGTACGGGACATGGGATTTATCAGGCACTAAGCATAGCAAGGTTAAACAGAAATGCTGTGAAGCATATTGTGATGTCCCTTTAGATCCTGCCAATTCTATCATGACAACAATCAAAGTGAAAATGTTCATGCAAAGCCAAGAGCCCATCAATTATTTTGGCATCTACATAATCGGACATAGAACACAAATTATATCTGTACAAACATAATAGGATCTGAGCTATGGTAAGTATCCCATGAACTATATATTTGTACCTCATTGACATACATTCCTGCCAATTACACTTTTTTTGCATATATGATGACCATGGACTTCTGTACATTGATAGTTGGACTAAGACTGGCCATCAACTCATTTACATAGGCCACCTAGGTTCCTTGCCATTACCAAGTTGGATTCGAGGTACAGATTTAAAAACAAAACACACAGCATCCCCTGTGCCAGTCCACTCAGCCACACTTTTATATACAGTCCATGGCAAACTAAAGATTATGTAAAATTCTCAGCAGTATAAATGCTAAATTCATGAGAAGAAAGATGTAAAAGACAATAGGTTATTTGTAAAATGTTTCTATGACTTCAGAGCATAAAAATGAAAGTGAAAATTGGACTGATCCTCCAAGGGGGTCAAAGATTATAAATATTATTATTCCAAAGCTTAGTTGCATGACATGGGAAGGCCACCAGTTTTGGATTACTACTTCTACTAAACATTTCTATAATGCTACACAACATACGCAGTGCATGTGGCTTGTAAGAATCAATGTGGAAGATGAGAATGTCTGGAATCGCCTACTTCTGGAGATCTTTATGTAACAGAATGTAAATATGCTTGGAACAAATATGGAGGTCACCAGTAGGAATGGGGTTAAGAGGTTGGGTAAAAACCATGAGAGAGACGGGAACTGGTATTGATTTAAATATGCAAATTTATATGCTTATTCTCCCAAAGTGGAAAGAGAGGAAGACAACTGGACAGAATGGGAGGACCAGCTGGTCCTTATCTGCCGGCATTTAGTATTGTTACTATCCATAATGCACAGCTGTGCATTACATTGTGGTTTGGAACAACCCAAGCTGTGTCAGATCCAATCAGTTGATTCCTCATCAGATGACTCTTCCAGTGACCATATCCTGATAAAAAGTTGAAAGCAGTTCTAAAGAATATTGACCTTTATCTATAATATGTGGGCATGGGCTACAGGATAAAGAATAATAACTGAAGTATTGACAGACTTCCATCCTTGCTTAAACAAATATGGACTTTGTGATTAACAAAAAATGCATCGACCCCTTTCATGAGGAAGCAGCGATTAATGTCTTCAACCTTTGTTTCATTTGCTGATTTCCTTAGGGCAAGGTTCTTCTGCTATGACAATGAATATTTACCATACTTCATGATACCTGATCGCAGCATTTCTCAGTCATTTAGCCACCTTTCTGAATGAGTATGACAATGAAAAAGTGAGTCTTCCTATGCATCTGAGTGTGCACACATGATCCATCAGGGAATATCTGCATCTGAACAGTTTAAAATAGTTTAGTAGGATTATCTTCCATATACTGTTTACTTTTCCTAAAAAAGTTCTTCTTTGTCAGAGACTATATAATGCATACTTTATTTTGCCAGTCGTATTCATTTGTTACTACTTTTGGAAGAAAATTCCTAGCTGTTTTACAACAATTGTTTTATTTTTCTGTGTATTCAGCAGGCGAGCCCAGATAAGCATCAACAAGAGATTAGGAATTGTGCTATTTACGGTTAAATAGAAGGGAAGAGCACAGGTAGTGTAGTAAATTCTGTACTACTGGATGCATTCAATTAATTCTGTAACCAGGGTTGGCTCCACTAGTCATGCACTCAGGGTGTGCTACCATCCTCCTTCTAGGGCCTTTACTTTGTGCTGAATTTCCAAAAGCAACGCTGTAGGCTTTCAAGTGGCTTGTTATTTTCTACTGCCACCAGTGATGTGCTGGAAGAGTAGATCTCCTCTGTGCTCTGAAGGACCCCATTCTTAAATTATTTTGAGATAATAAAAGCTGTCTCACTGAATGAAGCACAGCTAGCCAAAGCCCCCAAATAAGAAACTGATAAAAAAAAAAGCCTCACAATAAAAAGTTGTACAGTGCTGACTGCATCTAAAGCTTATTGACCCTGTGCATGGTGCTTCCAATTTGAATCCAGATCCTACAGCATGGAAGTCTTCATAAAGGGCTGGCTGACTTGTATAATCTTTCATGAAGGAATAACTGATCCTCTGAAAAGTCCTGAAAAATCTCATCTTGTGCCATGTGATATTATCCAAGCTATGGTACCATTTTTCCTCCATCACATTTGTCAGCCATTTTACTCTACTTTTGAAAGGAAAATAAAGCTTATAAGGTGTGTGAAGGTGTGTGTGTGAGTGTAGGTGTGAGTGTAGGTGTGAGTGTAGGTGTGTGTGTGAGTGTAGGTGTGAGTGTAGGTGTGAGTGTAGGTGTGAGTGTAGGTGTGAGTGTAGGTGTGTGTGTGAGTATAGGTGTGAGTGCACCTTCTGAGATTGCCAACTTTCAGAAATAAAAGTGAAATGGCCAGTACCTCCCTACATCCCCCTCCCCTGATCTTCTCCCATCCCATACTCCCACTTCTTGGCCCGCAGACCCTTTTGGTAAGCAAGCGGGCTTAGCCCTAGGCCTGAAGGTAGAAACAGAACCAGTGAGATTGGCCAAAGTCGCGCTGGGTGCCCTCTGCTTCCAGGACTCACCTCCTCCTATAGGAAGCCAGAAGGGGGAGGGGCTATCATGGGATTTGGGAGCAAAGCATGTACTGTACCGGCTCAGGCCCAGCCCATGCATCTTTAGAGATTGTCCCTGAAAGGAGCTTTTGAGGGATCACCAACATTTACACTGCTGGGTTAAAGGTCCTGCCGGTCGCTGGTCTTCCTGAAAAAAATCCAACTAGTGAGCCAGCCAGGCCAAATACTGGCCAGTTGGCAACCCTAATGTCCTCCCCAATAATCTTTTTGCGTGGTGTCCTATCCACATCAAAGTTTCAGAACATGTTAGTGGGCAACACGAGGGCCACAGATGCAGATGCGCACATCCTAAAATGTCATTCTGCTCAAATTTGTATGGTTTAACAAATTCATGCTTAGGGGAAAAACTTGTACCATGTTTGGCATAATTTAAATATCGGCAGCATTTTTTGCGCTGTTTTCTTATTGTGTCATGGTGAAATTTTTTTTTTTTTTTTTTGCACAAGCCTTTAATTTTGCATAAAGGAAAAATTCAGTGCGCATGCAAAATTCAGTGCGCACATAAAATACATGCGACTTTGCGAAGCCTCTCTCTAATCCAATTATCTAGCTCTCTGCCACCCTGTGCCTCTCTTTAGAAGCTGCCATTCAGAACAGTAAACATAACTGTCAGCAAGGCTTTCTCTTCCAGAGGTGGTGGTGGAAAAAAAAATGCAGTAATAACGCTATTTGAATAATGACTGAATAAAACACACTATGCAAATGCAAATAGTTATCAACATATTTGTAGAAAAAAATTATAATGCATGCCACTGCTTTGAATAAAAAGCAAGTTTCCCTAACTGTTAATGACAATAATGCTTTATGATCAATGCTACACACGAGGAGGCTTTTGTCGCTCATTATGAAAATCCTCTTGAGTAATATAATCTCAGCTTCTGTTTTTCACAGAATGTTAAAACAAAGTTGTACATTGAAACGTCATGTTTGCCATGAAATACTCAGAAATACTTTGGTGCTGCATTAATTCCATTAGCTTTCATGCTTACAATAAGCAACTGCAGCTCCAGGTTTGTTTGCATCTTCATCCCTGCTGTACAATCTCAGACTCACAGGCATCAGGCTTACTCCTGGGGCAGAGAACGGTTTCAGTGGTTCAAACACACTGAGCACGTTGATGCTCTGTGACACTGGCAGAAATCTTCTGCTTTGCTTTAAATTCAAAATGCAATCTTCCAAAGTTTGCAATCCAAATTTAAAGTGCAGGACAAAGGGTCTTGTCCATATAAAACCCAAGATTTGAATATTTCCCCCTGTTCCCCAGCTGAATTCTGGTTCCCTGTACAAATGTGCCGAGCTGCAAAGACGCAATGCTGGAAGCATTCCTGGGCAGCTTGGATGGCGAGTCCTCCCAGACAGAGTTAGCCGACTCTGGTCAAAAAATGTACCAGTTCCAGTTAGGAGGGTACCTTATCCAGGTAACTTTATCCTAATATAATCAGCAGCATCCGGGTTTGTTCCACTAAGTAACCAGGGAAAGTTAATTTTCCTGATTGCTGGAATATTCAACATGGATGAGCATATTTCTAACTCCTAAACTTTGTGACATTTCCTAGCCAGAGGGATGGCAGTCATGCTACGTTGGATTTTTTTGAAAGGTTGTTTGTGAAATGAAAAAAACCCAAAACTGTCCTGAATTTTGCTGCACACCTTCAGGCCAATGCAATACCTGTACGTGAATAAAAGAGCGCCCGCTTTCCTAATGCGCACCCACCCCCCCGCTCCCAGGCATGCGATGCAATAGGGTAATGAGCTGCCGCATGAAAGAGGAGCTAGGGGAAATTGTGCATCCCTAGCGCCTCCTCTGCATATCAGGCAGACATGGCTGTCAGTGCGGGTTAGGAAAATGGATGCTTAATAAGAGCATCCATTTTCCTGCAGCTGCTGGCACAAAACAAACATGCACAGTAGACATGGCCTGGATTGTGTATACTGTGCATGAAAGTTGGGCGTCCAGAATTTGGGTTTTTTTTCCAAGATTTTATTTTAATGCGATGCTGCTTTCTGTGGTTCCTCCTGTTTTGTATTGCGACAGTACTACTAGGAGGAACCACAGAAAGGATTTTTGATTTTTTGGTAGAGCCCTTGACTATGGCAAGCCTTAATGCCAGCCCCCAGGCCTCATCTACATGAAATTTACATGTGATGAGTGCTATTAGTGTGTGGTTTCAGCCCCTATATACCATGCACGAGACTCCGAGAAAATTTAGAAATTTAGTAAGATGTTTATTTTGGTAAATAAATGACAGCCAATTACAATAGAAGTGTCTGGGAAGGATAAGCATAGACTGCAAATTATCAGAAGCCCTTAAGATCATCCTTGCCCAAGTCACAATCCTACAAGGCTTATATCCATTTTTTTTCTAGGTACCTTTGCCAAGTATTGATCATTTCTAAACATGTCATTCTGGCCTGGCTTCCTTTCCCTAGACCACCTGCACCCAAACATTCATTCTCTGTCCAAATGTTTCTCTCCTTCCGTACTATCTCCCCGCAGCTTGTAGGAAGACATCAATCATTTCTTATCAATGTCTGCACCTTCCTTTGTAGTTGGTTTCCACACAGACCACACATATATCGCAAGTGAGCCATCCTCTCATGTCCTTCACTTCTCGCTGACTTAGGCCCATATTTATTTATTCTATTTATTTTATTTGAATGTTTTATATACCATGTGAGAATCACTAGTTCACAATGGTTTACAGGTGAGACATTCATAAATAAAATAAATGTTACAAGGTTGATAGACATTCATATGGTGGGGGGGGGGGGGGGGATTGATCAAGAATTATTATGAGTCATAGGGAATTGGGTGTTTCAGTCAAGTAGAAGGCTTTTTTTTGTTTGTTTGAATATTTTTATTATTAATTCAACAGCCAGGTACAACAACATCATCTTGTAACAATACCGCATGAGATGAGTAATTCTTCCCCTGACCGCTCATATACAGTACTTGTACCTGGGCATTTGAACCCCTTCCCAACCAATGTTCTTCTGGCGGGGAATTCCATAGCTCTGGGCTGGCAACTGAGCTCACGCTGTCCTGCGGCACCTATGTGACATGCGCTGGCACAAATTTAGTAAGGCCTAGTCCAGCAGGCAGAATTATACATTAGCTGTGTGCTGATCCCAGTACTGCATCAGGCGTATCTCTAGTGCGTCCAAAATGCGTGCCCAGCCATGCGTTTTAGCAGAGCGCTGACATCAGCGCCTGAAGCTGCATCGGCCCGGTTGTGACTGACTTGTGATGAGGGCATGAGAGAGACTTCTCTGTTGGAAAATCCATTTTCTCAAAATAAAAATAAAAAGTCTTTATTTCAATATCTGCTTTAAAATTCAGGATATAATTTTGTTGGAAACAAAACTCTAAATTTTGCAAGATTTCATCTTTTGTTTCATTCTCTTTTTAAAAGAAAATAAAAGAAAAATGATAAAATGTAATTTTTATTTATTAAAAAGAAAGATCACCACCATTTCCAAATTCTCTCCCCCCCCCCCCCCCATCCCAGATCCTTCCCAACCTTTTATCCTCTTCCTGAAAATGTCCTCCTGGGTCAGGAGTAATCCCTGGTTCCTGCCTCTCCACAGCCACCTCTATTGCAAATGGTGCTGGCAGACTGAGGTATATGTTTGCTGTACAAAATGGAGCCAGTCAGCCTTCACTGTGTTCATCTGATTGCTGGACTAGGAAACATAGCCCAGAATAAAAGAAAAAGTGGAATTCTCCAGTTTGACTTTATTTTGACGGCCTCCTCAACATTGTTTGTTAGTGTCCAGTAGCCATGAAATACCATTTCCACAAAATATATTAAATGTTGCTTGAGCAATGAATTAAAGCAAAATGTCATAATTTACTAAGCAATATTAAGATTTGTCTCCAGCACTAAATCATACCTATCCCTAGAACGCTACGTTTCATGTTCCAGCAGTGCAGTCAGAAGAAAGCTTGATTGAACATTGAAGAGAGTTCATTATGTGACTGGAATATATTGTAACCCCTGTTCCACAGGCTTGCAGAACGTAGGGGCCTTGTAGAGCTTTCCGGAATATCCTCTGGGGCTTTCCAGTGACATAAACGCAACACCAGGCACTGAAATGATTACATTGCAGATCGGGCTAACAGAGCAGAGTGGAGCCAGGACAGTCGTCCCTGGTCACCCCTGAAATTACCCTGGCTGGGGTTCTTTAAAAAAATAAAATGAAAAAAAAAAGAAGTAGTTTTCTGAGGTAGGTAGCACAGATGATTATGCATTTTCCTTGATTCATATCCTCATCCCTGTTGCTATGCCCTGGACCCTTCCCAAGTCAGGTTAACAATCCCCCTACCACTCCTGTACCGATTTGTTAATTTCATCAAATAGCCATAGTGCTCCTCCCCACCTGCTGCCATTGTAGACCTAAGGCCACGTATCTCTTACGCCTCCATTTTGGATAAGCCCACAAAGCAAGGTGATCTATGAAGGCTGTAATGGTATCAACAAAGAAGACAGATGCCGTCTCCACTGTAATAAACACTTTAAAGACATCCGGCATCGATCTTCTTTGCTGATTCCATTTTGGATAAGGCATCATGCGATGTTTTCCTTCGTCTTAACTGGAAAACATGTTTTTCATGCCCATGAAACAGGACGCTGGCATTGCTCTTACTGGGTTCTAGGTATGGATCTAAATCTGCCCTGCATTCCAGGCAGCAGGATTGCAACATTAGATTATAAGGCTCTAATCATAAAACAAAAAAGCTCTCTGCTTGCACTAACCTAAGCCGCTGCTCCATCATGTGACCCTTCTTTACAGATCTAAGAACCTCCAAAGTCCACGTCTACTCTGATTCCACCCACAATTCCGGGGGCCACATCTACAGAATAAAACCTGTTTCTGAATTATTGAGACTGTACGATTTCAGATCTCCGCTAATTCTGTATTCAAAGGATTTTGCCATTAGCATGCTCAGTTGCCCATTTAAAAATGTAGGAAGTAAAAACGAATGTGGGTGAGGGGTGGGCGTGGGTCCAGCAAACACTGATTTCCAGCTTTTGGCAAACGAACAGCAATCCTAAATACAGGTCAGGTTTTAGCTTCTGTGATGAAGCAAGGTCTTCACACGGATGGAAGCAGCCCTGAGAGACAGAGAAGTTTGGCCTGTCGAAGGCAGGAAGGGCTGTGTAGGAGACCCAGAATATGACACAGAGAATGAGAGAACAGGAAGTTGCTGGGGGACTTTACAGCCAGGAGGGACAGGAAGCAACAGACTGCAGGGAAGTGTTGCTTTAAAGAGTCCTAGGCTAGAACCAGTCAAAGGGGAATTAGTAACCAGAGAGGAATTCATAATAATAATTAATAATAATAAAAGAGTTACTGAGAAAATAATGAGAATGGCTCGAAGACCGAGGGAATTCTCAGAGCAACAGGTAACAGAAGGTCTAGGGAAAGTGCCAGGAGAGGCAAGGGACCAGCAGATGGCCAGGAAGTCCTCAGAGAGGAAGCATGGGCCAGTCAGAGGGAGATCAGGGAAGGTTAGTGTTTTTCAATGCAACTTAAGAGATAAAAGCTGGGAAGTCTTTTGCTTGGGGTCTGACAGTGCACTAATGTTTTTGGGGGCACTGCATGGAGTTAACTCCTGTTGTGCATGCTTGCATTGACTTGGTGCCTTAGATGAAATAAGACACTGTTTTACTGCACCTACCAGTCTGTCAGCAGTGTTTCCAGGAATCTGGTAGTGGTCTGGGACAGTAGAATCTTGTCACAGCCACGTGGATTTGGTGAAACTTTCAGCTGAACATTCAGGGTCTTAAATCTGGCTGAAAGTCCTCCTATATTTAGGAAGCCAAATTATGACCATGTAAGTGAAGCGCTAAGAGGTCCATATTCAAAAGATTGTTCTGGGTAACTTCAGGAGTTACTTGAACAAATCTTTGATTTCAAAATTGTCACACTCCTCTATCCCCCACTCTCCATTTAAATATTGTTCGGGTAACTCATTTTCCATGCAAAATGTAGCTGGATAAAAAAAGAGGTGGGTCTGAGGAGTTGAATGGGCGGGGCTTAACCTTAGCCAGCTAGTGCTGATATTCAGTGTACTATCATGATAGTTATCCAGGTAAGTCTGGTCATGTTGGAGGGCTGTCCTAAAGTTATCTAGACAACTTGCCCAGGTTAACAACAGTTGAGTATTTTCAGCAGAAGGCCTATAGCCGGTTATGTTCTGCTGAATATCCAACTAAAGATACCTGAGTAACCTTACCTGGAAAAGCTTCTTGCAACTCGGCTTATTCAGTATGAATCTTTGCTTCACCCCTACAAGCATAGTCTTAATACCTTAAATATGTAAAGGCAGACTCCCGTCTCTAATCTTCTGAAGTATATGTCCGTTTGACACATCCCTATGACCTCAGGTTTAATTGAAACCATGAAATATCCAATCTGTTAACGAGGCATGCATTATTGCTGGGATACCTCTTCAAGGGCATATTTCCCCCACCTTGGCACCCTGTAATCTGGCACGTAAAATTTAAAGTGGTGATGCTTGTGTCCAAGGGGATTCAGGGTCTGGTTTCACCTTCTTTCAATGCAGTCTTAAAACTGTATCAACCACTGAGATCATTACGCTCCGAGAATAAGAACCTGCTCTGTAGTCCATCATTGAGGGAAGTCTGACTAGACGAGTTTACAGAACGCACTTTTTATATTTGAGGGCCCAACCATCTGGAACTCCTTGCCAGGTATTGTAAAGACTGAGTCTTCCTTATTAGAATTTAGGAAATCTGTT
This sequence comes from Rhinatrema bivittatum, assembly GCF_901001135.1. Classification (NCBI taxonomy): domain Eukaryota; kingdom Metazoa; phylum Chordata; class Amphibia; order Gymnophiona; family Rhinatrematidae; genus Rhinatrema; species Rhinatrema bivittatum. The sequence continues at coordinate 4,570,373 of NC_042631.1, read as the reverse complement.
AAAGCCTTCTTCTTTGAGCAAGCTTGCTCCATGGTGTCTGGGTGAGTCTTACTTTCTGGCATAGCTTCATATGATGGCTCAAAAGAAATGGAGGAGAAAGAAGAGAGTAGCGGGCAGTCAGATCCAAATTAATATGGATGATTGCTATTAGTTTCTGAGGCTGGGTTCTCTTCAATTTTTTTTTTTTTTTTCTGTAATGTTTGTGTTTTCTTTTATTATCCCATGTCTGTTTGTTTTATGATTATGATTATGAATGTTCTTTGTGAACCGCCTAGAAATGGTGATAGGTGGTCAGGAAATATTTTAACTAAATAAAATAAATAAAAATACTATGGCAATTGCCAGAAAAGAAAAAAGAATGGATAATTTGATAGGACCTATAATTGAATAGATCCAAAAGGCAGCTTAATAAGTTCAAGCTCCTTGGCAAGTGCCATGAAGATTTTTGTTTGCAGCTGAAATGGTTGTATGAGTGGTATCCTACTATCATTGTCTCAGTGCATCATTTCCTGTTGGGATTAAGGAAAACTGACAGATTTGTGTCACAAATGAAAAACTATATCCAGCCCACTGTAAATTGCTGGGTTGTGCAAATGTTTAGGAGACGCTGGCAGAAGCATTGCACGCTGCTCACAAAGCCTGTACCCGAATCACTGAGGCTTGTGCTAAGATTATCTTGGCCGCTCATTGGCTGCGGTGTCTGATTATGCAGGGAATGAATATTTCAAACATTTGTTTATCCACACATCTCTACTGGGAACTGAGAAAGAACATTTAAATGAGCCATTTATAAGATTTATGCATACAGACTGAAAAACCTCTGTAAGTAAACAGGCTCATCATTCTTCTCTCTGTGTGCATGGAAATGAAGCTTCTGCAGCCTGTAAGAAAGGAGCGGACTCTGGCTTGGATAAGCTTCCCATTCAGGACCGGCCCCTGGGACTTGCTGGTCTGAGTCCCAGGCCAGCTCTCTGCAACCCGAGTCTCCTGGGACTAAGGATCTGTGGAGTCAGTGATCACAGCTCCTGAGCTGGATAAAGGATACATGGGGGACATTTTAAAAGACAGCGCGCGCGCATACGTTTGTTCGCTCATCAGGCACAAACAAAAGTACGCTGGATTTTATAAGATGTGGGCGTAGCCGCGCGTATCTTATAAAATCCGGGGTCAGCGCGCGCAAGGGGGTGCACATTTGTGCAACTTGCGCGCACCGAGCCCTGCGCGCGCTGCCCGTTCCCTCCGAGGCCGCTCCGAAATCGGAGCGGCCTCGGAGGGAACTTTCCTTTCACCACCCCCCACACCTTCCCCTGCTAATCCACCCCCCCGGCCCTATACAGACCCCCCCCACCACCACCACCTTTATCTGAAAAGTTACTACTGCCTCCGGGCAGTAGTAAGTTACGCGCGCCGGCGCAGCAAACCCCGACACAGGCCGCTGTGTCGGGGCACTTGGCCATGCCCCCGGAACATGCCCCCGATCTGAAACTGCGCCCCCCCGGCCACGCCCCTGACCGCACCTTTTTGCAAGCCCTGGGACTTAGGCTCGGCACGCGCAAGGGGGTTTAAAAGGGTTACGCGCATACCTTACGCGCGTAACCCTTTTAAAATCCGGCCCTATGTGCGTGTGCGTGTGCCTGCGTGTGCGCCTGTGTGCCTGTGTGCGTGTGTGCATGCGTGCGTGTGCGCGTGTGTGTGTGTGGGGGGGAGGGCTAATGAGAGAAACCCCAGTCATCATTCAATGACATCACCTGGTGGACAGGGTCCACAAATTAGATGGATATTAGGCTGAGCCAGGGCCTGTGGCCCCTGGCCAAGGACCAGTTCTGCAGAGCCTGGGCTAAGTGACTTGGGCGCAGGGATGTAAGAACAGGGGAACTGCACAGCCCGACAAAAGCCTGAAAACCCAGAGGAGCGGAGCTAAGCTCTTCCCCCACAAAGAAAGCCATGCAAAGCTCGTCACAAGCCTCTAGCTCAGAACAAAGGCGATGCTGAACCCTTCTTCGCACCGTGATGTTAGGATTCAAGCTGCTGTGCAGCCTCCTGACACCAGAGCTCTCCCCTGGCTGGCCCAGCCTTCCTTGCCTGCTTGCACGATGCCCAGACTCCAGTACTTGACCCTGCCTAGCTCATACCTCGGTGCTTCGGGCTTCCTGCTCTAGCCACCTGTTTCTTGCCTTGTTTTGTGGCCTACAGGCCTTCTGATTCCCTCCTTCCCTTGCTCCATGGCCTCTGGCCTCTCTGCTTCCCTCCTTGCCTAGTAGCCTATCCTAGGCCTTCTTGACCCCTTGCCCAGCCTTCCAGGTCTCTCTCCCTTGAGGCTAGGTCTCTTGCCCTGTTCTCTAGCCCCTGCCTTTTCCTTGGGGCTTCTCTTGCCTGGCTTCCTTTGGGCATGCTCAGTGTAGTCCTTGTCCTGGTTTGTCCCTGTCTTGTCATAGTCTGTGTTCCTTGTTCTGGTTCCCTTCCTCGCTTACCTGCACCCGGTACCATGCTTACTGGCATTCTATTCCTGTGTTCTGGTTACACCCAATTCCAGTGCTCTAACGTCATGCTTACCCACACCCACGTCCGTGCATACCCACACTCTGTTCAGTGTATCTAAAGTTCACCCTTACCTCCATGCACCTCAGTCTGTTGCAGAATCTCAGCCCAGCTTGCACCTCACTCCAGAGACTCTGCCCAGCCTCACCGAACCACCAGCACTTGCTCCAGTCCTTCTTTCCCATGCCACTCTTGGAAGTGGTGTTTACCTCACCTGGCTACTGCCCAAAATCCTAACACATGAGCCCTCTTTTTCACTAATATATAGTTATTAATGCATTTTTATTTCATGTTTATTCTGATAATAGTGCAATGAAAGGAGAAAATGACAGTGAAACACCCTTCTCAAGTACCGGTAGTTCATAGAATATCCACAACCTCCATGGGAATCTTACTTCCCAATAATGAACCTTATTCCCTTGGTGATGATCACATCCATGATGGAGTCAAATCAAGTATGCAACAGGCTATGGAATTCCCTACCAACTGATTTAAGACTTGAGCCTTCTTCACAATCTTTTAAAAAAGAACTGAAAACATGGCTTTTTCAAAAAGCATACTCAAGATCATAAATCATATTATTCTTCTAATCTCATTTTAACTATTTCTCATTACTTCTTTTTCACACATTTTTTATTTTCTCTTCTCTTTTTACATTTAGTCTTCTCACAGTTATGATTATTACAATGTAACATGTCTAACCTTTTGTTATATGTACACCGATGTGATGACTCTAGTTGAACATCGGTATATAAAAAACAAAGAAATAAATAATCTGCTTTGTTGGGATATGTTAGCTGTAGCATATGTAAATTCTAGCCTAAAGTGATAGGAAGCTGCCTTAATCTACTAAAAAGTTTGTGTAATGGTATATACACACTTCTGAAACAGCAAGGGGAATAATGGGTCCAGATACAGAAAGAGGTAACCCCAAGACAGAGATGGTTTCAGTATAAAAGTATACAGGTCCCATCAGGCATGGTGCTGTGAGGGTGGAGTTCCTAAGAGATGGGTGACAATGACAGAAGAAACAGGAACAGCATCCATGGTTTTTCAGCAGTTGTATCAGTAAACTGGGGGTTAATTCCTTCCCCAATGACAAGCTCTAAATATTTAAATACAGCTTTTTTGTATTTGCAAAATCTATTGGAAAAATAGCAAAGAACACAAACAAAAGCAAGATACCTAGCCATGACCATGAATGGCCATCAACAAAACGAAGATATTCCCTATGTAACACTCAGTCTTCCCTTGTCACATCGTGTTCCTCGAAGTCCCCCTTATTACATTCCAAGCCAGTCACACACACCCCACATCCCCGCCCCCCCCCCCCCCAATTAATTAGCTGAGCAAGGCCTTGTCACTAGCCTGCGTTTTCACCTTCCACATCGGGAAATAATCTGTATCTTGTGGCACAGTTTGGTCATTCACCGGCAGTAATTCAAAAAATAGTTTCCATGCAAGCACTTACTCTGCAGGCACCTTACGAGGTAGAAAGCACATATCATAACAATTCATTTGCATTAGGGCCATCATTTGTTCTCGGCACGCCCCAGAAGAAGAGGGATCTTCAATAACCACTCAAACTCAATGTGAATTTAAAACCTTTTGCTGTAGAGAAAGGTATAAAACCCCAGTTTACCAGTACAGCTGACAGGAAGTAATGGAATAATGCAAATAAAACAGGTTGAAACTGTTTTCTGCAGGGAAGTGTTTAAATATCCCAAAAACAGCATCCTATGTGATGAAGCCTTTAGAAAAGGACTTGACGTCAATCTAAACTATCATGTCCAGTAAAAGGGTCTGAGAACAGAAATGTATTCAGGGAACGTGGGAGACTTCATTGTCATAGGGAGAATTTGAGTGCCAAAGACAGACTTAGAGGGTGGCAAGCAGAAGTCTTTAGGAATAAACCATTGGACCATTAAACTAACGCGCACAACCAAAGATGAGAAACACGGAGAACCCAGCAGGCAACTGTTTCTGCCCCATCATAGGTAATATAATTCAACCAGATGTGTTATGTTCTTAACCTTAAGATCACTGATCTAGAGATTTAATCTCTTTACCCATGTTTACCACAGAGGAGCAAAGCTCAATTAAATTCCATACTTAAGTTTCTACGCAATCAAATCTCATTAACAAAAATATATTAGCTCGTATTTTACAAATTCAGAGGGTAAAAAACAAGTGTACTCACATGATGTCCATGGTGTCATTCACTTAGCGGCTTCATTTATTCCATAATTCCCAAACTACCTTGAATTCTTTTGACAGGTTTCTTTTCCTGGACAAAAGGAGCATAACAAAGGGTCAAACTAAGAGGTATTACAAGAAAGCTATAATTCTAAGGAGTCGGAAACCTTAAAATAAACAAAACATGATTCCTAACTGTCATTATGTCACTATATGCAATCCTTTTAAGATAAATCACTCTCATATTGAATATATATATATATATATATATATATATATATATATGGCACACACACACACACACACACACACGCATATATATATATATATATGGCACACACACATATATATATATATATATATATATATGTGTGTGTGTGTGTGTGTGTGTGTGTGCCACATATATATATATATATATATATATATAGTCAATATGAGAGTGATATATATATATATATATATATATATACACACACACACACACACACACACACACACACACACACACACACTACCCTTAACAGAATGACAGAGATAGCCTACATAGAATGGCAGTCACTGCCCTTAATAGAAACATGGGGGTAACCTGCATGGAGTGGCCACTTGCTGAGCAGGCTGTAAGAAACATTTTGTTTTTTATCTGCTGTCATTTTCTATGTATGTTACTATGTTATGACTTCCAACTCAAGAAGCTCAGAGTCAAAATTTAAATATACATTGATCAGACAACAAATGGAAGAACCAAAATCTGAAATATTCCAGTTTTTGTACTTCTGGAGCCGATTAGGTTACCTTGTCCATCCGTGGACTCTCGTTGCACTGCATAATTTTACAAGCCAACAGATAATTAACTATTGAACAGTAGCTAAGATATACTTGGTCTTATAAAACTGCCACCTATGCTGATCATATTTTCTCTCCTATTGGTGTTTATACAAGGAACGTCCATGTCACTGACACTGACATTTTAATTGTGGCCTTGGCATGTTGAAAAGAGAAATTTATAGAAAATAAAAACAGCTCACAAATGTTGATGTCCTTCAGTATTCTACTTTGTTTTATTGCCAAAACGATGGGGAAAAGAATGTATCATTTTGAGGAGTTTTTCACCACTTCTAAGTGCCTAATTTAGGGGTTTGCACAGCAAAAGCTTTCTTTTAGTTTCTCATGTCATTTTGTTTCAGAGCTTTTATGTTTTATGTTGATTTACGAAATAGTGCATGCAATTTGTGAAACCAAAAACCTGTCTCTAACCCCAGGAGTCTCCGGAGGTTGGCTGGCCCACCTCAGTAAAATATATATTTTTAATAAAACCCTGGTCACAGATCCCCAGCCCCTCCCCTTTTGTTACCCTCCATCCGGGAGCCAGCCCACCCTCCTGATCCCCACCTCCCGACTCACCAAATTCTTCCTTGTGGCCAAGTGGCAGCCTGAGAGCAAACTCTATACTGCTGGACTTGGCGGACACCATTTTGAAAAATAGTGCCAGCCAGCCCCTTGCTACCCAATGGCACTAATAACCCCTGCCTGAGTTACTATAAATAAAAATCTAACAAAGAAGAAAATGCATAAATGGACATATCGAGGTTCTGGTCTACCTTTATGGCAAATACATAATTGATCTAGCAAAATTAAACACTGGACCTGACGCATGGAAATTCAGTTTTTCATGCCAGCTTCATTAGATTTGTTGGGTTAGGTTGACTGTGGCAGGAAAGTTTGGGTCACTGCTGAATGCAGCTTCATAGAGTAATTATCAACAACCTGCATAGAGCTAGAGTGTGTGGGTGCAAAGTCCTGTAAAACACCCCAGGCTGTGCTGGTCTGCACGCTCTAAGCTCCGCCCCTGGAATGCCTATGGTGGGGGGAGGGGAAGGGGAGGAAGCATGGGATGAATCAAGTTGCATGCAGAGCACACTATTCCCTGCACAATCCCCTGGATTGTTTTCTAAAGCCAATTTGCAGGCGTAAACCGGGATTTATGTGCATACATTCTTTTCAACGTTTCCGCCAAAGAGTAAAAACTCTTATTTGGGATTTGTTTACTTCCTGTATGGTCTGTCCTTCAAGCAGAACTGTAAACATGTAAGGGGTCATTCGGGCCTCATTTAGATTTACTGTCCTTCTTGGAAGGATTATTTCCTGTGCTGGGTGTACATACTGCTCATTTGCATGGGGCGGCACACCTGTGGGAGGCAGTGATCCGGCAGCAGCAGGAGAGGCCATGGGGCCACCGGCAGCTGAAGATGGAGAAGCTGAAGCCGCTGGTGCTCAAGCCCCTGGCGGCCATCAGAGAGGTCTGTGGGGCTGTGATGGACAGGGCTTGTGAAAACCTTACCTTCCATTTCCAGCCCCGGGCTCCCAATGACGATGTGGCGGGGGGGGGGGGGGGGGGGGGGCAGGGGCCTGATCACAGTTCAAACACCTTTCAGGCCCCTGCCCCCTGCAGCAGCAGCAGCATCGTCATTATTATTGGGAGCCAGAGGCAGGAAATCCTGGAGTATGCAGAGAAGCTCATGCCATCTGCTGTGTGCACACTCGGGAGGAACAGAGCAGGAGCGGGAAAGGGTGCATGCTAAGGAGGAGGGGGGAGAGGGACTGAGGGATTAAGTGGGAGAGGGGAGTTTTGCAGACTGAAGGAAAAGCAAGGACTGACGTTGGGTGGAGGGGATTGAGGGAGAGAGGAGAAGGGAGGGAGAGAGAGTGGCCCCAGGTGGGAGAGAAGCCTGGGTATGGGAGTGGGGACAAGAGCGAGGATTGGAGGATTGGGTGGGAGAGCAGTAACATAGGGAATGGAGAGCGGGGAAGAGTGAGGACTGGGCAATGAGATGGGGTGACGCTGTGGAGGAAAGAGCGAAGACCCTGGGAATGAGTTGGTGGGGGACTCATGGCTGAGGTTTTTCCTAGGGCACCTAATACCCTTGCACCAGCCTTGGTGATGGAGCTCATCCCACCATGACCCGAAGATAACAGGAGCCCACGTCTGTGAGTGGCTGGAGCCTGTGTGTATGTTTGTGTGCCGGTGAAAGCCCGTGTATCACATACAGGCTCTCACAGGCACACACATATACATAATGGGGCGGATTTTCAAAGGCCCGCGTGCGTAAATCCTTCCGGATTTACGCGTGCATAGGCCGCCGACGCGCATAAGTCCCGGGGCTTCCTGTCGGGGGCTTGTCAGGGGCGTGTCGAGATGACGCGCCGTTTAGGGGGCGGGGTGCGGCGTTTCGGGGGCGTGGTTTCAGCCCGGGGGCGTTCTGGGGGCGTGGCCGCGGCCTCCGGAACAGCCCCCGGGACCGGACCACGGAGCGGGGCTCCCGGCCGACGCGCACAAAGTTACGCCTGCTGAAAGCAGGCGTAACTTTGCCGACAAAGGTAAGGGGGGGGTTTAGATAGGGCCGGGGAGGTGGGTTAGGTAGGGGAAGGGAGGGGAAGGTGCGGGGAGGGCGAAGGAAAGTTCCCTCCGAGGCCGCTCCGAAATCGGAGCGGCCTTGGAGGGAATGGAGGCAGGCTGCGCGGCTCAGCGTGCGCAGGCTGCCGATTTTGCGCAGCCTTGCGCGCGCCAACCCCAGATTTTATAAGATACACGCGTATCTTATAAAATCAGGCGTACTTTTTAAAATCTGCCCCAATGTGAGTGAGAGGGAGCCTGTGTATGTTAGAGAGTGGGAGTGTGTTAGAGAATGAATGTGTTATTATGCATTTGTGAGAGAGAGAGAAGATAAAATTTGGGCATCCCTACCTCCTCTAATCCACAACAATCTCAGGGTGACTGGAAATTAGAAGATCACAGGTATGGAGAGCAGATTTTTTAAAATCCTTATTAGTTTTAAATATTGGGTGTAATTTGATAATTCTGCTCTTTCAAAATATTTAATTTTGGGGGGATGGGAATAGATCATTTTTTAAATATTGGATTTTTTATTCATCAGATTTTATTCATCAGAAATATTTTATTGATGTTCTATTCATTGTTTGAAATATTTATTCATTTTATGAATATAATTTTATTATGTTTTATATTTCTTGATTTTATTAATTTTTTTTTTAATGAAGAATGGTAATGTTTCTGTTTTCCATTGTTGCTCTGCATGTAGAGGCTGCTTGTTGTGGGTTCCAGTTCAGTTCTTCTCAGCACGTTTCTGATTATACTTTCTGATCTTTTTATTCTGTATTTGGTCAGGGTCTCTCTCTGTGTTCTGCATATGTGACTGAGGTGAGGTATTTTGCTGGCATGCAATTTCTATGTAGGGATCTATAGCAGCCTGGTTTCCTAATAAGATCTTTTATTGGTGTTCCAGGGCCTGGTGTAATATGTGCAGGGTTTTCATAGATAAGATTGTTAGGGTTGTTTTGGTATGGGAGGTTTACTGTATTGTATTGGTAATTCTGTTTATTCAGGGTTTTCTGAGGGCCAAGCTCACATCCAATACGCATTACAAAAAGTCTAATTCAACAGGAGCTCCAAGTGTCTGACTTGCAGAGTTTCCTGGTTGGCACCATAGCAGTGCCTGTAAATATAATATGCAGGTTGTAAGTGATATTTTTGCCTCAGCAGACTGTACTTTAGAACGTTCTCTGTCATGTAAAATTCGTTATTAATGCATAATTTAATTGTGTGTGTCTGTAAAGGGTGTGGGGTGGCATGTGTATAAAGCTATAAGGTTTGCCTAGGGTACCTAATACCCTTCCCTATCCATGGCTTCTGGGGTGTGTCAGTTTTTAAAATTATAAATTGCAGGATGGAGCTGGGGCCCGGGACAGACACTGAATGATTCGGGGGGGGGGGGGGGGGGGGGGAGCACAGTAATTTATCACACAGGGCAGCAAAACAGCTTGTACCGGCCCTGCCCTATACATCTCACAGAAAATTGTTAAAATACTTTTATGCTGATAAAACAAGAACAGAAACAAGTTTATTATACTCACGCTTCCTAATCAGATTTACAGTACATTTAATTTTTTCTTTCTAAGGTTTATTATGTTCTTGTTAACTAATCGGGGGGAGGGGGGCCCTAAAGTTAATTTGGCCAAAAAAGAAAAAGGATTAAGATTTTAATGAAAAAGGATGGATTGCATGGTATATAATCCACTTCTCCTGTATAAGAAAATGCAGAACATTAATTGCTGTATCATGCATTGATTTTGATGTCATTGAATACACTTGCAGCGTGCTAAGAGCCCCAGACACAATGTAGTACAACAGTTAACATTTTAATGGTTTAGATCAACTAAAGTCTGATTTATGCCACTTTTTATATTATTTTGTTCATTAACAGAATGATTTCCAGTTGCTGGGACTATGAGTTCATTAATCCAGATTAAACCAGAAACTAATAAAAGCATACTGACATTTAAATAGTAAACGATTAATAAGCTTCTAATAAGATAATCTAATTTTGCAAAATTTGTCGACTCTCTAGTATTGCAAATTTAATTTCATCATTGCTTACTCTTTTTTTCTAGTATGATGATAGCTCCTCTTTTCCTTTGATGAACATCTCTCTGTACTTCCCAGAAATTGGGTTTCTTTTTTGGAATACCTACAAGCACAGACCCCCCGGTGTTCTGTGACAGATTTTTCAAGATTCTGCAGCAAGTATGCAGCAAATTTGCATAATTCTGTATAGTCATGTCACTCATTTTGCCAAAAAGTCCATATTTTTTAAATTGAAAACCTTTCATTTTGTTTTTAAACAATATTTAAACTAAATACAAAGACAAAATGTAACCAAGTTCAAAAATCAACTATTTATAAAGTAAAGACATAAGTTACAAACTTTTCACTCTGAAATTCCACTTTTGTTTTGAATTGGAATACAGTGCAAGTATCCTTTCTGAGTGTATGTGCTTATTTATACTGAAAATGCCTTCAGTATTAGCAGTTAACCTGCTGTTAATAACACAGCGGCGCATATTGGATACAATGTAACAGGCACAAAAAGGGGGTTGAGTTAGCAGAAGTCTGCAACTTGTGAGCAGCAGTGCCAGTCGTCAAGCCTTTTATGAACTGCATTTACTGCTGTCTCTTCCACCTGAGGGACACCAGCAGTTGCAGACGTTCCCAAAACATTCAGGAATTTGTAGGAGGTGCAGGGTGGCCACATGTGAGGGCAAGAACCTATTGCATAAAGAATGTCTGTCTAGAAGAAGTCAACCACTCCATTCAGGAATAATTTATTTATTCATATTTATATGTACCTCACTATGGTCTAGATTCATCATTTTGTGATAAATATAGCAAAAATAGTTCTCATGATAAAAAAAAAGAAGGGAGAGAAAGAAAGAGAGAGAGAGAGAGAGAACCTCTGTAGAGGCTCTCCAAACAGTTAACGTTTATACCACTGTAAAAGGGGCCACTAATAACTCAGTGTGAGGTGGATTCTGGGGGCAATTTTACATTCACAGTCATACCATCAGTGAAGATTTAATGTGATTTGGAGGGATGAAAGAAGTGTAGATTTGTACCCTGTTCTCTCTACCTAGCTGCAATCTACTCCTACAATCACAATAGTCCACCTTGCCCTTGTTCAAGGTCATATGTCCCATGGCCTAAAACAGGCAGTTATAAAACCAATCTTAAAGAATAAACTAGGAAGATTTGATGACTGGGACCACTACAACCAATCTCCAACTTAACCTTCATCACCAAAATTCTTGAAAAAGCAATGCTTACCCAATTGGACGCTCATCTAGAAGACAATAAAATCTTGTATTCTAACTAATTTGGATTTTGGAAGAATCAATAAATGGAAACTCTTCTACAATCCCTAACCGGCCCTATATTATGAGGCTTTGACTCTAATAACACCTCTAATAACACCTCTAATAACACCTCTAATAACACCTCTAATAACACCTCTAATAACACCTCCACCATATCTATGGCTACGTTCCTCTACCTTCACAGCTGCTATCCCTTCCTCCCCCCCCCACACCCACCCCTTATTTTCTAGCCTGCTCCCACACCCACGCCCTGTTTTTTGTAACTTTCCTCCTTTCGCAAGTTTTACTGTAAACCGGCGTGTTGTGCCCGCACAAACACCGGTATATAAAAGCTGTTAAATAAATAAATAAATAAATAAAACTTACTGCCTAATCTTGATTGATCTCACAGCAGCCTTTGATAATGTTGACCATAATCTACTCTGCCTACAGTTGAGAAATATAGGGATTGAAGGAAATGTACTTAAATGGCTCACTTCATTCCTTGCAAACAGATATTTTCAAGTTAAACTGAATAATCACTTATCAGACACATTCCACTGCTTAACTGGCATTCCACAAGGCTCAGCGCTTTCTGCAACTCTATTTAATATCTACATGCTGTCTTTGTGCAAATTACTAACAGACCTAAATATAAAATTATTTCTATATGCTGATGATCTGCAATTCTATATTACAATTATAACATCATTTGAAAAAACAGCATCACTTATCACTGAATATATGGTCACAATACAAGAAAAACTTGCACAAACAAAATTATTAATGAACCCCCCAAAAAACAGAAATAATTTGGTTGACCCAAAACTCTCCAAAATCTATTCCACCAGGTAAAGATCTTGGAAATTGCCAGTTAATCCCAGCAACTCAAGTGAGAGATCTAGGAGTTCAAATTGATGAAAATTTAACAATGAAAGTTCACATTAGCAAACTAATCAAATCTGATTTCTACAAATTGTAAATCTTGAGCAGACTGAAGCCTCTGCTAAACACCACAGATTTCAGAATGGTATTACAATCTCTAATATTCGCAAGCCTCGATTACTGTAATTCCCTACTTCTGGGACTTCCCACTAGCCACATAAAATATCTGCAACTACTGCAAAATGCTGCAGCTAGACCACTGTCTGGAACCAGGAAATACAACCACGTTACCCCAATTCTGATCGCTCTGCCTTAGCTCCCTGTACAATTAAGAATAATCTACAAAGTACTTACAATAATATTCAATAACATTTATCAGAACAACGATCTGATGGGAATAACATTTAAACCACATATTCCACCATGAATGCTCAGATCACAAATTAAAGGGCTCCTTGAAATCCCAACCATAACAAATTCTCATCTAATACAAACAAGAGAGGGAGCGATTTCTATCACTGGCCCAACACTATGGAACTCCATGCCAGAGAACCTGCAAACAATAACAAACTTGAAAAAATTTAAGCGTGAGTTAAAAACTTGGCTATTCACCAATGCCTACTGTTTGACAGAAAACTCCAGTTCATCGTAAGTCTGATAACCCGAACTGGCCCGACCAATTTCCACTGCCCTTGGCCTGCTATGTTTTTCCTCAATGAAACTCTCTTTTAACCCCCTGTCTCTAAATGTTTCCCCAGCCTCCTTCCTCTAGATATGCTTACCTCAGTTTGTCATTATTTATTTATTAATGTCAAACCTCTACACCGTTATGAACTAGTGGTTCTCACATGGAATGACGGTATATAAAACACTCAAATAAAATAAATAAATAAAGAAGACGGTCAGCCGTGATAATATAACAGAACTTCCCTGGCATGCATTAGATGTGCGGTGGGAGACCTGGGACCAAACAGGAAGTTTGAGTGGAGGTCATTGCTGACACCCGTTTCAACCCACGCTGCCAGTTGAGGTAGCCCTGAATCCCCAAAAAGAAAAATAACGTTGACAGTAAGTTCATAGCAGCAGTGGTGATGACCAACCCTCCCCCAGTCCCCCAATATCCTCAGCCCCATACCACTTCCCATGACCCCCGATAGCCAATGACCAATACCCTCTCCCCCTGACCCTAATAAATACCCCTCCCCCTGATATCCTCTGCATACTCCCCCTCCCTGACCCCCAATATCCAAAGACCAATCTCTCTCCTTGACCCCCTGATAGCCTCAGCCCCCCTTCCCCAATAGCCAAAGTCAAATACCCCTTCCCCTGACCCCACCTGATAGCCTCAGCTTACCTCACCCCCAAGCCCCCTCTAAACTCCCCATTACCTTATGTTCAATCCTGTGGTGTGGATGGGTGCACCCTCATACCTGCCCTGGTTGGCGCCATCTTCCAAAATGTTGCTGACCTCATCTTACCCCAGCCTTATGACTGGGGTAAGTTCCAGGGATTGGGCTCAGTCTACATAGGGGGCGGGAGCTGAGGATATCAGGGGGTCATGGGGAGGTGATTTTGCCTATCAGGGTGTCAGGGGAGGGGGCTGAGGATATTGCAGGGGCAGGGGGTATTTGGATATCAGGCATTCAGGAGAGGGGAAATTGGTCTTTGGCTATTGGGGGTCAAGGTGAGATGAGGAGGTGTATTTGGTTGTCAGGGGTTAGTCGGAAGGGAGTATTGGTCTTTGGCTATTGGAGTTAGGGGGAGAGGGAATTAGTATTTGGATATCAGGGGGGTCAAGGGAAAGGGAGGCAGAGGTTATCAGCAGGGCTGGGGGGAGGGGGAATTTGCAGATGGGATATCAGAGGGGTGGGAGAGGGGGGCCATCGCCACTGCTGTAGTGCGCTTAATGTTATTTTTCTTTTCAGAAAGCCGGGCTGCCTCAACTGGTGGCCCAAGGTTAAAACGGGGGTCAGCAATGACCCCTGCTCAACCTCCCAATTTGGCCTCTTTTTTTTTCAGCAGGTAGCAGCAGTTTAAGATGATGGTGGTCCCATGATATTGGTTCCGTCATCGGGTTAAAGGGTCAGACACCACGGGTTTTTTGTGTTGCGGTGTTTGGAATTGAATCAAAAAGAATGTGCCATAGAGTTCTGATGTGTTTTCGGGGGAGGGGACCCACTATCGTTGCAACACCCCCCCCCCCCATGATAGTGGGATGCCACTGCGAAGATACCTAGCAATTTGATGAATCTAGGCCTTGGATTGTGAGTTCTCTGGGGATTAGGAAATTCCTACAGTACCTGAATGTAATCTGCTTTGAAGCTCCAAAAGTCAGAATATAAATAAAATAAAAAAATCACATGGGTGCCTGCAGCATTTTGATGTGTGGTCGTATATTTCTTCCAGCAAACATCAAAATGGTGCCATCCATACTAGAGGAAGTGCCAGAGTGATGCCATTCTCCAGGTGAATGCTCTTTTGCAAGCACTGGGACCGGGAGAATAGACAGGCCCTCAACCTGGACCTAGGGACTAGGCCTCAGCACCAGCCCTTAGCATGGAGTCCTTGCCTAGACTAAGCTTCGGTGCCGGGAAGCCCTAGTGATATAATTCATAACTCTGGTTCATAATTTTGGTTCATTCAGCCAGTCCCAGAATCCTCAGAGGGCTGATTCACACTGACACTGTTGAAATATAGTGACTTTCTGACCCTCTCAGATTCAAGAATGTGGAAGATCTGGGAAACTTGTATGCTCTGCAAAGCCTATAATTAAAGGCCAGGTGGACATCAATGGCTATATTTACAGCATAATACAAGAAAGCTTGGTTCTCACGGAAACCAAAATACAAGCTTGGGTCTCACAGAGGCCTATCTCAATTGCAGGAGCCAGGTGAATGAAAATTACCTGACATTACAGCTTTAATTAAAGTCCTGGCACCAGTAACAGAATTCAGGCCTACTGTCTATTCAGAACACAGACCTATTACCTGTTTACACAACACAGAAGATCAAAGGAAGATCAGAAGAAACCAACAGCAAGAGCTTCAGGCACTATTCTGTTGAACCCTCACTGGACAAGATCATCTACAGGACAGAAGGAGTATCTAGAAAGTGATGGCAAATGAGCTACACCTGAAAAACCTGTCAGGGCAGTTCAGGGATAGGTTGTCATGTGAACAGCATGATGTGTCTCTGTAAATGAGTCTTTGGGCAGTCACATGATTCTAGAAGTTTCGGCAATAATGTATGTTTAACTATAAAAAAAAAGGTTCACTTCCTGTATTAGATGAGATGCTGGTGATTTTGAAAGACAAATGGGCACCCAGTATCCAGCATCTCCCAAGAACACTTTTGCCAAATAAAATGTACTTTATACCATTTACTGAGTCTAAGTGTTCTTGTTGCCCTGGCCCTATGTACAGAAAATTATGTACACTAGCCAAGGCCAGAGCTCCATATTTTTTACATGCCACAAATACAAAAATCCATGAAAATTTTGGGGTATTCTAATAGGCGGTTATTTTCAATTCATTTCATTCAGAACAACCCAACATGGTCTCATTTTGCATTTCTAGCATTCATTAAAAATGAATGCACATCCATATTAAGCAGCTCATTCAGCGGTGATTCAGGAGACATGAAGCAGACTGCACCCTTCTCACCACATAAGTGACAGTTGTACACATGCCACAAGGACACAGAGCCTTCCATTATGTGTGTGAGTGATGCTCCCAACTAACCAACAGACCGATATAGTAAAGCCCGCTCTCCCGGAGCACGCACAGGCCACTCTCCTGTGCGCGTGATTCAGTATGCAAATTAGGTCCGGTGGTAGAAACAGGTAAAAAGAGGTGCTAGGGACAGGAGCGGTGGCTGTCAGCGGGTTTGACAGCCAACGCTCAATTTTGCCAGTGTCGGTTCTCGAGCCCGCTGACAGCCACGGGTTCGGAAACTGGACACCGGCAAAATTGAGCGTCCGGTTTTCAACCCGCAATCCTACTTCGAATTTTTTTTTTCTTTTTTTTTTTTTACCCTTCGGGACCTCCGACTTAATATCGCCATGATATTAGGTCGGAGGGTGCACAGAAAAGCAGTTTTTACTGCTTTTCTGTGCACTTCCCCGGTGCTGGCAGAAATTAGCGCCTACCTTTGGGTAGGCGCTAATTTCTTAAAGTAAAATGTGCGGCTTGGCTGCACATTTTACTTACTGAATTGCGTGGGAATACCTAAGAGGGCCATCAACATGCATTTGCATGTTGCGGGCGCTATTAGGGTTGGACACGTGTTTTCGACCCCTTACTGAATAAGGGGTAACGCTAGCGTGTTGAAAACGCGCACCCAATCAAGGGTTAACAGAAAACACCATGCAGGCATTACACCCACATCTGCCTTTGAATTTTTCAATGCAAAAAAATAAAATATTTTAATGACCTTAATTATTTACAGTATATCTCAGGAGTTGTTGTATACTTTAGGAAGTTGCAGTGGTAATCTCAGAGCATGAAGTTTTCATTGGATCAACCTCTACTTGCTTGTTAAACTACTCTCAGGATTAATGAAGTGGAAATATCTTTAACTACTGTTGTGGCTTTATCTGTCAAACTACATCACCAGAGTGGAGGCAACTGCTGAGAATCTGTTCTCTGTCTTTGGTATGTAATGAGAAAAGCAGCTGTTAGTATGAACTGTCCCCAGGCAGTACAAGGAAAGGACCTTCCCATCCATAGACCTGCTGCTGCCTTTAGATCAACAAGAGCACACTCGTGATCACACAAAGTAGACCCAGTGATCTGTTGCCCAGCAATTTTCACATGAAAATATTAAATATCTGATATGGTTAGTTGTTTTATATAACTCTTCTATCACACACATGCAGTGCATTCCACAAGATATAGCAACAAATACATTAAAAAATGTATACCAAACCTAAATTCATGAAGGATCAAAGGTTTCTTCTCCCTCAGGGGGTAATTTTATAACAGCTTGCTTAAATTACGGGGAAAACATGCGCATAAGTTGCACCAAAATGATCCCACCAAATTTACCAACATAACTGCAGCTGATACTATGTCTGCAGATAATTTTCAGAAAATGTGCACTCATATTTTTGAAAATCCAAAAATATGCTCATAAATCCAATCTTCTTTCCAACAGCTCCAGGAACTGTCTCCTGGGAGTCTGGGTCAGGAATGTTCATTAATCTAAAATGAATGAGGAACCCTAACCCCTCCCCCCCACCAAAAAACATTTTTGACCCAGTTTGTTTCAAATAAAGCTAATCCCTGGTACCTCCAACCCCTCCCCTCCCCCAATTTCTTTATTTTTTTTTAATAATGGCTCTGGTCTCAGGGCTGGCACCAAGTTGTTTACAGAGGCAAAGTAATAGAGACTTAAGGCTGTGCCACCACTTGTTTTGCAGCTGTAAAACAACTTGGCACAGCCCTCAGACCCAGAAGCAGTTCCCTGCCTGAGAAGTGGCAGCGATCCCCACCCCCATATTAAAATCCCTGCAGCAGCTGCCTCGTTGTGTCTTATGACCTAAGGCCAGCAGATGAAGGACTCTGGTGGGGCTCCCACTCCCCACCATCAAGAGTATCAATGTGGCTGCTCCCGCTGCTGATCTTCTGGTAGGAGAAAAAATGGGGGAGGGGGGAGGATAGGAATCACAAAGGAGTGAAAAGTAAAGGGTGTAATTGAGGAGGTAACGGAAAGGAGGTGAGTGACTGAGGTGGGAAGGAAGGGGAGTGAATGAGAGGAAAGGAAGAGGAGTGACAAGTAGGGGATATATGAGAGGGCAGGAAAGGGGAGGAGGCAAGTCAAAAAGGAGGGAAAAGAAGGTGAGTGCAAATAAAAGGTAGAGGGTGATCAAGGGAACCAAAAGGATATGAATGCAGAGAGGGAAAGGGGAGGAGGGGATGAGAGTGAGGGGAAGGTAAGAGAGAGAGAATGATTGTCTGTGAGAGAGAAAGTGTATGACTGAGGGGGAGAGAGTGCACGTGAGAGACAGAGAGAGCACATGGACGTGTGTGTGATTGTATGAGAGAAAACGTGTGTGTGTGTGTGCATGTGTATGTGTATGTGTGTGTGTATGTGTGTAAGTAAAAGAGAGAGCATGGGTGATCATGTGTGCATTTGTGTTGATGAGCATGTGTGTGACAGAAGAAAGTTTATGCCTCCTCCTCCTCCTCTCATTAATTGTTGGCAATCTCAGGGTGACTGGAAATCAATAATTCCCAGGAATGGAGAATGGGATTTTTTTTTTATCCTTAGTTTGATTGAGTGTCACCTAATGTATCTGTTTTGAAATATTTTATTGTTTTTTGGGAAATTTTTTAAACATTTCATGAGTTTATCAGATATTATTCTATTTGCTAGCTGTTTTGAAATATTTTTATTAGTATGATTTACTGTTATTAATGATGTTTTATACTTCTTGATTTTGCTTTATGAGGAATGTTTATGTCTCTGTTTTTCCATTGCTGCACCGCATACAAATTCTGGTTTGTGGATTCCAGTTCAGTTTTTGACAGCACATTTCTATTTATACTTTATCGTGATTAATCAATCATCTTATTGAAAGTAAGCTTACGGTTGCTTTACACTGTATTTTCCAGTATGACTGAGGTGAAGTATTCTGCTGGCATGAAGTTTGTGTCTTGGGATCTAAAGCAGCTTATTTTGTTATGTTTTTCTAATACCAGATGAATTGGTATTTTAGGGTCTGGTGAAATATTTTCAGTGTTGCCTTTTTATAGGTAGGGTTGTTACTGTTTAAGTGCTGGGACTTAGTGCTGTTTTGGCATGGGAAATTTACTCTATTGTAATTTTAATTCAGTTTACGGGTCAGGCATCATTTTTACAGGATTTTCTGGTTGGCACCACAGCAGTTCATATAAATATAATACATGTTGTTGTAAGTGATGTCTATCTCAAAAGACTACATTTTGAATGTCTTTTTTTTTTCATGTAAACCTCTTTCTGGGTCAGGGAATTGGTTAATATGAAATAGTAAAATAAAACAATAATATTTAATTGTGCATGGGGGGAGGGGTGGGGGAAGATAGGCTCAAGACTGTAAGCCTCACCTTGGGTATCTAAAACCCTTGCACTGGCCTGAGAGAGTCCACACAGACACCCACCATTCACCCATCTCCCACATCCCTGGGGAAGAGTGGGCTGCAGATGGTAGGGGTCCCAGGGGTCTGGCAGGGTTATCAGTTTCCTAGGAATTTTATCTGCTACTTCTGTGAGAACCCTGACCTCTGAGTTTCCTCTTCCAATCACCAAAAAGGCCAGACTTTCCTTGGCCTCATCAGTGACTTGCCCGGGGAGGAGGTGCCTATGGGTCAGGCAGCAGATTGCCTTGAGCCACCCCTGCTGAGACCAGCACCAACGTTTAACCATAGTCAAGGGGTAGCAGCAGTTTGGGATTTATCTCGCTTCTTTCATCCTGAGAGAGTTATAAAAGGGATAAAAGGATGGAAAGAGCATTGGGAACTATGGGGGAGCAGTAGGGGGTGATTAATTCATTTTATGTGTTTCTTTAATATTCAGTGGTCTATGGAGGGCTAAAGTCTGCTTTGAAAGTTAGTGGATGCACACAGGACCCACTGCCACATACTTCCACTCCATGACACCTGCCTGGTATGCCTGTTAGCAGGGACAAATGTGTGGGAGCAGATGTTCTTATTTCAAAAATGGCTGTTCCTGCTCCAACTCCGACCCCACCCTCGAATGCCTCCTTGCTGTGCATATAAAAGCACGTACAGAATTGCTACTATTAATACTTTTGCCTGTACAACACGGAGGTCATTTCAAAAAGTAAATGTTATCTGAATACATGCTTTCAAAAATTCAGCCCTAAATATTTTGGTTCAGCAAAATTTTCAAAAGAGATGTGCAGGTCATGCGTATATAAAATCAGCATGCAGATACCAAAAGTAGCAGGCATTCTTCAGACCCCAAGAGTCTGTGTGCATTTGCAGCGTTACACGGGAATGTTAACAAGGATGATCTGGGGCATACCAGCCTCTTTTCTGGAGATGCTTCCATAAGGGATGTGCAAGCCCCCAAATTTTCAGTTTGATTTGTTTTTACATTTCAGGATATTTTTCATTCTAATTTGTTCTCTTTTTTTTTTTTTTTTTTTTCTTCATTTCAGTTCATTTGCCAGTCAGGTTCCAGACACTCTTTTTGGAATATCTGGAACCTGGTTCTTGCTTTTATGTCGTATCGTGTCAAGGCCAGATTGCACAAATATAATTGACTGAAGTCAATAGAATTTGAACTTCTATGTCTAAAACTAGTTTTGAGATTTTCAAATACATATGCTGCTACTTTGAGTGGGGTTTAATATAGCAGATGGAGCTATTGTATATAAGAAAAGGAAATATGGTGAGGAGTATGCCTGAATAGCAAACAAATATGGAGACGAAAAATACCCAGACGCCTCTGCTGTTCTGTGGCCTGTCAGAGCTGAATGAACTCTGAGTGACTTGCAGAATGTCCCTGAGCAGATAGACAAGAGGTGAGCCTATTCAATGGGTCACAAAGAAGGAACCAACGCGGGAGCTTCAGGCACTATTCTGTTGAGATCTCACTGGACAAGATAATTAACAGAACAAAAGGATTATCTGGAGAGTGAGGGCAAATGGGCTACTACTGGGAATACTGGTCAGGGCAGTTCAGGGATAGGTTGTCATGTCAACAGCATGATGTGACTCTGTAAATGAGTCTTTGGGCAGTCACGTAATTCTAGAAGTTTCGGCAATACTGTATGTTTAACTGTAAAAGAAGGGTCACTTCCTGTATCCAATGAGATGCTGGTCAGTTTGTAAGACAAAGGGCACCCAGTATCCAGCATCTCCCAAGAACACTTCTAATGCCAAATAAAATTTACTTCATACCTTTTACTGAGTCTAAGTGTGCTTGTGTCCCTGGCCCTAAGTACAGAAAATTATGTACAATGGGTGGGAGGAAAGGGAGAGAGTCAGTTAAGGTTAACATTTGATGGGCTTACATCCTTAGTACAAATATGTTTAAGGTTTTCGTGAATCTATCATTCATTTGAAAATGTGAATACACATTCTAATGGTGAATGATGGTTAGATTGTATTTTGCAAAATTTAATAAAATGTTAAAAGCCCCATGCACATAAAAATCAGAGGTTATGCACGTGGCCAGGTCTTGCGCGTACCATGCACATTTTAGAATGGGCCCAGACACATGCATAACCCCTATGTGCACAAGTGCCAGGCCTGCTGAAAGGAGCAGGGCAGGGTCTGGGCTGGGACAGCGCCATTAGATGCTGTCCTGGGAAAGCGTGTGCCGGCAGCTGGCTAGCGCATGGGAGTTTACTTCTGCTCCAGAGGAGCAGGAAGTACAAAAATATAAAAAAAAAAATGGGGATAGGTAGGGTTAGTTTAGGGGTTGGGGAGGAGGGGAAGAGGGAGGAAGGATAGGGTTTAGGGGTCCTTCCCAGTCTACTCCTTTATTGGAGCAAACTGGAAGGGAGCTGGGGAAGCCCTACTCATGACAACACACGTATTATTCTAAAATTACCCCCTGCACGCGGAGCAGGCCACCCACCTGCACGCATAGACATGAAAATCTGGCACGTATGTGCAAGCATGTTATAAAATCAGCACATCCATGTGCACGCGCCGGGAACTGTGCGCACATGGACACGCACATATTTTAAAATTGACCCCTAAATGAGTGAAGCCCAGAGATCAACTGGGGAGTAGATTACTGCACTGCACCAGGAAGTAAACTGAGCAGAGACTGAGTGTGCCTTATGCACCTTTTCTGTATCAGATGATGATTTTTTTTAAAAAAAAATTTATTAAACAGAGCCCGATGTGCATAGCAAGAATTTCTCTCTGTATCAGAAAGTTAACAGTGATCACTGCAGTAAAGAACGGCATCTAATTGCCATGACAACTGAAGTTGTGAGGGAGGCAGACAGGAGTCCTCTGGCCCGATGGTGGCGTTCATTAACATTATTCCAGCTGTGCAAAATTCTAACACAGAGACGCGCAGACTGAACAAGATGCAGGAAACTCTGGGGGGTATTTTAGGCTCTTAAGGAGCTTTCATTTAGGAACAAATTCACATTGTTGGAAGGATAAACAGAGCTACTGCAGTAAGTCTTGTGATAGCATTATAAATCCTGGAGATCTGCCAGGGAAACCCAGCAAATTAAAACAAAGGTTTCTTTTTGATTTTTTTAAAAACTTTTATTGGCCATGTCCCCAGTGGGAGAGGGACATGTGTGCCTAAGATCAAAGCACTTACTATCAGTGGAAATGAAACTAATGTACCTCTGAGGTGGAAATGAGGCAGCACCGCAGGGAGGTCTACAGAAAGAAAGATTAAGGGGAAAAGAAAGCCAGCAAGCCTAGAGAGCTGTAGAGTTTTAAGTCCAGACATTTTTCATCTTGGTGAAAACTTAGCTATGCAACATTGTTTGGCTTTTTTCCTTTGATGGTGGAAAGGTTTTTGATACTTGGTAGCAAGGTAGGGAACTTTGAAGACTGGGCTGGAAAGGGGTCCACTTTTAGGATGAACTATAATGTCAAGCAGGAGTATTCAGACTTCCAAAGACACTAACAGACTTGCAGGATACGCACAATGAATAGTCATCAAATTAATTTAAATGTGTTTTGCCTGAGATTCACATAAAATTTCTATATTTTTGTTGTCCTGAAACCAAACTTGGCTGCATCCTACAAAGGATCAAAATAAACCCTCCAGAATAGTCTGTTCCCATGCACTTAAAGCTCACAGATATTCATTGTGGCTCACTTGGGGCATCTGAGATCTGGAATTCATCTTTCCTGGCCAACCCGTACCAGCCACAGTCACCCCTGCTGCACTACCTCACTCTTTGATATGCAACTGGGTGAGCCCCTAAGGATGTGCATTCATTTGAAACAACATTTCTGAATTCATTTTTAAAACAAAAAACACAAATCCAAATTAAGTTATATTCATTTTTGTTCATTTAATTTAAAAAAAATGGCACTCTCACCACGACAAACACCCCCCCCCCCCCCCCCCCCCCCCCCCCCCCACACACCCCTCTGGACCCTCTTACCCTGTAGAACTGATCTCCGATTGCTCCTTCCCCTGGAACCATTGTGAACTTTCTTCCACTTTCCCATGGCAGATGGGGTAGAAAGTAGAGGCTAATGTTCACCCTGTCCTGCCTCTTTTTTTTTTTTTTTTTTTTAGGAAAAGAACCATTGCCGAGAACCACACGGTTTCTTTTGTACATCACTGGAGGTAGAGATGATATGGGGCAAGAGACGAAAAAATAAATCAAACACAACCAAAAAATGTGTATGTGTGTGCGTGTATGAGAATATGTGGGTGTGCTCAAAGTGGTTTCTGCTCAGGAAGCAGAAGGAAGGTCAGCGTTGCTCCAGAAACCATCGATTTCTTCCTGTGTACAACTCTCTTTCACTTTCTGCTGTTCATGGCCGTTCATTTTTGGCTTTCACAGACACCTGTTTCTCCGGGGCATCGGAAACAAGTTGACCCCCCCAAGTGCTTTCCGTTGAAAGGTACTCCCCGTTTTGGCATTTCACGACAGTCTCTGTAAAACCTGAGCAACGCCACCTTTCCCGGGTCTCTGCTCCCCTATGATACAGTTTTCTACTGTTGAAAAGGCTTCTGCATTTTTTCTAGTCACAGGCTCCATCAAGGTGCATCACAGCTCCCCCTCAAGCTAATATGCAGCAGGCAGGCCCCCGTCGGTGGAATTAGCTCTTCCCCTCCAGTGCTGTTGGGAGCAGCCCAGGCAAAATAGATTCTTCCATTTCCTTGTATCAAGGGTCTCCCCTGAGGAAGCCACTTTGGCAAAACGAGATCCTTGTTGGGATTTTTTATCTGATCCTGGATCTCAAAACACTAACATTTGGTGCAGCTGTCTTTGAGGTTATTTCGTCAGCTTTAGAAACCAAGCTTTTTGAACACTTTCAGGCATTTTAGTACAAGAGGTGCCCTGTCAGTTTCTACTCATAATTTTTGGGTATCTTATGTAGTTTTCAGTGAATGCTGTAATATAATACCTTCAAGATTGCAAATAGAAAAACATTTGTATTATTACTTTTGTATATGTTGCAATACATGTGTTTATGTGCCCTTGAGTTAGCTGCCTGATTGAGCACTTTGTATGTATGTTTAATTAGCTTTCTGTTTTGTCTGGTCAAGGTATTTGCACACATTGTTGCCAGCTTAAAAATATTTGTGCTATTCTTTGAATAGCAACATTGTATCTCTTTGTATTTACTGCTTTTACTAATACATTGTATCTATTGTATTGAGCTGAGACCATTACTTACACAAATATTCAAGTGCATTTCATTGAGTAGAAATTTTTGTTTCAGCCATAGATCGCTCATGTTTTTTTTAATCTTGTTTGCCCAAACTCATCTCATATATGTATGTATATTACACTATGTATTATCTGAAGTTTGTTTCTAATTGATTTATTAATAAAAATATTCTTTCAATATTTTTTCATATTCATCATTACTGCTTTTCTCCCCCTTTTAGTTGGGATTTATTTGGTATATATATATATATATATATATATATATATATATATATCTGCTTAGCAAGCAGGAGGAAGGTCTGCATTGCTCTAGAACTCACCATCTTGTTCCTACACCTAATCTCCCACTTTCTGCCGTGCCTGGCAATCAATCCTTTTAGCTTTACCAACACCTGTTCTACTAGGACAGTGAAAAGATTCTGCTCCCTGAAAGAGCTGCAGCTTTTGTTTGAATTATCCAGGAAGGCTCTTCCAGGTTTAAGGTCATTTGACAGTCTTAGAGTCTAAATTACGTTATTTGCATCAGATCTTTGCCCCAGTTGAGTTCAGTTCCAGGCCTCTGATTATTTTGAAGGTAGCAAACCAGCTGAATTTTTTCCTTTTCCTAATATGGAGCTGGCAACCTTTTATGGGCTCCGTTAGCTGATATTCCTGTGCAATTGGTTTCCCCTTTGAGGTGTTGAAAACAGTCTCAATTAGCACAGAGAGTTTGTTTTGTTTGCTACAAGGATCCATCTCAGTGAAACAAGGTCCTTATTGGGATTCTACCAGCTAACCTTGGAATTTAAATTGCAATATTTGGTGGAACTGTTTCGGAAGCTAGCCTGTCATCTTCAAGAACCAATTTTTTTTTTTTCACTTTTTGTTAGGCAGTGCAATCGTCAGAGTGAAGGGAATATGAACCAGAACTGTTTAACAGCTTTTTTGATCCCTGATTTTTTAATTTTTTTCAATTCTTGTGAAAAAAAAGCACTCTATGGAACGTGATGATTCATACACACTTTAAACCCAAATCAGCATTAAAAAGTACTTAGCTCCTTCTTTGGGTGTTTTCAAGTAAGGAGCTAAGTACTGGAGATGAACTGGTAAAACTGAGAATGGCATTGGCACTCGCCCCTTTTTAATTCCCCCGATTTATGCAGTAAACGCGGGATTTGCATACACCCACTCAAAATGTGGCTGTGTGCCTGTGCATGAACCGACGACATATGTGAGCAAATGTGCACATGCGTGCCAGATTGAAAGTTCCTGTCATTGTTTTGCTGGGCTTATTTTCAAAGCCAGCTGTAAAAATTGGTGTAACTTTTTATTTGCTGGATAAACTTATCCAGCCTGTTATACTATCACGCTCTATATCCTCAGTCTAAAAGTAGCATAGGCTATCATGTCAAAAAGTCTGATACAGTGCAGTATAAAAAATTACAGTGTCATGCTTATTTTGCTATTAACGTAGCACAGGATCTTTTGCAGAATTCAGGTCTAACTCTATATGTGGATATTGGCAAACAATCAATTATAGTATGCTAATTTCCGAATGTCATAGGACGCTAGAATGCTGACCAACGTCAATATGTCAAATCTCATTACCTTCACCAACAATGACCTTGTCTTAAAGGTTGAGGTTCACTTAGAAAAGGTATTTTCAGAAATGAACAAGCCTAATATATGTTGCCCAGGAAACAGAGTACCTGTCCTCTCATCAGGAAACTTGTTTTAAATTTTTTTGTTGGTTTGCTCCTGGCTCTCAATTAACATCTTGTTATGCCAAAAATCAACCTGGGGATGGTGTCAAACTTTAAATGAAATGGCTTGCAGCAAAACATCCACTTGAGCATTTTAAATGCTTTTCAAAATCACAGCTGCCAATGGAGAACAGGCTTATGCAAAGTACAAGAAAAGGGGGTTGAGTGTCCTGGTAACTTGCTTGTTATTCACTGTGTTTCTGATTTATCTGAGTTTTCCTGCCGTGCTTTCTCTGGATTCTTGTGCAAATGCTGCAGAAAGGATTTGCTTGGCCTTGGAAGTTTATAATGGCATCTTTGGATAGTTCTTATCCAGGTTTAGTAAACAGGTGTCTGTTTTCTTCTGGGCCAATATTGTTTCTGAAATAGCTACAGTACCTGAATGCAATCTGCTTTGAAGTGCCTGAAAAGCAGAATATAAATCAAATAAATAAAAACTCTGCATTACAGAAATTAGAGGTTGGTGAACTTCTCTGCCACAGATTCAGCCCGATTTTAAAAGGGTCACATATGTAAGGGGGTTACGCATGTGGCTGGGCCTTGTGCACACCATGCAGATTTTCAGACGGGCCCGGCCACACACAGAACCCCCGTTATGTGCCAAAGTGCCGGGTCAGGACACTGCCATTAGCCGCTGGAGCAGAAGTATGGAAAGAAAAAAAGGGTTAGATAGGGATAGTTTAGGGGTTGGGGGAGGAGAGGGGAACAGGGAGGAAGGATAGGGTTAGAGAAATTCACTCCCAGTCCGCTCCTTAATTGGAGTGGACTGGGAGAGAACAGAGAAAGGCCTTACCTGCATCACCATATGTATTTTTTTTAAGATCCCCTCCCATTGCACGCATGACAGACATCTGCCAGCACACGCATGCACCAATTATAAAACTGGGCATGCATGTGTGCATTGATATCGTATTTTATAACACACGTACATATAAAATAGCCACATCCATGTGCATGTGCCAGGAACTGTGTGCACATGGACCATGTACTTTTTTTTTTTTTTTTTTTTTTTTTTTTTAAATCAACCCCATTGAGAACTGATTTGTACTTAAATTTGGGGATGTAACTTAAGAGTTAAAGTGCAGAGTGCGAGGAAGTGGTCTGAGACAGTGAAAGCCCATATCAGTACAATGGGGAGGAATGGGAAAGAAGGGGATGGAGACACACAGAACCATCACCCAACACATTACTCCTGGCCTCCTGTGGCAATTCCATGGAGGAGGAGAAATTCTGTGGGAAGGGCTTAGATTTGGTTCTCTTCCTAAAGCTGTGGATTCATAGGAGACCAAGAGCACTGTATATAGAGTAGCAATGCTTTCTTTCTGGATAAGAAGGTGCCGGTACTCACATACAGAATACATGTTTGTTTTGAGAGATCAATAATGCCAGGGTTATTTTATAACATGTGTGCATACAGTATGTACATGCAGGATATAAAATTGCCGCTTAACACACTTGCTTATGTGTGTGCCCGCACACCCGTTTGAAAGTTACTGATCCTGATTATAAGCTCTCTGGGAACATGGAAATGCCTACAGTACCTGAATATAATCCACTTTGAAGTGTTTGAAAGGTACAATTTAAATCAAATAAATAATTATATTCAGAAGACTTAAGAAAATGTAGATATTTGGTGTAATTACTATTATGATTACTTATAACATACACAATGTTTCCAGGAGTTATTGCCATTTTCTTATCTCTACTCTGTTAATATGCATTAACCACTTTTCAACAAATAGCTACTCTACACGAATATATTTTTTCAAATGGATTCCTATTTTGAACAGTAGTAACTAGATTTGCATTTAGTCAAGCTATGACTGTTAAATATGAAATGCATTATTGTTCTCGCAGGATGCAGCCTGTTTTCTGAATATAAATATATCTCGTATGGCTGCCATGCCCTTGACTATTCTGTTTTCTTTCGGCCCCCGCAGCGCCAGCACAAAGCATGGAACTCTATTAAATAGGACTCCTCACTGCTGAAAAGTGCAGCTTTCATTTGATGGGACACTAACAGCCAAGTGCCAGTCTGCACATCAATCAAAAGCATCTCCAGAATTCAGAAAGGAATGGAGAACACTGAAGATCTGTAAACCTGCCCCTCTTAGCCTGTGGAGCTATCATCGGGAGTGTTGTTCAGTCTGAAAGAAACAGATCTTCACAGTGAATAGCAATAATCTGTAAAAGGCTAAACTTGAACTAGAGTTAATTATTTCAGGTGCTTGGAAGAAGAGTACAAAAATTGTATGTATGTAGATTTCTTGTCTTAGTGGGTTAAACACGGAGGGCTCCTGGTAGCGAGAGGATAGTAATGAAGCACGGAGTACATAACCTGCACAGAGCAACAGTTATAGCCCTAATCAGAAGTGGTAAGACGGCATCGGGCCTCCACGAAACTACTGGGGTAAATACAGCTGACCTTAGGAGGGTGTAGGGCCCTAGGCAAATCAATAGCAGTAGGGTCCTGGAATGCTAAAATTATAGGAGGAACTATGGCTGAACACCAAACTTCAATTGGTATGGGGAAACAGGAACAGCCTCACTAACCTTGGTGCCTGAGGGGATTATTGCAAAACTTGGTAATAAGACATATAAGGGGGTTGGTTTTACTACTGATCTTGTAAGAAGCAAAGCCGAAGATGACATGACCTGATATGGTCTCCCACTGGAGGTGGTAGAGGCTCCCATCACAACAGATTTTGGGCATGCTTGGGATAGATATGGAAAGCAGTAATAAGAAAAAGATTTTGAGGGTGGGTAAAACTCATGGGGGGGATGGGGATTTGATTCTGCGAAGAATGATGAATTCTGCGAAGAATGATGAATCGCCCATAGTTTGTTATATGTTCATTCAATGGAATACCTGATGGAGATATATTAAAATATGAATAGCACCTCCTTATGGATTGATATACTTTATTTCAATTATTAGACTCACACTCCTTTTCCTGTTTGACAATTTAAATTGCAGCAAGGCAGAAATTAAACTGTGGCAAGAAGCAGTAGCCTAACTCCAATGAATTGTTTGCAGTAGCCTAATTCCAATGAATTGTTTGTAGAGCATGTGCAGATTCGAGGTCAACAAGTTTTCCTTTTCATTCAGCGTTGTAAGACGGATCAGCTTGGTCAGAGTTCTTCATTGATCCTCAGAGCCAATGAGGGTTTGGCAACTTGCCTGGTGCAAAATTGTCTGGTGTATCTGTTGTCCTGCTCTCAAGATGGGGTGCATTTCTTGGTTCAAAGTGATCTAACTCCATTGACCAAGTATCAATTAACACGGTTCTCAGAAAGGTTTTGTCTGCTGCTAGTTATGACATGAAGGACTATGGCACACACTCTTTCTGCATTTGGGCTGCCACCAGTGTGGCAGAGGCTGGTCTCTCTCCTACTGTTTATATATAGGATTGGGTGATGGCAGTTGGGGGTATATCAATAAATGTGCAGAAAGATCAGAAATTGTTAACACAATTTAATTGTCCTTTTGCCTTTTAGATGGGTCTTGTACTGTTGTTCCAGTTTGGATTGTGGGCCACTGGGCTGCTGAGTGTGCTCATATCCACCCACTGGTTTTCATCTGGATCTCAGACATAGAAGTTGTGGTGCATCGGCTTGAGCATCGAAGGTTGCACTGGGACCAACTGCTGCCCTTTATTTCTTCTCTCCTTGGTTCCATGGCTCCTCCGGAGATCCTGGTTGTGCATCTGGGTCACAACGACCTGGGCAGATGGACCTGCAGGTGGCTGAATGATGTGATGTGCAAGGATTTTGCATTGCTTTTCCTGTTGCTTCCTGTTTCCTCGTTGTGTTGATCTGATGATATTGCTTGGCCTAAATTTGAGAGTCATGCTACGTGGGGCAGAAGATGTAGAAAAGTGAACCAGCAGATTGGTTCATGTCTGAGTCCTCAAGGTGGTGTTCATATTCATTGTCGGTGGTCCTGGGAGCACTGCCTGGGATTCTTTCAGAAGGACTTAGTGCATCTGTCGGACATTGGTCTAGATTTGTTTAACAATTCATTGCAGGAGGCCATTGAAGAAATCCTATGGCATGGGTCAAGGTCTGCACCTTTGGGGAGGTGTGGGGGGGCCTTGTACAAGTTATTGAATGTATGAGTCTGTGGTGGGGTACCTGAGCTGAAAACAAACTTTATTTGATTTGGTGTGGCTTGGAGTGGTATTGTGATGTAAGGTCTGTGTTCAGCCCCGCGGGTGGCTGGCTGGCTGTGGTGGGGGCCTGGGGTCAAGTGGTCTACAGGTCAAGTGACCTGGGGGTAGTGTCAATTTGCTGGACTGTGGAGGTTGACCTACCAGGGCCAATTTGTTGGAGTGGTTTTCTGCAAATTATATATAATAATTATATGTTGTTTGCCTTGGGTACTCGATTGTATTAAAGTTGTGGCCTTTGACCTCTCAAACTTGTGATTTGTATAGTTGTTTTTATATTTGTGAGAGAAGGGGGTGTGAGATTGAGAGGTGCATCCTGGGATGCCAAATATAATAGGGGCCCCGGGCAAGTTGGGAGTATGAAACTCCCCCCCCCCCCCCTTTCCTGAGCCTCTTTCTGGCTGTTCTTAAAAAAAAAAAAAAATTCTCTCCTCCCTTGCGGCTCCTCGTGTGTTGTCCTGGCAATGGATCAATCTCTATCCTGGTTGGTTGGGCACACTAGGACACCATCTTGAATTTGGCTCCTCACCTCCCCTTCCCTTTCATGGACTTCCTCTGCGTTCCTCTTACTGGCTGGTTGATGATCTCCCACCCTCCTGCCCTTTCGCTCAAAGGTTTTGTTTTTTGATTAATTGATGCACTGTTGTGGTTGCTCTTCTTGTTTTGTTTTTTTCCAATTTTAATACTATTTTGTCACAGCAGGCAGGGCACCCAAGCATAAAATGTAAAGTTTATTTGATTTGCTGTTTCTTGGGGTCTGGGTTCAGCCCTGCGGGTGACTGGCTCCTTGCTGGTTGTGGCAAGGGTCTGGGATCATGTGGCCTATAGCTCAAGTGACCCAAGGCTAGTGTCACATTTTCTGGGCTGTTGCGGTTGACATACCTTGGCCAATTTGTTGGAGTGGCTTTCTGCAAATTATGCATAATTATGCTGTTTGGCTCAGGTACTTGATTGTATTAAAGAAGCAGCCTTTGTCCACCCAAATTGGTGCTTTGTATAGTTATTTTTGTGTGTGGGAGAAGGGGTGTGAGGGTGAGAGGTGAATCCCAGGTGTCTTCACATTATGAAGTCCCATCTATTTCTGCGTTGTGATAGATCTTGGATGAAGTTTGCCAGAATGACTGCATGGTGAGATAGGAGCTCTTTGCTGAGAACACCCCCCCGTCTGGTTGGGACTTCCCCTTTACAGTCTTGCCCTCAAGTTGACAGGCAAGGAAGGCAATAAATAAGAAATTCTCCTGCCATGCAAATATCTGTTGAATTTCAAGAGAGCCCTTCCCTGACCCTCTGTATTAATCAAATGAAATTAGTGCGCTGCCAGCGTCGTGTTTATTGATGAGCTGATTTAATGCAGCTTAGCTTGGCTCCCTTCCACATTCAGCTTGCAGCGGTGAACTCTCACAACCCAGCCATTTCTCTTCAGTTTCTCACCATTCGATAGGCTCAGCTTTCCTGGGACTAGTCTCCTCATTTTCCTTCCTGTATTCAGAAGGGATATGGGTTCAGTGAGGACTGTTATAAACAGACACATCACTGCTGCAATATGTGCTCCCGTAAACCAGGAATTTTATTTATTTAAAAAGTTTTTATATACCAAGAATTGTTCAGGGTCTGGCCGTCTAGTCTGGAAGTGTCTTGATTATTTTACTTTTTTATAGCTGCTCATAGTAATAAGGCAGGAACTTTACTGGCTCTTCCAAGCCCTGTTGGAAAATGTATCTCAATTTTGCTCTAAACCATCCCTTTTTCATGTATTCTGCCTACAGTTATTTGTCATAACAAGTAAATTAGCCCTAACTGTTATGAGCAAACAGACTGCTTTCAATTAACTGTGCCACCTTCAAACTGAACAGACTTAACAGCAGGATGAAAGGAGAAATATTTCTGCTATTCAGCATGTTGGCAATATCTTGCTTGGGGACATTTAGTTTAATAAAGACAAGGTCATTATGCTGGCATGAGAACGCCACAGGTTCCCACTAAGTGCCACTCTGTGATTACATATTATCCATCTTTCCGTGATACCTCTGCCCAAGTTTATCAGCCTCAGCTGAGCAGTTCCTGTTAAAATGAGGGCACACCTCTAGGGAAGGCTGTTTTTGCAACGTAAAGTGGTAATTCTGGACACTTAGACAGCAGTGTCTGCAATCATAATGCCATCCACCTATATTGATTACTTAATCAAGTGTCCACTTCCAGAATAAAGGGGCCGATGCAATATTATTCACGGAAAGCGGGCGCTGACTTTTCAGCGCCCGCTTTCTTAATGCACGCCTGGCGCCCGCAAGGGGGGGGCGCGCCATGCAATACGCAAATTAGGGGTTCGCGCTAGCTTGCACGACCTTAGCGCCTCCTTGCTGACGCGACCCCCGCGGTTACCGGCGGCGGTCTGCCGGTTATGAACGCCGATGCTGATAAACTCGGCGTCTGTTTTCATGACTGCAGTCTGCCGGTTACACCGAGTACCGGTGTCGGTTTTCATTCCTGCAGCCGGGCGGTTATGAAAACTGACGCCGGGCACATCAGCGTCGGTCTTCAAAGCGGCCGGCAGAGGGGTTTTTTTTTAACTTTTAAAAAAGTACAGAAAAGCAGTTTTTTCTGTTTTTCTGTACTTTTTTTCCCAGTGTGCTCAGCTATTAACGCACATTTATATTTCTGCATTTGGAGTGAATGAGTATTTATTTATTTATTTTTGATTTTTATATACCGGAAGTTCCTGTATAAAATACATATCACTCCGGTTTACAGGTAACAGAAATAACTACCGCCGTGTGGCGGTTTACAAGGAACATATCAAACGATTTATATTGAATTACATGGAACATATCAAACGATTTATATGGAGTTACATGGAATATATCATACGATTGATCTATAATAAGTGGAGAACAAACTAAGTTCAACTTTGAGTACATAGGTTAGGCAAATAATAAATAGGTCAGATAAACATTATATTAATGCTATAGGACAGGAGGGTAGTTTATTTCTTGATCTTAGCTCTCTGGAAATGCTTGTAGGAAGAGAGTAATAGCCTCATTCACATGCATTTGCATGCGATGAGTGCTAACTCATTCACTCCGCGTCGGATGCACATTAAATAGGTGTTAATCCCCCCATTGCATTAGGGGATGGATTAGGGCCTATTTAACCCGCATCTGACAGCGGGCTACACAGCGAGCTTGGCTGAGCGCACCGTACTGCATCGGCCCCAAAGGCAGGTTCTGTAAGTCACTGGCAATTAAAGTGTTGAAATCTTAAGTTTTTATATCTTCCTCCAAGCATTCTCTATACAAACAATTGTTTATCGGTGGTTTTGCCAAAATCTACTTATTTGTCAACTTTTATAATTTTTCATGCAAATCAGCTATGACACATCCTCTTCTTGGAACTGCAAGCTGTGTCTAGACTATGCTTTCCTAAAAAGAACATGCCATGCTGCACAGAGCACTAACGAATAGGGTACAATCATGACACTTTACTGGTAATAGTGAAACAAAGTAGATTTTCAGAACAGATAGCGATTGTATCTGCCTTATAAAATCAACTCAGAAATGGTTTTACTTTTTAGATCGCTGGTAATTGATGCAGCACTGCATTATTAGATACGGATGTGATTCATTGCACCCAGGTATTTCACAAGTCATATTGGCACCATCGTAAGGTAGTTCCAAAACCCCCAGAGACTTTTCAACCTAAATGGTAGAGAGAGAGACATAATGCACCCCAGGATGGGTCCAAAGGCCTTCATTCTTCAGTCTTCAATGAAAATTCTGAATAGTTATGTGCTCCATCATATAAAAATCATAATGTTTTTGCAGCTCTTCCACTACTTAGAAACTTTTCTATGCCACCCTATACACAGTCCTAAGCAGCTCACAGATATATAATCAGAATAAAACAGATACAAGAAAAAAAAAAAACAACCTTAAGAAAATAATCAAATAAACATAAGAACAAGGAGGCCTGATTTTTCAAATAACCTGTGGAAACAGAAAAGCCTTTAATTGTTTTCTAAAATGTTTTGCACTTTTCCTTTCCTTAAACTTATGGCATATAAAACGCACACAAGATCAAGGAGGCCTGATTCTGCAATAAGAACTAATTAAAAGTTAATAAAGTTTAAAAGCCTTTGAAAAGATAAAAGCCTTTAACTGTTTAAAATACGTCTGTCTCACTTCTTAGGCTGCATTTGTGAAAAGTATGTTTTAATTTGAATTAGACTGTGTGAGATAGTATGGAGCTGTAATGCCAGTAAAGAAGTAACTTGGCCAAAATTCTGCTGATTTCTTAAAATCCTTGAGATTCCAGCCACAAACACAAAAGAGCAGGGGCTAACATGCCACAGATGTCAGGAATGCTTATCATCACCCCAGCAGCACTGGTGCAGGAGACGAAGCTGGTAAGATTTCATCCTTCACAGCACAGAGGCATAACCTTGAGTCTGCGGTACTAACTTATCACTTTCTACAGCACCGCAAAGCAAAATAGTTGTTCTGTAGAGACAGAATGCAAGAATCCCTGAATTTAAAAAATAACAAGCATTTAGAATAGATTTAAAACTTTTGCCTCTTCTGTGCGTAAGTCTTTGCAAAATGAGAGATGAAATATTTTTATGCTAGTAGGACATTTTAATCTTGTGCAGTAAATCCCACAGCTGAGCAAAAAAAAAAAAAAAAAATGCAACATTAGGAATTAAACAGAGAAGTTGTACGAGGTCTTCTGAGGCTCTATGAATATTCACCAATGTGGCCATGTGTTGGTATGTGTAAGCATGTTTCAGGACATCCAGCACATTTTCAAAACAGACTTATACGCTATGTGACAGTCATAAAATTACCCTCTCAGATTATGCTGATGGCATTCTACTTGCTGCCTTGCTGTACAATCACTGTTTTTGGGCGTTGATGTCAACACTCCTGCCGCATTGTACCTCTCTCTCTTCATACCTTTGGGCTGTTTTTGCCTCTGCCCTTGCTGTCATTCTTTTCAAATTCCTTCACAATGCTTACTATTGGTCTCATCTTTTATTTACTCTTCCATTTTAAGCTGCATTCCCAATCTTCCAGTAACCAGCATGCTCTTTGCAGGCCAGGTTTTGTAAAAAAAGATACTTGCACTTGAAATGTAGGTATCTTTTTTGAAAACCTTTTGCAGGACGTTTTGCCTGCATAAGCAGAAATATTGCACATGAAATTGTTGATCCCCCATGGGAAATCCAACAGGTTCATACATTAGCATTTTGAAAATGAAATCTAATGCAAACCCATGAATTGCATCGGAGTCAGAAAAGATTTGCCGGATTCAAGGGGTCTGCAGCAGTTTCAGTACTGACTCTGGACAAATCTGCACTGAATCTGGTTGAATTTTCCATGGGTTTGCTGACAAATTTTAATAAATTTTCCCAGAATATCTGAGGAGAATCTTCAAATTCTATCAGATTCAAATGAGGCAGAGATTTGCTTGGTTTGAGTTTGGCCTTAAATTTTTTGTGCATCTCCATCAGAACCTTTCTCTAGCCGAAGGCAGGCCCATTATATAACTACCAAGAATGATGTTAAAAAAAGA
Source organism: Rhinatrema bivittatum (assembly GCF_901001135.1). Classification (NCBI taxonomy): domain Eukaryota; kingdom Metazoa; phylum Chordata; class Amphibia; order Gymnophiona; family Rhinatrematidae; genus Rhinatrema; species Rhinatrema bivittatum. The sequence goes on along the minus strand of NC_042631.1, from coordinate 4,534,233 downwards.
ATACACTATTGAATGTTCAATATTTATATAGGACTGCATACATACAGTATGTTTAGTGTCTGCTACAGGCATCTGTTTGCATAATCATGGGTCATCATCATTCAAAGGTCACACGCTGGTCAAGATCAAGCTTGTGGACTGTGCAAGGTTATCAAATCTTGCAAGATTGTGTATGTCAAGTTCAAGTGCCTGTTTCTAGACCTCTGATGCAGATTATGAGACTTTGAAACAAGATAAGTGCTTGTGAACATTTTATTTGCAACAAAAATTTCATAAATCACTTTTGATTAATGACGGATGATTATACAAATAGACACCTGCAGCAGACAGACATGCCCTATGTACATCTCTAGAATGATGGTCATATATAAATATTGAACCTTCAGCAGTGTCATCTCTTATCAGAGTGAAATCTTTGTATATGATTAGATTTTTTCACTCCAAGGTTTTTCCTTTAAAAAAAATAATATCCATAAAGAAAGAGGGAGAAAGGACCACGATATAAAGTAACATATGTTGGACAATAACTGAAGTGGAATTCTGCTAATCCTGTGAAACAGGGCATTTATTCAGTGCCTGGTTTTTATGTTTTATCTATTAATTATACGGCTATCTTAAAACGCTCTTCCAGGATACTCTTTGCCGCTGCCAGATTTTGAAGTAACGGAATATGTTGCGGCTCCTCAGTGCTAATGCAATTTTCTGTTGCTATAGGCAACCTGCCCTTGCCATTGACAGAGCCTGCCAGGGTGCCAGAAGAGGAAAAGTATTTTTGTAGGATTGCCTCTTTTCTTCCTTTTATTGCCCACACCTTCCAACCTGCGTATATGCCTGCTGCATTTCCTCTGACCAATGCACATGTTCCATACGCAAAGCACCAATGAGTTTCAGCTGAAGCTGCTCACTGTTTAGAAACAGACCTAGCATGAGATTCAGTTCAATTAAGGACAGGAGGCGTGCTATAAATAAAACCTCTAATCTGCAGAGTTTTCTGGAAACCATGTACACAACAGGGAATTGTTTTCAGAGCTTGAAAACTGAGCCCTCCCCCCCTCGGAAGCCTAAAAGTGCACTTTTGCACAGCTGCACTATAAAGAGGTCTTCCTGGCTGGGGATGTGTTTAGGTTGTTGGGGGATGGGGGTGTACATTTAGATTTTCAATGTGCATGTGCCATTTGCCACTTCTCTCCGTCCGCTGCCCGCGGGAACAGCAGTCGTAAGTGGACTTTGTATGCACTTTTCAAGAGTGCAAGCTACTCAGATACTTTCCATAATAAAACTAGTTACCGGGTGCACCTATGGCAACGTGCACTCGTACCTCGTGACAACGTGGGCTATTCAAACCTGGCCCCAGTACCGAGTGTCTGCAAGCACTGACCTCCTCCTGAAAATGTGCTTGCCAGGTTCCCCCGTTTCCAACTTCACAGAAATGGCCTGCTTGCATGATTCAGGTCTTACATTTTGATAGCTTAGCAGTGATGAGAAAACTGTGACCTCACAAGAAGCTCAAAGCGACAGCAAGACAGCAACTGTCAGGGAATCAATTGTGCAATTTGCAGAGGTAAGAGAGACTTGCTTGAACTTGAGGAACAAACTTAGATTGTGAGTCCTCCGGGGATAGTGAAATACCTCCAGTACCTCAGTGTAATAAAAATTTGCAATTAAAAAAAAAAAAAGCTTTTCTTCACTTTGCTATAGCTACACACAGCACATCTAAGCAGAGCGTGTCAACCGTATTATTTTGTTTCTATGAAATCAAAATGCTGTTAAAAAAATGTAGGAGGATGAGAAGTGAGCCCCCCCACCATTCAATATAATGATCTATTGATGGAGAATCTACAAAGTTCAACTCAACAGTGCAGTTGTTCCAGGTTTGAACTGGTGTTGTTTTCCCCCAGACTGAAAATACTAGATCCTAGCATAATACTGGAAGAACCTTTTACGAAGCTTAGAGCATAGACTGGAGTGGTCAAAGATGGGAATGCAATAATTTTGTTTCTAGTAAAGTTAGAGGGAGCACTTTTTGCTGTATCAGCAACCAGGGCGCTAAAGTCTCCAGTTCCTATGCATTGCACCCACCAAAAAATATAAAATCTGTGAGTGCAGTAGGTACTGACCCTTCTTGTCCCCACTTTGTGATAACTGAAGGAAGAAATATCCCTACATCAGCGTCTGTTCCAAAGGTTAACCGTCACCCGTGTGCAACCAGCTGCCGCTTCCATGGGTCTCAGGAACGCTCGAGCATTGAAGGGGATCTGCTGACACCTTTGATGTGTGGGATGTCGGACATCTCATCCTCGTCACACTTCAATGCTCTGTCGGTGCCCAGGCGAGCTCCCATTTCCCTTACCGGTCCCTTCTGCCAGCTCGACGAGAGGCACATCAAAAGCACACGGCGTTACAGCAGAAGGCGCTGGTATCTCAGGTGGCATCTTCCTGCTCGTGGTCTGAATTTTAAATTGATTGCCATATGTCCTGTAATAAGTCATTTCTATTAGGAGACAAAGCTCCAAAAATGTACGATTATAATCAGTGATCTCAGATGGCTGCCCGCCCTTAAGGTACCCCTCTATTGATAGAGGTCACTTTATGAGAATGAATGGGCATTGCAGCTACTACCAGCAGTAGGAATACCCATTTCTTCTGAAGGGGCTCTCACTAGCTCTGTTCTCGTGAATTCAACAGGAAGAGGGGCCCTTGGGAGACCTTTCTAGAACTTCACCTTTGACTGCCAGCTTAGATCTGATCACTTTTCTGGCTTAAATCCTTTTCCTTTATCCCTGGTGAAATAAAAGGCAAACGCAGAGCTCAGAATGTGTTTGGCCTATAATCCATGACATTGAATGGAGGGATAGTTACAGATTTTATTGTATTGGGCTTTCTATTTCCTGGGGTGCACTGACTGCGCATGTAACCAGTCCTATGCTTCTGTTTCCTGTATGTGATCTCAAGAGAACACGCTCTTACTCAAGTAAAAAATAAAATAGATAATGCACGCTAGGTCCTGGACCAATACATCTTCCAGAATTCTGCCCTATTAGGCCAAATCAAAGTGGCTATCCAGTGAATAAAAGTAATTAACAGCAGAATGAAGTGTTCCAGATGGTTTTGGTAAGAGATGACATCATTGGGTGTCTCTTACCATCGGAAGGTATTTTTTTAACTTCTAATGATAGAAAGACTGACAGTGAATTTTACCCAGAACAGTCCCAAATAGGCAACACAGAGGTTTCACTCCTGCAAAAATGGCTTCTCAGTTAACTCATTTTAAGAAAAGCTTCTTTGCTTAGAATACAGTAAAGCTGCTGTGCATTGTGCTCAGGCACCGCTAAGGCTCTCTTGGCATTGGATCCCATTGGTCCCTTTAGGTTTGGGCCAATGCTGTAGAACCCCCATAAATTAATGTGGCCAGAATCTGCTGGGCCTCCCCAACTAAGGTCCAAGTGGGACACCAATGCCTCCTCCCCTAGGCTCCTAATAAAAGATGAGGTGGTTGCAGAATAATTAAAAAAAATATATATCCCATCTTACGTTTGAGCAAACGCGGTATGTGAATGAAAAATCTGCCGAAAACTTGGCCTAACTGATGAATCAGGAAACAAATTTCTTAAAATGAAACCAGACTAGGGCACGATGACATTGCGGTCTATCTGCATTGGTTTATTTATGGCCGTTACAGATGGCGTCATTAACTGTACAACAAATGAGCCCCGCTGCAGAACTGAAGTTTGGTGATGGTCACACGATTTGTCAGGGCAAGAGAGCTTGAGCCAGTCTCAAAGTGGTCTGCTGAGGTGAGAGGCAAGAGTTTTGTCTCTGAGCCAACAGGTAGCAGAGCAAGCAGGCAGAGTTTGCCAATTCTCCGAAACCCAGACCTGAAACCATGCCCGTGAGGATCCAGATGCCTGCTGGGAACAAGACAATATTCTCAGCAATTTGAAGTCTGAGTGCCAAGCTAAGCATTGAATCAAGACACCATGCCTTACTCTGTACCAGTGAAGGCTTGAGCACAGAAACCATGCCTTGTTCTGTACCCGGCAAGCTATGAACCTAGAAACCGCCTTGTATCAGTGAAGCCGTGAAGCTAAGAGTGTGCATTATACTTAACTCTGCAAATGTAAGCCAGGGCATACCTGTTTTCTGTTAAAGAGGAATTCTGGAATGGAATGGCTTACTTGCAGGTAGTCCTAATAACCTGACAATCATCTTCAAATAATGTGATTTACAATGCCAGTCGATTGCTATTATTGCATGTTGTGGTACACTACATATCATTTCCATAGTGTGGCTACACACATGCAGTGCTGCCATGCTACACTGTTGCATATCACTACCAAGCACATAGAAATGTACACAAAGGCTTGTTCTTCCTTCAGGAGCATTGGCTACAATTGGCAAGAGGACACTTTACCTTCAAGGAATCAGTGACCAGTGTAATTGTGTTAGCCTTGGAAGGGCCTCGAGAGTACATCTTTACTTTTTCCAGCTAATACTCTGATGTAATTTCTGCCAGCCGCAAAATACCCACAACATTAGGGGGGAAAAAATCCCCTATCATGTATTTTTCATGTTAAGACCTCTAGAACCTAATTCAAATCCAAAAAGGGTTTTTCTTCTTTTCTGCTCATGAATGAATTTGCTATGAATCTGACCCATGTTTTCAGATGGATGAGCTCTGAATTAATATTTCTGGGGTGTGTGGAAGAGTCAGCGAGCTCCATATCATCTAACAGTTTGACCACCAGCAGCTGGAAGCTAATGAATTGCCTGCTGGGAGTGGCTACAAGTTTAAATACCTGTTTTAGAAGCAGTAGAGGGTACCTGGCAGTAGGAAAAACAGGAGGAAAAGCTCCAGAAAGACAAAACTATAGGCTTTGACTGAGAGTAGTCTTATGCTTAGCTGAAGAGTAGGATGGTTTGAAATGCAGAAAAGTGCATTCAGTCGAATGCACCTTTCTGCCTGTGAGACTGCATTTGGTCAGCACACCTTTTTTAGTGCTGGAAATGTAACCTCTGTCCGTGTTTCCAGCACTAAGAAAAAAAAAATGGAAAAAGTAAAAGTAAAAAAAAAAAAAAGTTTAAAAAATATAAACTCTCCAGTAAGTGCAGCTGCTGACACTTAACCAAATAATTACCATAGTCACATAAGTCAGTACTTATCCGGCTATTTGGCATGGTTCATCGCTACTTAGACCAGATAGCCGGATGAGCACTGACTTATGCAGCTGCTTCCCGCTGCCAGATAAAAAGGTAAATCAGAGTTTACCTGGCTAAGTGGTGGGCGCACTAGCCTATCAGGGATGTCTCCTCCATTTCTCAACGCTCAATTTTAAAGGTTGCGAGTGTTTTTTAAACTCCGGATGCATTAGCATAGCATTGGCTTACTGCATCAGGAGTTTCAAAAATAAATAATAAACTGGGCATTAAAATGTGTGCTGAGAACCAGCACCCAGATTAGTGCATCGGCCTGAGAGCGTCTCAGTCAGGTAAGTAGATGAAGGAGCAAGTTAAGGGTAACTGTTCTCATGGGTCATCAGCATATCTCCAGGTGGAGTCTCCTCCTCCTCCATGACTTTAACAACTTCCTTTTCTTCTATTAGGTCCGCCTCTCCCTGTATCTCCGGCATCCCTCCAACTCCTCACTATTTTCATACTGAATTGCCTCCTTGAAATCATCACACATAAATCACTTAGAAGCTTCTATCCAGTCAACTCCTCTTCCCATGTTATAGTGCAAGATCCATAGTGTGGAAGGACCTGCCTGAAATACATATGGTTGACAGCAGAGAATATTTCTCCAAAGTATCTTCTACAACCATATCCTGTGATTGTGAAGAGACAGTTTTAGCAGAGAGATCACTTACTCTTCACTCATCCGCCCCCACCGAGACCCTGTCTTCAGCTTGGAAGAACAGCATGTCGTCTTGTGGAGGGTACCGCAAAGAAATCTCCCATTATCAGACCCTTGCAGTGCTTGACCTTGGAAAAGCTTATTGACTGGTACCAAAGGGATTAGCAAATGTTCCATTTTCCAACATGGTCTTCCATTACTTTGATGAGCAATTAAAATGCTAATTAAAAAACAATCCAAAACTCAATACTCAGAAGATTATAAAATAATAAGCTCCCATATACTTACTGCAACTGGAAGTGATAAGGTCATAGTACAGATGGAACAGAAAGGTGTTAAAAAGAGCATCTGTGGCTTCATAAATATTATGTTGAGAATTTCTTGCACATTTTTTAATGAACGTGCAGATCTGATATTACTTTTGCTACTGGCTCCACTTTTGATCTTCAACCCTAACCTGATTGCATATTTAATTCTTTCTAAAATTCAACTGCAATATTTTCTTGCTCTGCCTGACTGTGAAGCTGAGTCAGTGGATTGTCTAAGAAACGTCCTTTGAAGTGGATCTAAAACCTGTTTTCTGTGTTCCCCAGTCAGCCTGGTTTTCAGAATATCCCTAATGAATATGCATGAGATATGCACTTTTAAAAAGTAGAGACAATGCATGCAAATATCTCTCATACATATTCATTACAGTTATCATGAAAAGCAAAGTGACTGGGGAAAGCAGAATTTTGAGAGTCACTGTTTTAGGCTGTTGTTAAATAATTGAAATTTATGTATCTATTGTGAAATATGTTGTGATCTCAGTTCAGCTCCTAGACAGTTATTTTCTAAAGGACTTCTGCAAACAAAGTAACCTTTACCCGCAGAAATGCTCCTTTAGAAAACAGCACAACCAACACGTGTACAATCACAACACGCACACACAACACTGTACACAAGCAAAGGAGAGAGTCATTCCAGGGGTGGTGTCTGGGTGGGCTTGGGACTTAACCACATGTGTTTTTATTTTAAAAAGCACGTGCACAAATTCACTTGGCATAATTACACACTCCAAATAACAGGTGTAATTGTGCACATGAACTTTTGCAAGGATCATTTTAAAAGCAGACTTATGAAAGTAAGCCCACTTTGAAAACTGAAAAATAAGTATTTGCCAGCTAACTTGTGCTCGATGTTAGAAAATTACCCCTGTGATGGTCAGGTGGGTAACTGGCTTTAGAAATAATTTCTCCTAATAAGCTTTTGAAGTCCCATCAATGAGAATAATAAGACATAGTGTTCTGGCTAAAAATGTATTGATGGGCATAGGGTTGGATGCACTATGATTTTTCAGAGACCCGACTGGAGGGAGATTCATGGTCAGTCTGCAATGAAGATATGCAAAATGAGCAACAGAATTCACAGATTGTCAATCCAACTCCAAGGAAGACTGAAAATAATGGAAAATTGCTTTTTTACAAATAATTCAGTAGCTATTAGATATAGATGAGCCATTTCTTGCTAAGCTCTACCAGGGCATTCACTTTAAACTTCAAATCCTCAGTCATTACTGAACTGGGGAAGCTTGTACCAAATCTTAATGAAGATATGTGGAAAAAAAAAATGAGGTCAACCTTGAACCATGCAAATTTCAGCCTGGTTCAACAAACTGAATTTTCAGATGTCACCCAGATTTGCTGGAGAGATTCAGTGAAATTTCCCCAGTGAATCTAGAGATTGTGTGACCAGTTTCAGTGTGAATTTGTGAATTCATGCTAACCTGAATAGAATCCGCTTGCTATAAACACCACAAATCAGGCAGCTTGGCTCAAAGAATTTGCATCATATTTAATTTTTTTTTATTTTAAAGTTTGTCAAACTAATTCAATAAATCCATGAACTCCTTGCAAATCTATTTAACTAGTTCACAAATTTTTAATGTTCACACCACCCTAGAATACAGATCTCCAAAATTAGAACCAATCATGACTTAATCTGTAGAAGCATGCATTCGTAAATCTTTAGATTTGCCAAAAAAAATGTGGTTCTTGGTGTTGAGCCTGATGCTTTTTTTCAGGTTTTTTTTAACTGACTTTATAGAACAAAAATCTATAGGCCAAATTAATGTACAGCCAGATTTAAGGACTGGAAGAAAAAAATCTCTCTTTCAAAATTCTAAGTATTTTGCATGCACAATTAATGTTGAATTCATGCTCAAGTTAAGCTTTATGCAAACGTGCATGCAAAAAATTGTCCTCATGCATTCCTGAAATAGCCAAAGTTTTGGCCCAGGCATGACCTTGATAGACGGCAGAATCCTGTAAAAAAAAAAGAATTGTATTCTAAAGGATATACAGATAGCACTGGGGAACTTCTGACCAATCTTTTATATGTCTTATCTCTAGGGTTATTCAAATCATGACATGAAACTAAGAAAATACATGCAACCTGATTTCATTTGAATGGACTCCATTGACCTGTATATGCAAGGCCAGGGATATAGGGTCATACAGCTCTTTCTGAGAAGGCTTAGTATAAGTAATCATCACACATCAATCCAATGAAATGAATTAGAAATAGAGCATGAAGGCATTCACTGCCCGCGTTGTTCAAAATAATGTGTTGATTTTCATTAGGCACATAGAAATGAAGATTTAATAAGCAGCCTAATATGCAATGGGCATATCTTTCCACTAAAGTATATTAGCCCTACTCAATCTAGAGGGCTGATTTAACCTCTCATCTACCTCTTATTCATGTTGTGCAAAAGCTCATTATTTATGTATGCTTGCTAATTCAGTCAATATTACAAAACTCTGCACCATGTACTGAACTTCCCATCTCCACCAGGTACTGCTTCTGATCCAGTTTCATGGACAGCAATGCTAAATTTAGGTACCAATCTGTGAGAACAATAATTTTTCACTTGCTCTGGATTTAAAATTTTCCTTAAAGCCCTATGCTTATTCCCTTTTTGTTGAGTTGTCAATAATTCTAATCTTTTATTATGAAATCAAAGTGTTTGCCCTTCAGATGAAAACAAAAGCATCTTATTAAATGCAATACTTGAGTGGATAATATGTGGAGCAGGATTGTAATACCCATTGATTCTTGGTTCACCTTACAAGAAGCTTCCTCGTAAGACATCAAATTTCAACACTTTCCATCGTTAAGTCTGTACTACAAGCTACAGAGGGAGTTAATAATATACATCAGGATGGCTGGAAATATCACGGAGATGAAGCTGTTAGCCATGGCAAGCGTGTTTTTGTTCTTAAAAATAAGGTCTGCCTCACTTATTATTACCATTGCAATACCATTGAAATGAACACAGTTTTTACAGAAGCTCTTGAAGTCCAAGAATCAAGACAGAATTTTAGCAGAACTGAAGAGCAGGGAGTTAGAATTTAGAGACAGAAAGGACGACACCTATAGGGATGTATTTTCATTTCATTGTGGAAATGAAACAAAAAGAGAAAAATTCATTGGTATTTCATTTTGTTTCCAAAACCCTCTTCCCATGACAAAATGTGCCTCCAAATTGTTCAAACAGCACCCCCAGACTTTCTTCAATCCCATGCATCTTGCATTCCTTCCTCCAGTTTACCCACAATGTCTAAGGCCCCCCCCAGGAAGCAGGAGAGATCCTACTTCACTGGTTCCATACTGCAAAATGACATCTGTCTCGTGTCAGCCAGAGCCATTTTGGAATATGACACTGGTGGGGAAGGAGCGACAGGGGATGGATTCTGCCCCCATTGGGTAAGCTGGAAAAAGAGTCCGTGAGAGCCTAGCAGGGGGGCACTTTTTTTTTTAAATGGGAATAATAAAATGACATAAACAAGGAATTTTAATAAATGAAATGAATCATCCCTCCACACAAACAAACATAAGAACATAAGAAATTGCCATGCTGGGTCAGACCTAGGGTCCATCAAGCCCAGCATCCTGTTTCCAACAGAGGCCAAACTAGGCCACAAGAACCTGGCAATTACCCAAACACTAAGAAGATCCCATGCTACTGATGCAATTAATAGCAGTGGCTATTCCCTAAGTAAACTTGATTAATAGCAGTCAATGGACTTCTCCTCCAAGAACTTATCCAAACCTTTTTTGAACCCAGTTACACTAACTGGGTTCAAACCATTATGATGATACATAAAGCCCTACACAACATCGCACCTCTCAACCTAACTCATCAACTACAACTACACACCTCCAAGAAACCAACCAGAAGCGCATACAGGAACCTGCTAATCACCCAACCGGCAAAAACCACCCTGAGGAAACGCGCAATATCCACAGCAGGCCCCGCACTCTGGAATTCACTCCCGCCAGACCTTCGCCTTGAACCCTGCCACAATACTTTCAAAAAGAAACTAAAGACTTGGTTCTTCACACAAGCATTCCCGGAGAACTAAGATCAGGAAGAGCTACCGTATCAGATTAGCCTCAGACCATTTCTGACCCCATGTCGTCCATAAGTTCCTGAAAACTCTACCCTAAGTTCAATTATGTTCCGTTAACTTCCGTCATTCTCCTCTATGTCTACCTGTTAATTGTCTTAAAAGGTTATATATGTTTAAATGTTAATTACTATGTTATCGTTATAATGATATAATGTTATTTGTTAAATGTAAGCCCCCGAGGCGACAGTTTTGTTTCATTGTACACCGGTGCGATGTGTATATTATACAGGAGCGTCGGTCTATAAAAATTAAAAATAAATAAATAAATAACTGCACTAACCACATCCTCTGGCAACAAATTCCCTTGCACAGAACTCTATAGGGCAAAGGACCCCAACAAAAGCATCCATTAAAGGAATAAAAGCATAAGCTCTGTGGTAAGGAAAGCCCTAATCTGGGAACATGAGTGCAAATGCAAATTCTATTCAAAATTCTTCAAAATCACCACTGAAGCAATGCATAAAACAAACATTTTATTTTATTTATTCAAATTCACATATTCCACAATTTTCAGTTTTCATTGTTCAATGCAGATTTACAATAAAACGTACAAAAAAAAATCACACATCAAATACAATATAAAATGTTAGTTAACATATACTATGTTAACATCAGCAATCACATTTGTTTAAAAAATAGCTTTTAAGATTCTTCCTGAATTTTAGATAGTCATTTTCACTGCATAATTCATTAGACATCATCATAATTCATTAGACACAACCAATCATATTCCATAAGCCAAACATAACACAGTTATAAATTATGCAGCCTAAAATTGATCATTATGTTATGGCAGCCTGAATAATGCAAATGCTTCATATTCATGAGGACTTGTTCCTCCTTTCTCGGTTTAGTTTCCATGTGCTATTTGTGTCTAGAACGCACAACAGAATGTCTGTTTGGAGCAGCCACAATAATTGCTTCCAAGTAATGATGGTGATTATCTGATTTGAGGAGGGAGAGAGAGATGTGATGGACCATAGGTATCTTCCATCTCTTTGTTGTCATTCACAAGGTTACTGGATATTAAGGATAATGAAGACAATTTTCACAAAAGTTGCAAAAGGAATGTGGGGAGTTTAGAGCTCTTTCTTGCTGCATACCCTCTGGTATTCTTCTTCCTTAATGGTATAAGTTCATCTGTCAGTTGATTTTAGCCTTCCTACTCATCTACTCAGCTTCAGAAGGACAAATGACCTACAACCTGATCCAACATGGGATAAAGCTTTCAAAATAAAAGTGCAGGAAAGGAGTAAACATACCAGAAAGTTAATGGAAAAACTGAAGGATCATTGAAAAGACAGAAAATGAAAGAGTTTTATATCATTAGTACTCCTGCACGACTCACTGACCTTGGTTCCTGGGCTTTACTTGGACAAAGAACTGAAGCATAAATGTACTCAACTCATCTTTTCAATAAACTATGAACTCATGCAAAGTTAACAGCACTGCAGACGCACCCCATTTCTCTCTTTTCAGCCACTAGCAACCTGTGCACTAAAATTTATATATAAATGTTTTGGGTGCACACAGGCTAGATCACCACTGAACAGCCTACTCACTACAGTTTATATATAAACTTTATATATAAACTAAAATTTATATATAAATGTTTGGGTGCATACAGGCTAGATCACCACTGAACAGCCTACTCACTACAGTTTATATATAAACTTTATATATAAACTAAAATTTATATATAAATGTTTGGGTGCATACAGGCTACATCACCACTGAACAGCCTACCCACAAAAGTTTATATATAAACTTTATATATAAACTAAAATTTATATATAAATGTTTGGGTGCACACATGCTACATCACCACTGAACAGCCTACCCACTAAAGTTTATATATAAACTAAAATTTATATATAAATGTTTGGGTGCACACAGGCTACATCACCACTGAACAGCCTACTCACTAAAGTTTATATATAAACTTTATATATAAACTAAAATTTATATATAAATGTTTGGGTGCATACAGGCTAGATCACCACTGAACAGCCTACTCACTAAAGTTTATATATAAAGTTTATATATAAACTAAAATTTATATATAAATGTTTTGGGTGCACACAGGCTAGATCACCACTGAACAGCCTACTCACTAAAGTTTATATATAAACTTTATATATAAACTAAAATTTATATATAAATGTTTGGGTGCATACAGGCTAGATCACCACTGAACAGCCTACTCACTAAAGTTTATATATAAACTTTATATATAAACTAAAATTTATATATAAATGTTTTGGGTGCACACAGGCTAGATCACCACTGAACAGCCTACCCACTAAAGTTTATATATAAACTAAAATTTATATATAAATGTTTTGGGTGCACACATGCTATATCACCACTGAACAGCCTACTCACTACAGTTTATATATAAACTTTATATATAAACTAAAATTTATATATAAATGTTTGGGTGCATACAGGCTAGATCACCACTGAACAGCCTACTCACTACAGTTTATATATAAACTTAAATTTATATATAAATGTTTGGGTGCATACAGGCTAGATCACCACTGAACAGCCTACTCACTACAGTTTAGCTCAGAAAAGCAAAACTGTCTCACCAGAGCAATCACAAGCAACTAGTGTGCACTACCCCATAAAACTGTAGTGTTTCTACACTAACAAAGGTGAATTTTAAAAGCCCGGAGCACGTCAAAACCGGGAGATACACGCATAAGTTGGGACGGCACGCACCGAGTAGTTTTTAAAAGCTGCCCGAGTACACGCATATTTGCAGCTATGCACATAAATGAAAAGTTCCAAAGAAGCAGCAGGTTGGGGTGTGGGCACTCCTGGGTTTCACATTGAAATTTGAGTGCAAATACTTACCTGTACAGGTGTGCGCTGGGGGTCCCTTACCATGCAACTTTACTTCTGCTATGGAGGACGTGTAAGTGATAAAATAAAGATAAATGGATTGGCAGGGTTTTAAGGGTTGGGGGCTAATAGGAGTGAAGGGAGGCTATGAAACTAGAGGGGTTTGGAAGTCCTATCCCTTACCTGAGCAAATTGGTAAAACAGGTAATGGCGTCGGCCTACGTCTTAAAATGCGGTAGAAACAGCATTCGCATGCATAGGAGCACATCCACTTAAAATTGCATGCACGTGTGCGCGGTCAGGCTATTTTATAACATGGATGTATATACACATATACTGTGAAACGGCCACGTGCGTGGGCGCAGGATGATGAACATATGAACGTGCATGCTCCTGTTTAAAAGTTACCATCATAGAGACTATGTACTATACAGCACATCTGCTACACAAATAGCATGTACAAGATAAACTGAGTAAGTGCACTCCTCATCTCTCACCTCATTGCTGCAAACTTATACAAAACTAAGCCTGGTATGTGGTATTGGTTTTCCATGCTAATGGTAGAAATAGAGGCTTCTGGCTTAGTAGCAGGATCATGTAGAGGAATGTGCCATATTTGCCTAAGCACTCCCAGTTGGAGGTTGGTGCAATGGCTTCCCACAGAGCCTAACTTTCACATCTATCCATGGTACAGCATTTAGGTATGCAAGTCAACACACACAGATTAATTCTAGTATTTTATAAACTGTGCAGTCTATAAATGTAGTTCTGCTCCAAAAAATGTATGAGTATGTTTTAGTACATGCAAATATTTGCAATGCAAGAAAATGCATACTTCCTCTACCTATTGTATAAACATAAGCACATATTTTAGGCACGCTGAAAAAAATTGACATGAAGTCATAAAAACAGATTTACATGCAGAGGCAGATATTTTATAAACTATGCACATATACTGTTTTGAAATTACTTGCATAGCAATTGAAATCACCAGTTCACCAACAGTTCTGCTAGTTCACCAGGTCACCTAGACAATCTAGGACTTCATGCTGAACCCCCACCAGGTCACCCATACCCCCAGCCAAAAACTGCAGACAAGTCTGATTTCACTTGTTCAAGTCGATTAGCAGTGTAAAAGTGTGAGAATAAATTCAGGAATGTATACGTATGTATCTCTTACAAAATAGCAACTACCGTGCATACTTCTAAAAAGTGCCCAGGAATGCTCCAGCCAATCCCCATAGCAAAAGTTATGAATATAATGGAAAATAAGCATGTACTGAAGTTTATAGACTAGTGCATGCAACATATTTATGAATTCTTTTAGACCGCTCAATCAGAATCAAATCTGGCCAAAGCAGTGAACAGTATTAAAATACAATAAAATATAAACTACATAAAATCATACAAAATAAATAACAAATCAATTGTTTACACAAAATATAAACAGAAACCCAGCAGGAACTACAAATCTTCAAAAGCATTTAATTAAAATAGCCAAGTTTTTTTGGTTCCTGAAGGCTGAATAATTTGTTTCCAATTTTACTTCCCAGAGGGCTGAATTCCAAAGATCTGGTCCCCAAATTAAAAATATCTTTCTCCAATGAACCGTCTTATGTAGCATCTGCCTAGAAGGAGCCAGACAAAGATCCTCATTCTGAGAGCACAAATTACGACTGGGGATGTAGCTTCTAATACCTTCCTGTAAATATTCTGCACCAACCCCAGGTACTGCCTTAAACATCAGTCAAAATTTTAAATTGAGCCCTGTTCAATAGGCAGCCAATGTAATTGCTGTAATATACAGTGCTCGTTCTTCTAGGTTGCCTATAAATCAGTTGGGCTACCATATTTTGGACCACTTGCAGCTGTTGAATGCTCTTATTTGGTAGCCCTACTAATAAGGTATTGCATTAATCATATAAAGGTCACAACAAGGCCTGAACAATCAAGTACCGATCTTAGCCTCCTAAGCTGTCTCTCTGTGTAATGGAAGAGATGTGGGGATCAAGGCTGAATGGATTGCCCACCATAACCGCCAAGTCTCCAACCTTTCTGATCCTAGCTACTATGATGTCTCTAACCTTGAAAAGCAGTGAGTCAGAGATCCCCACATCGCTAACCACAAAAAATCATTTGGTTTTACCAGAATTAAAAGCAACTATTGTTAAAAAAAACAAAACAACAAACATTTTAAAATCAAACCTAGTCCCTTGTTAGTTTTTCCAATTGTCTTAGCTAGGTCCTTCCCTGCTGTGATCACCAGTTGTACATCATCTGCGTATATAAACTTAGTAAAACCCAATGACGAATCACTGAGCCTAAGGGTTGTTAAAACAAATTAAACAGAGACAATAAATAGGAATCATGAGTGACCTCATAGTCCAGGCTAAAAGGGTCAGGAAAAAACCCTCTCAACTGAAGAACTGCAGACCTCTGTCAGGAAAGAGATTATCCCACTTCAAAACCTGACCTCCGAGCCCCATAGTAATACATGTATCCAATAAGAGCTCATGATTTACTAGGTCATCAGCTCTTACTGGAACTGATGACCAAGTAGATCAAAAGCGCATGATAAATCTAACAAATCAAAAATACTGAATCCCTCCGATCCCTCAGCCTCAAAAATCTCATCCTGTCCCACCACTAATACTGTCTTGTCCCGTAACTTCTCCTAAACCCTGATTGACAAACATCTAACCCCCCTACTCCTTCTCCAAATACGAGGCATGCTGATTCACCACAAGCCTTTCAATAACTTTACCCAAAGAAGGCTATTGGCTATCAGGCGACAACTACAACACTTCTTCCTGTCAAGAGTAGGTTCTTTAAAATTGGGGTCACAACTGATTGTTTGAACATAGAAAGAATATTCCCTGCCTGCAAAGAGGCATTGACTATTCTCATTAACTAAGATTAGTGACCAAAAAAGCAGGCAAGGATGAAAGCGACTAGTAGTTGGCCTGCATTTCGCTAATCCCCCTCTTAACTCCCTTACCCCTAAATAAGCAAAACTTGTGTAATCCAACCACGTGTGTGCAGGATAACGCCCTCCCAAACCTTCCAAGCTATCATCCCAGAATGTGCCAGCCCTAGAGCTGAATAACCATCTCGTATCTTTACCTCACAAAAACTTAGCAGATTGCTAAAGATTTGATTTAATTTGAAATGCACATGGGAGTTGCAGTTGTATGAACTGCAGCATTCAAAGAAAGACTTACTAACATCGTCAGCATATGCTGTGTGCCCCGCAGTGCTTTCATCGGTTCTTGAAGGAATTTACCTTCCGATCGCATACTCAGAGCAGTTAAGTTCATCAGAAGAACATGAGGGCAAGCACAGGCATAGCTTGGCCTTTTTATGTCGGATGGGAAAATTAAATGTACACCACAGTCTTGATAGACTAGAAAAAAGAATGGAAATGTTTTCAACCCTTGGGTTTTCTTCAAAGGCTGAGGTGGCTAAGCACTGTGGCCTCAGTGCATGTCCCTGAGGAGAGGGATATGAGAGACAGATTTTTGTTTTTCACAGGGAAGAATGCAACAGAGCAGGAAATAACAGCATGAGGCTGCACTCAGGAGCACCATCGGAAGACATTTTCCCATGGAAAGAGTGGTGGATGGATGGAGTGGTCTCCCAATGGAGGAGGTGAAGAGAAGAAAGCCTGGGATAAGCACAGAAGGTACTCTGGATCCTAGGAAGTGAAGGAGAAGCTGGAGATCAGCAGGGGTCCATGGCGCTTCACCAGGAATGAAACAGTAGACAAGATGGGATTGCAGATAAGATGGAAATATTTCTGTCTACAAACGTGCAAGTCAATCTTGAGTGGTAAGGAAGCTGATTCTCCCTAGCCCAAACCCAACTGGCCACCTGCAGACCTAGGAGGTGCAAACTTGCATGGGGCCAAGGGAATGGCCAACTTTCAAAGGAAAAGTAATCTGGCTATCAGGTCCACACATACCTTGCAATGTGGCACAGCCACAGGGATGTGAAGATGCCTGCTGCACAACAGCTTAAGGGTAATAGCATAGACCTGAGCATACACAAGTGTTTGCGTCTACGGCTCTATAGCAGTGTGTATGTGTGTGTGAGGGGGAAAGCATGGAAAGCAATCCTCTGGCAGCTCATCTATAAATAAGGAGCTGCTTGTTGGAAAAGGAAAACATCTCCTGAAATGAATCCACCCCTCTGCGCACACACAGAAAAAAGGGTCAATTATCAGCCAAATTTAAGTGCCAAGTTTTCCACTGAAAAGTTGCATACATTTAGGATGGAAATTCGTTTGCCTACATTTAAGATCATAATGTAGGTACCTCGTACTCAAAAGCTGTTCTAGGTGAGCTCAGGTGTTTTCCTGGCCACCCTGCAGGTCACTCTGCTCCAGCACATTTTCAAAAGGGCCAAATTAGATCCCTAACTGCCCCACAGTGATACGTTCTTCAGATTTATTAAATGACAGACAGAAAAAATATTCGCGAGACAGAGAAGGAAAAAGAGACCATAAAGACACTAGAGGCAAAATTATAATCCACTTTTTTTTTTTTTTTTTTAAATGTAATACAGGCTGGCTTGGAGCAGCTGCCCTCCATCCATCGCTCGTCTCCATTAAATTCCCCCCACCTTCCCCGTGCAGTCCGCCCGGCTCCTTTTAATTTGCGCTCTTCAGAGAGCTGCACAGTATAATGAAGTCTCCAGTTGGCTAATGGATGATAAAGTAGTACGAGCCATGGTGTGCAGACGATTTTTTTTTTTTAATATTGTAATACGAGTCACATTTGCACTTCTTTTGTTTAACGCCGAGCAGAAAGGGAGTGTGACACAAAACAGGCCTAGCAGTAAGCCAGCAGATGTCTCTTTTAGCTCTTACCCAGCTAAAAGAAATTAATCTTCCACTAATTAGCATGGATGGTAATTGTGTGTGAGCCAGGAGACAATTACTTCTACAAAGAGTCATGGTCTGCACCTCTGCATTTAAATGAAGCCACTCCACCTGTTCCTCACTCTTCTCCTGAATATGAAAGGCAGTTTGCAGGCTCACGGATGGCCTTATATGGTTACTCTATGATGTCATACAGTCCCCCCTTGTGATGTCATGCAATTCCCCCTGTATTTACAGCAGCACAAAGATTAATTCCTATTATCATGATGTTTTTTTAATTTTATTTAATTTTATTTATTTATTTAAATTCTTTTAATATACCAATGCTCAAGATCAGGTCTTATCGTACCAGTTTACAATGAACTAGGGGGTAAACCAGTTAACATTGAAAGCGAAAGTTACATTACACAGGGAGTGTGGAACTGGGCTGTTAGAAAAAAAAGATAGGTTAACAATTTCAAACTGGAGAGCAGAGCATGTAAACAGAGAGTAATTGCTTGCATGGTAAGAATTATATACAATTTACACAGTGTAGTCGATTAGGCAAGTTATATGAAAGCGCAGTTAGCAGAAAAACAGTTCCTTTGTGTGGCGGAAAGAGGACGCAACCATGGGGTGTAGGACCATGTGGGTGACCATGAGGCTTCTTCAAGGATATGCTTGGGCGAACAGCCATGTTTTTAATTTTTTTCTGAATGTGATATGACTTTCTGAAATTTCTGCCCTTTTTGTCTGTGGGCAACCTGAAAATAACAGAAAGGCAAAAAGCAAATATCTGACTCTGTCAGAGCTCTGTCCATAGGCAGTGGTCCCTGACCTCTGGGCAAGGTAGCCTCAATCCAATCAAGACTTAGAACCCCTTTCCTGTTAGTGTTTGACAAATCAGAGCTTCAGCAATGATTGGTAAGGAAATGCTTCAGAAATGCACAAATCTGGAGACTTTCGAGGACAAAATGATAATAGAAAATAGGGGTCTATCTGCAAACCTGCGACACATTAATGCTTGTTACTTGCTGCGGCTCTCATTATTGACAATAAGGCCTATTCACTAATAAGGCACAACAACACACATCACAGCTTGTTAGACCTCATCATTCGCAATACATTACCCCAGATACGAGTAACTGATAGCATTAAACAAGAAGAAGTAACAACCCAAGTCGTCAAAATGTTAGTGTAGATATTACACATGTGCTTGTGGGATAATCTTCCATAGGTTAGTGTCCCATACTAATCTTTACATTTGGAACCCAAGGCAGGGATGTCTAATCAAGTTTTGTGCCCGAGGATAAAGGTTATGATTGAGACAGATTGTCCATGGAGTGGGGCAGTAAAATGAACACTGCCACATTATCTTATGTTCAAACATAAGCTGTGGAATGCAACAACCAACAATGGTCATCACATGGTGAGCAAATGTGATGTATAATTTCCCTGGAATATAAATCACAAATTATATTGCCATATATTTAATTTAAATTCCAACAGAATACAATGGATGTCATTTAATATATTGAGTAAGGAAGTACATGAAAAAAATGTCTAGTTTTTTTTTTGGTTTGGATTTTTATGTTGATTGGTTTTTTTATTTTGGTTTGGTTGCCATTTTTCTTTTTAATTTCTGTTGTTTCATTTGTTATGGTTTCAAGTTCACCCATTCCAATCCAAGATGTTGTTTCATTCGATTCCATTAGAATCAATGGGAGGAGCAATGCATCTTTTTTTTGAATTGGGATTTTCTGTTAAGGTTTAATGAAGCTTGCAGGCAGGCATCAGCAGCAGAAGCAAACAACATTCTAAGACAAAAGTGTGGAAAAGTGGAACCAACAATGGCATGAATAGCCCACAGGAGTGTATGACGGGCAAAACAGATTGAACAACATTATGAACAGCACAAGGCATCTTGAGAGGGGCAAAGCATCACAAACAGTGATAAGAACACTCCAAGGCACCATGAGAAAAGCAAAGAGCACCAACAGTGGCATGCATACTCTAAGACATCAAAAAGAGGCAAAAGTGGTATATGAACTCCTCAAGGCACGGAGAGAGGTGAACAGTACCAACGAAAGTGGCATGAAGACACCAAGGAACCAAAAAAGTGGCAAAAACAGAATATGAACATCCTAAAGCACCAAGAGAAGCATGAAAGATACCAGTAGCATTAGAATGAAGAGCCAAAGAAACCAGAAGAGGGATAAAGGGCTTCAGGAACAGTGGCATTAATGCCCCATGACACTGAGAGAGGGGCAAAGCAGTACAACAGTGGCAATGAAAACCTCAAATCACAGTAAAATAGGAAAAGCAGCAAAGTACATAGTGAATTGTAAGACAAGGAAAGTGGCATCAACACCCTTCAATACCAAATGGGGGATAAGGCGTCAACATACCCAGGCGTAGAGTACAGCAACAAGAGGAATGGCATCAACATAGCAAAGTGCTGATTGCTGAACCAAGAGAAAGGCAGAGCAGGAGGAGCAGGCCAGACAGAGGACAGCAGAGCATCAGCAAGACTTCTAGATCCCAAGGCATCCATAAAGGGGAAGGGAAAGGGGAGCCAAACTATCCCATTATAACCAAGAAAGAGGCAGAGGAAGGAACAGACTGGACAGCAAGAATAGCAACTAGCAACACAGCAAAGTGCTGGAGCCAAAAAGCATGGAAATGGTTTTGGTACGCTCAGTCCCCCTGCCAGCAGAGGAATGTGCATCATAAGGAAGAACAATTTTTCCACTAATTCTAGTGCCAATCATGAGGGCCAATGTGGACTCACATGCTGGTTTTGGCTGATGGCCTCTTACTCCTAGTACATACCCGCTGCTGCTGTAACCTTCTACTAACTCTGTTTGTTTCTAACACTAACAGGGGGAATGGAAATAGGTGGCTGCTTATCCACCTTCTCAGCCAAGCCTGCTTCTCTAAATGGTATTCCCCCTGTTAAAATGAATAAATAAATTATATATATCTCCCTTCTGAGCTTGGTAGGAGGGTTCCTGGCCCACATTCTATGCCTCTTATCATCACTGTGCTGGCACTAGAACTTTATGGAGAAATAGCTTTCATCGACCCTTGACATGCTAGTGTTATGATAGAACTTATTAAAACAGATCACTAAATAGGGGCTTTTCATGTTACAATGTATGTATACATGCCCTAATGTGGACACACACACACAGATTGCACAGCAGTCATTCACTTTCAACACAAATAGAGCATGGTGCATGAATTGATTACATGTTCTGAGTTACAATGTAAACTAACAAAATAAGACAAGTGCAAGAGTAACATACACAAGAATCAGTGCACTGTAACACTGACTTCCTTCACACAAAGAAATCAGGAGGCTGCCTCTAAGTCACTGCAGTACAGAAATACTCCACATGCTGAAAGAAACAAGCAATCTCTCATCTGTGTCTTTCTGGATCCACTGACAATGTCAGCTTCAGTAATAGACTTACTCTTATGATACATATTGTGACCCTCTCACAGAGATTGCAGACTTGCGGTAGCACACCAAACCACAGACAGTGTCAATGAGTGACTAATCTTTTTGAAGCAAGGAGCTTCAGAACCTCTGTCTTTTTTTTCCTGAAATCCAACAGGCTGCACAAAATGGTCACCGATCAACATACTCCTAATTTCATTTTCATCTACAAAAATGATGTCGTAACATGCAGCTGCCAGTTGGGATAGGATGGTTACAAAAATGTTGAAATATGATTGGTCCTGCTCTTTCCATGTTTCATCTCCAACTGATTTCATTAAATCTGGCTTCAAGTCAAAAAAATTGATTTGCTTTCCCCATAAACTTTAACGAGATTGAACCAAACTATCCTAAAAGGATTCAGATTTTTTTTTGGGGGGGGGGGGGGGGGGGGGACTGCACCCATTCAGTTTGGTTGACCAAACCAAAAATTAACTAATTTGTTGCATTTTCACATTCAGATCATCCAAATGCACACCCCTGAGATATTCTGAGCCAAGACAGAAAAGAACAAGTGCCCCCGTTGCTAGTAGCACAGACGATTACAAAACGTGAGCCAATGTCCTTGAACGTGTGACTGGACTGAAAGCTGCATGTGTGATATATCCAGTATATGTGATCCATGAGTACGTCATTGTGTTAACAGTCTGACTCCCTGGAAAAAGTCCATCAGCTCATTACCTAGCTGAGGAGAAATGAGAGTCCAACTTTATCAGCACTAAGAGTTTTGAAAATAATGAAAAGTTTATTTTTTTGATACGATGTTAATGTGTCATGCAGAAATTTGTTAAAACACTTTAGCTGGTGTTTGTTCATCTGCCTCCTAATCTGTTATTCTTTCATTCTTTCTAGTGCACTAAAATAGTAGTGGATTTTTAAACCTTTTTATGTATAAATTAAATCTCATAAGAGAGAGAGAGAAAACTAAAGAAATGTGAGAAAAGGACTGAATAACTCCACTCATATGAGTGATCAGAACATGCACACACCCTCTTCCCAGTCTAACTTAATGTCCCTTCTATTTTTGTTGTTGCATCTGAAGTCTGTCACAGCCCTGGAAACGAGTGTATGTAAATTACAGCATTAACACAAAAGACGGTGTAGTCTGTATAGTTTAATGTGTGGGCATTTTCACACTGGCTTGAAAAGTTGTTGGGAGAGGGGGTGGCTAGGGAGTTTAAGAACCAGGAGTTAAAAATAAAAGATGACTTGGGTTTCACAGATGGTAAGAGCAAAAAAAAAAAAAAAAAAAAATCTGTTTTAGTGCCAGAATATTTCTGTTTTTGACTAACAGGGAGACGTTCCTGTTTACAATCACCACTGCTGCGGCTTCTCAGTGCATGCATCATGCTTGCCGCATGCTTGGCCAGATGCAATCTACACGGGTCCTGGGAAGGGAGCAGGGAACAAACCTCACTGAATGCGGGCAGACCATCTCTCCCGTCGCTGAAGGCCATTTGCTTGGAAATTCCTAGGACTCTCCAAGTCAACTGCTGGAAAATGCACAGCAGCACAAATGCAACTAAGCCACTGTATGCTCTGAGGATCCAACATGGCGCTCAGCCATTTTAAGCCACCCATCTAGGTGCAAAGATTGCAAGTGTTTGATACTTACAAGACTCTGCACCTAATTTTCAAAGGGAAAGCGAATGCATGCTTTTCCTTTCAATGCTGTCAGACTTTGAACCTGCTTTTTTGCCTGGTGAGTTTGATGGTCCTCTCCCTCAATACGACAAAAAGCACCATTCATTATACAACTCGTGAACCTTTTTATTGCGTGGAGAGAAGGCAATCGCTGAGGATGGAGGAATAGAATGCATGCAGATTGCATTTTTGCCTCTATGCATGTTTGGTGCAAAGTTCAGATATAAACAGGCCGATGCAGTATTAGGCGCTCAGGCCATCATACCAATTAATTCTCTATTGGATGTGCATTTTCGACATGCTAACACCCAATGTTTTAATGAGATTAGTGCATCCAAAACGCATATCCAATCAAGTGTGTAGCTATTAGCGCCCATCACATGTAAATTTATGTAGATAAGGCTATTAGCCATTATCCCAGGATGCAAAAAAATGATTGCATCCTGTTTAATGTAGAAAATTTAATGCCAGCCCCAGGGCTGGAGTTAAGTCATTCCATGTTTAAGGGCTCAACAACGTCAAAAGACATGCTTTCTGTGGTTCCTCCTACAATGTATCATCGTGATGCTAAGTAGGAGGAACCACAGAAAGCTGTATGAAGACCAGGAAAAAGGCTTCACTGGGAAAAAAATAACCATAATTTCAGGGTGTACATTATACACGCACAATATACACAGTTCAGGCCATATTTAGCTGCCCATATTGCATCGGCCCCAAAGAGTATCCACAGACTATCCCCTATGCAGATGCTTTGAAATTTGCCCCCTTAGCTTCTTTGAGGGGAAAAGGAGCAATGTCAAAAAAAACTGCCATTCTAGCTGGGTAAATCAGTGCCTGCCAACGTAAATGCTTTTGAAAATCGCCATCCGTGTTTGAAAAAGGATCATGAGCCTGCAGATAATACAATTAACTTGGGCTTCACGCCACAGGTGACTGCACTGCGGTTTGTTAAAAGCCTGAATCTCACGGCAGACCTGCACCGTCTTAACCTATTTAGAAAACCATTCCTAACACCACAGATCCATTTTCTAATAGCAACAACATTGCGCAACAATTACACAGCCTGTGGCCTCCTGCCTCACAACTCACCCGAGTCATCTAATTTCAGGAGAGCAGTCTGTGCCCTGTCAGGTCTTATTGCAGTTCTATTAGTATTTGTTGGCCAACAGCAGCAAAGTGCACTTTTCTACACCTCTTCCAGCTGGAAAATGGCGGCGGCGGCACCGATCCATGACCTGAAATAACAGATTCGATGATTGCCACTTTGGATGTGTTTCATGTCCTAAACTGTTCAAAAAATAAACCTTATAAAGAAATAAATACTGCAAGGGAAAAAAAAATATACAGCCTGTCCAAAATGTGATCTTTTCGCACGTTTTATGTAATAAACAGCCCTTGTGCCCGTTCCTCCTTCTGTCCTGCCTGCAACACTGATGTCACAGATCGAGAGACAAAAGCACCAGCAAAGGCCGCCCGCAGCAGAGGAGAGGAAAGAGGTAGGACTGGTGGTGAGCCCTGAAGTAAAGAAGCAGGAGGGGACAGGCCATCTCCTTCCACCCCTGCTGAAGTACAAAAAGAAGTGACCCCCCCGGTAGAACAGCGATGCCAGGGAGAGGGAGGAAGGAACTCCAGAGGTGAGGTAAGAAGAAAGAAATAGGGAGGGGAAGGAAGAGGACAGGGAAGTGTGCATCAACCCTCCACACACACACACACACTGACCCTCCCAGCCACACACACACAGTCCATCCCCCATCCCTCCACCACCACCACTGCGTACCTGGAAGACAAACAAACTTGTACAGGGGACTGCACTACAAATATGCAGGTCAGGGAATCATAAAATACACTCGTTCAAGCTGCCAGGCAACTCTAGATTTCTTCCTATAAATATAAGAGAGCTTAGTTTAGCACCCAAATTAAAAAAAGAATATATCTTTTTTTAAATCAACTAATGGGGTAACCTGCATGGAGCGGCAGTTATTACCCTTAACAGAAACATGGGGGTAACCTGCACAGAGCAGCAGTTACTACCATAAGCAAATTGCTGGGCAGACTGAATGGAGCATTTTGTCTTTATCTGCTATCACTACTATGTTTCTGTGCTGCTTGAATTACTGCATTTCATTCAAATATTCCTTCACACATAAGCTGCTAAATTCTCAAAGGAAAAAAAATGGCTTAATTTTCCATAAGAGATATGATGAGGCAATGGATGACACCAATTAAACCGGCAAAAGACAGATTTCTGTTGGGATGGAGTTTGGGAGCATCCTAAAATCATTTTGCTGTTAAGCACACAGCAGGCACTACCCCTTAGTGCGTGGTAGGTGCTGTGTGGATCTTTAATGTGATTCCCTCGCTTTAGTCTATAGGCGAGTGCTGCAATAAACCCTAGTGAAAAAGAATGATGAACCATTTAAAAGCATTGACTCCAAGTCTTCATACATCAGCAAGCATAGCTTTGTCAAGGTTTTTTTTATTTAAGCATACAGTAATCAGTATCTACAAAACTTGGCCTTGTAAAGCAGCACTATATGCAGGCACAGAATACATTTCATATACAGATAACTACAGGCCGAACATATTTTAGCTGGAACTATTAGTGAAAAATGTTATTGCATTAAGCCCAGGAAAGGTTCCAGTATTTTCAAAACCCTCCAAATCATTCTGCAAAGAGTAAATACGTTTTTCGAGAGTTGCGGTGCAATGAACCTGGGTTTTCCCATATAATACTGAACCTTGCTTCATTTTTCTAGTGCAGTAAATATTACAGCGAGACAGCAACTGTTTATTACAAAAAGAAAGAGCTGGCAAATCCGGGGATCCAATGCCACTCACACCCTAACTTCCACCTCTGCCTGTTGCCAGAACTATAGGGTGACCACATGCATTTTATTTTGCTGCTTTAATTCGAAAGTTGACTACACAAACAGATGCATGCTGTCATGTACCATAAGTTCTACTGCAGACAGGCCCAGCACACGTGTGTATACACACACATTTTGCAAGAGCTGCTATAGGTTCTTGTGACTTGGATTGGCCTCTGTTGGAGACAGGATGCTGGACTTGATGGACCCTTGGTCTGACCTAGTATGGCATGTTCTTATGTTATGTTCTTATTTGGGTTCCTCAAAATCACAATCTGTGTAGCATGAAATTGTAGCTCCTGTATACCAGAGACAGTAATCACAACAATGACACATGATGTCAATAGGAGTGTTCGATGAGGATGGACACTCCTCAGTGGGAGGTGTCAGGATAGAGTTGAGTACAGGCCTCTTCGGGGGTACCTTTTTCAAGAGATAGGTGCTGGTGGAGAGTTGTCTCACACTGCCAGTTCAGTTTCCTATCATGGGACGGTGACGAGATCAATTTTCTTGGCGATTCAGAGTCCTTGTGGCTCCACTGCAAGATCCTCCTGGCGTTCAACAACTGGGGTCATACGTTCAAGCCCTGCTGCCCTTGCGAGTATACCACCCTTTCCTGGAGCTCTCAAGCTTGGCTTTTCTGGAAGTTTGTAGTAAAATTTGGTCTACGATGGTCACTCTTCATTTATAATCTATTTCTAAAGATCTGCAAACTTAAGTCCACTTAGAAAATTCAGGCTAAAGTGCATAATTCCGCTTTGAAAATTTGTGAGTTGTCCCTGTACGTGAATACACACATGTGCAGAATGTTACTCCGTGTGCCAGGCAGGTACAATTTTCTGCACGCACATTTACGTGCACACTTTTGAAAATTTAAAGTATGCATGTAGATGCTTTCCCTGCCAGGATCCCATCCTCAAGAATGCCACTTACTAGAAGGATGTGACATGGAGGAGTAGCCTAGTGGATAGAGCTGGAGGCTGAGAAACAGGAAAGCCAGGATTCAAATCCTACTGCCACTTCTTCTGACCTTGGGCAAGTCACCTCACCTCACCTCCATTGCTTCAGGTACAAACTTAGAGCCTGATTTTGAAAAGCTGGGTTTTACACGCGTAACTGCATTTTACCTGTGTAAGTGGGCTTTTGAAACCTGCTACAATATCTGCCATTGAACTGTCCATAGGATATTCTCATGGAAGTACCCTTACCATGTACTAATGGCTTTTTAAAATTCCTATGATAATATGTTACATTTACACGTGTACTTCCTTTTACATGACCTCTTTACATAGGAAGCCCTCTGGGATGAGGGAAATACCTACAGTACCTGAATATAACTCTCCTTGAGCTACCACAGAAAAGCCCTGAGCTATATGTACATAAATAAATATCTGCAAAATGAGGTTTTGTGCATATTTGAATACATGCAACTTCCTAATTGATATTCTAAGCTCTACTTATGCACATGAAACTGAGTTAACTGTACTTAAGTTGCTTTGAAAACCAAGCCCTGAGAGCAAAACCTTCATTTGAGTGAAAAAAAACCCAACAAAAAAACTCCAAGACTATCCAAAAAAAGGCTCATTAAATTAATAGTAGGTCCCCTTATTGAAAACTATGCTTATGCAGTGCTGAGAGCTATGTAAGGATCTGAGAAAGATAAGGGTTTTGAAAGCATGAGGTACGCTAACTCTAGGTCTTTTTGTCCAGTTCTATAGACATCTTTGATCAGTAATGAGTGCATTAATTCTCTTTTTGAAATGTGTATTTTCAGTCACTTTAGACTTAAACCACACGAATACAGATCATCATCAAATTATTTGATCATGTGGTCTGAAATGAATTAGTAGTGTAGAAAACACCAACTGTTAGAGCCATAATGCGTTGCCCTTATTTACAGAAGCAACATAGGTTTCTGTGGGGAAGGAAATGGCACATCTCAGGTACTATAGTCCCACAACAGAGTAATATGTGGCCCATACGTATCTTGTTGGCTCCCATTGGGGTGGTTTCATAGCAGATGTTCCTGCAATTAAAAGCACAATCAGCAAAATTGCTTAGGCTTTTTCCCACTAATACAAGCAGGTGTACTTGCAAAGCCCAGCACCCATTGGTGTATGAAATATAATTATCAGACTCACTCAATCTGGATAGCAAGGCAGCTTGGACTGGTATCCTGAATTTAAATTCAGTTTAATCAAATACAACACATAAGCAGGCGTGCACTGTATGTTACTGGAACACAACTTTCAGATCAGATCGAATAAAGCCACAGACATCTTAACAATAAGTTTTGTGTAACTTGTCTGTGTAATGTCTCAGTATCCATTCCCAAACTAAGCAAGATATACATGTAATGGTGATGCACTCTTCCAGTATTAACCTTACAATGAACACTCCTGTCTTCTATGTTACGGGTGTGTTTTTGGTGCACTCATTTGATAAATCAGTAGGTTTTCAGTGTTACTGATGTTACACGAACCATTTTACCAGCTCATTGTAGTATGAAAGCAGTGCTCATGCAGTGTTAATTTGCAGCAAATCCAGCACTCTTAGTTTCCCTGCAGGGAAACTGCATAATTCTCTTAAAAATAAAAAAAAAAATTATTTGGTACAGTATTCACCACTTATACCAAGAGCCACAAACACTCCTGGCTGTTGGGATGACCAAATATATAATCAATCCAATTCCTTGGACAAGTTATACCAACTTTAACAATCAGATACAATCTGGACATCTATGCAGGAGCTTCTGTTCACCTACTGGCATGTGTCATGTTTGCAACGATGTCGCCTAATTGGTGAGCAGGTATGCCCCTCCTAGGGTAAACAGATTGCAGCGTGAGAGGCGCCACCCGTGCACCTTTCAAAATCTCATGAATGTCTAGCAGCTCCAGTTTTGCACTGTAACAGAATGGATGCCCACTTCCAGAAGCACAGATTCGTAAGGCATCTCTCATCTCCCTCTCAAATTCTATGCAGCTGACTAACACCCACACACATATGGGTAGATTTTAAAAGGACCACGCATGTGCTCATAAACATGCATAGTTTGCTGCGTGCAAAGATATGCACTATTGTATAAAGTACACACATAGGTTATAAAATAATCTTCACACCTATGTCTGCAGCTTTACACACATCTTAAGCAAGAGAGAGAGAGTGGGGCACTGATTCGGGGTGAATTTTTGGGAGGTGGGTTGAGGTTAGAGGGGTGTTTCAGACACATTCAAAGGAATTCATTGTAAAACTGACATCATTAAAGAATTTTAGACCTTATAAGTGATGAAAAGGAATTGATTTGTACAATGTAAGCTAGCAGAGACTGCAGTGGACAAATCAACTCTTCTAGTTAGACTTTTAGACTTATAAAGGCTGTACTGATGTCAATTTTACAATGAATATTTCTAAACGTGTCTAACACTACCCTCCCTAACCCCAACCTAGCTTCTGAAAAGTCACCCCAAATCTAAGTGCCCCCTTACAATGGTCCATTTAAAGAGTGTCAGGCTGAGCCTTATAAAGTCTCTCTCTCAGGAAAATTAGGGGCTGTGTGTGTCAGTCAGTGCTGAGAATGCCCTGTCCCTTTTTCTGGGTGCACATACATTCATGTACATATGCCCTTCCCAGCCATTTAAAATTCGCGTAGCTCCCGCACAGTCCTCTTGCATGCGTATGTGGCTTTTAAGATCTACCTCATAGGGCAGAGGGAGGGGACACAAACTGCAATATCCAATGTCACTGTCACTATGGGACAGAAATTTCATGGTGAAGCATTATTGCATAATACATTGGAAATCAATCAAAATCTTGCTACAGTAGCTTTTCCGATCATTTCTTTTGGACAATATACTGTATGGATCTTGAAGATTAAATTTTCAGTCATCATCTCTGCTACATGAGATACCTACAACATTATTTGTGGTAACATCATTAGAAATGATTTGGCACAAAACAGGAAAAATATTGCAATGGGTCAGAGGGATACCACATTATCAGTTATTTATTCATTCTAAAAGGACAAAGACTAGGGGACACACAATGAAGTAACTAGGTAATACATTTAAAACTAATAAGAGAAAATATGTTTTTATTCAACATATTAAGCAGCACTGAAATTCATTGCCAGAGGATGTGGTAAAAGCCAATAGTGTAGCTGTGTTTAAAAAAAGATTTGGACAAGTTCCTAAAGGAAAAGCCCATTAACCATTGATAAGGTGATGTTGCAGATATCCACTACTTACTCTTAGGATAAGTGGCATGGAATTTATCTATCCCTTGGGATCCTGCCAGGTATTTGTGACCTGGCTTGACCACTGTTGGAAACAGAATACTGGGCTTCTTAGACCTTTGGTCTCACCCAGTAAGGCAACTTCTTAAGTTATGTTCAGTAAATGTTAAGAGTGATCTGTAAATTGAGACCCTTTCCAGGCATCAATTCTACTTATGATAATTTTTATTTGATCTGTTTCCTTTAATTTGCAACATTTCAGATCTTTATCACTTTTTAAAGGGGGGGAAAAAACTTCATTGACTCTATGAAAGCATTAGACATTCATTTAGCTCATGTTTCATCTTAGAATTGATGAGTACAATAAATTAAGGACTATTACCAGAACAAGAATGAATGATCTTTTGGGGAAGACCAGTTAGGAACAATGGGGACCAGTTGCCAATGAGTGTAGCAGAGGTGAACTTCTGTTGTCATAAATCGAGCTCCCAATTCCTAGCTTCTCCAAGGGACCATTTGGAGTCAGCATTCTGAACACAACAAAGGCAAATGCATGCTGATTATTTATTTTCTAATGCAAAGAGGAAAGCCAACTCTCATGGCTTATACTAATTAGATTTTTTAGAGCTCACTGGGAATCAGTAACTAAAAATGACTGTGCCAGGCTCCAACGATTAGGTAATATTTTAGCTCTTGCACTGTATGCCTTATGCAGTCCAAAAGGGAGAAAAAAAAATCAACCTGCAATGCCAATGTGTTGTTATTATTCTGCAGCATTACCAGCCACTACTCTGCGTTAATTATGTATAAAAAGCGAAGAATGATATTAATGCAAGGTTTTATTTATTTATATACCCATGAGTTCCTGATGTGGTTGGTTAACATGCTGGCAATATAGATATAAATATTTTTCAAAGGCTTCGCATAGTACAACCATATTCAATTGGCATTAAACCTGTTATCATGCCCCCAAAGGCTTTGACGTTTATTCTGCTGCAATTTTTCCAAATGCAAATCAGGTATCAGAGACATAAGACAGTGACATTATTCCATGATACAAGAATCTACCTGCATGGTGAAAGGCAGGTAGATGGAGGGGGCATTTACTAACCTGTGGCATTTTTTCATGGAGGGAACAAAATACCATGGGGGCCGTCCAAAGCTGCAGTACCCGCATGGTTTTCTCCCATGGAAATAAATATGAAGGGAAAATGATACAAAATTCGTGCAATGGAAGCCCACTTCTTACTGGGCCACAACAGTCCTAAAGAGCCACCACAGCCCCCCAAATATGTGAAAGATCCTTGCCGCCTATAGAGGTGACTATCAAGTGATTAAAGTATGGAAAATAAATTACATCATCTAGCCTTCATGCTAGGTGTGCCCCTACGTATGATAGGGATGTGCATTCATCTCTTTATCATTTCTTGTCATTATCAAAACAAAATATTTGGAAAAAAAACTAAATTGTTTGCTTTTATCATTTATAGTTCATACTTTCTGAATAATGGGCACTATTTGGAGACTGTGGGCATTGTTTCAGAATGGTGTGCACCATTCAGAAATATACACCTTCTTTCCAAAATGTAAAAAAAGAAAAAATAGAAATGGGAAAACAATGAAAACGGAACCCCAAATGACACAACAGAAAACTACACTTTTGGCCTGCACATCTTTATTACCTAATAATGATCTGCTTTGCTTGTGTTTGCAAAGCTTATGCATACAAATCAGTTCATTGCCATGCCCAAATTATTTTGGGTAAAATGTGTGATATTTAAAATATTGCGTGCTATTACTATGTTAGGCAATGATCCCCAATATCAGGTGTTCAAAAACATCTGATGGAGCCATTTTTTGCGCTTTACATATTCTCAGTGCATTGTGGTTCTTATAGCTTTGACTTATGTATGTTATGGCCTCAGTCACTGCCAATGTGCTGTGTATGTATCCAAATTAGAAGAAGATACAGAATGGAACTCACACATGCATTGGCACAAGTACATCGATGATATTTTCTTTATTTGAAACATCTCAGTTCAGTGACCGAAGTTGTAATGTTATTGAGTTGGCATTACCTGTCGGACTCCAATTTGAAATTTATAATGAGCTATGATTACCACCAGATTTTGTATTTGGATATTTTGGCTATTAAAAATAGGTCTATAGCGAGTACTACCTACACCGTAAAGTTACAGATCATAGTATCTTCCCATTGGACAATATATGAGAATCCAATGTTTATGTTCATTACAGAAATTTAGAATCCAGGTTTAAGCACTAAGGGGGTTATTTTCTAACCCTATCACACGTGAAAAGGGACTTTTTGCACACGATAGCTAAATCGGGGCGGAGTCGGGGCAGCGTCAGCACTGGAAGAGGTGGAGTTGGGGCGGCGTGGGGGCGGACGCTACGGAAACTTCGCTGACAGCCAAAAGGTAAGGACCCTTTTCGCCGCCAGTAGCGTGCCCAATAGCACCACCTTTCACGATGGCACTATTGGGTGCAAAAGCTGCCCCCCCCCCCGCTTCGCCCACCCGTTACCGCCAAATTCAGAGGCTTGCAACGTTGGAAAATCCAGGCCTAAGTCTCTGCTTGTCTGCTCTTTGTGCGCTGAGCATCAGAGTCTAAATGAGAGTTAATATTTCAATATTTGCAACTAGCATGTGCATCACCATTTGATGTGTATCCTTCATTAGTATAACAGATCAACAACTACTGCTGCCATTATTCTAGAACACTAGAGCATCTTGTCCTTCCATGAAGTATTTGCAGAAAAAAAAAAAAAAAAGATTGTCTATACATGTGATCGTATCATGTACAACCATGTGGTTAAAGCTGATTTTTTTTTTTTTTTTAATTTCTATAGTGACTATTGGTTTAGGTCAGCAGCAATCAGTGCATGTGATTTCTGCATGTCTTCAATTTAAGAAACACAGTGGATTCATCCTAGGACAAGAGTGGGTTATATGCTAAAAAATAAATAGCACAGCTTGCACCACTCAATTTGTGGTATATTAGATTCAGTGCTCATGTGACACGATCTATGTAGGCAGAATGAAACTATCAACAAAAGTGAGATTGACAGAACATTGCATCTGCCTGAGTACTGCTAAGATGCATGCTCCAATGGTCCAGCACCATCACATATTGGAGTCTTTACATTGGCCAATATTGGATTATGTTCCTGAACATTATGCTGCGAGGGTAAAAGAATTAAATAGGAGGGAACCACATCCATTCTGAAAGATTTAATAAGTTTCAGAAAGACAAATAGGTAGGTAAACCACATAAATAAATATGAAAACAACAAGAGTGGTATACAAAATGATAAATAGATTATAAAATATATGAATAAAAAATATTTAAAAATGTGTGATCAAATTTTAATCTAGTAATGTTTTATGTAGGAATTAAAAGCCTTTAGCTTATTGCTTGGTTCCCAGACTCCTGGGGAGGGCAGTTTTGAACAGCCATT
Source organism: Rhinatrema bivittatum (assembly GCF_901001135.1). Lineage (NCBI taxonomy): Eukaryota > Metazoa > Chordata > Amphibia > Gymnophiona > Rhinatrematidae > Rhinatrema > Rhinatrema bivittatum. The sequence continues at coordinate 4,500,498 of NC_042631.1, read as the reverse complement.
TACCTCCGTGAAATGGTCTGACTGGTATTGCTCTCCTAAAAAATGCGACTAAAAGGCAGGCTGCCATAGTGCGTGCATTTTTAGCTCATTCTAAGGCAGGTCCTCCTATGGGCACTTAGGATGTGTAGAGGAGGTTAATAATGTGCATATATGGGATTTCCAAAAGCATGCCCCGCAAAAGCCCACAGACGTTTCCAGCGCACGTATTCAGAATAACATGGGAGCACAGGCTAAAATAATGCATATATTTTATGGGGAACTACTGCTCCCCATAGGGACCTAACTCAATAGGTTTCAATCATTTTGGTATCTATAGAAAGAAGTTTGCTATTAGTTACTTGCAAAGCAGAATGACAGGTCCAGCTACAAATTTTTGCTTGATGCTGCTGAGAGGTTTTGCAGGCTCTTTGGAAATCCTTTGCTGTTTAGGTATAGCCATGGAAGCAAAGACATGATCAGCAATGGTATTTCACACAATTCTCTCTGGGAATGGGCTTAGTGAAAGGTAGGAGGCTTCTGCATAGCCAAGGAACCCAGAAGGTTCCGTCTTCTTTCCTTCCAGCTGTCATCCCAGACCTTCCAGGAGGATTCTGAGCTAAGGAACTGACGGGTGATCCTTAGTGAAAGAGCAGTGCATTTTGTACTCCTTGTTTCCAGGAGAGATGACCTTTTCTGCTTTAAGAGGAGGATTTACTTTCTAGAGCAGAGAAAAGCAACCAGGTTGGTGAACTCCCCCAGAGTTTCTGCACCAACGTGTGGAAGCCCTCAAAAGTGAGTTTCAGAGGAGGCAGCATCGGGATTTTGGAAAGGTGATTTCATTTTCGAACAGGAAAATTTGAAAGTTCCTTCTTGGGGAGGAAAACCTACCACTTTTACTCAGATAACAATACAGCAAAAGCTCCAGCGGTGGAATCATCTCTGAAGATGGGAAAAGGGAACCTCCACTAATCTACAGATTCTGGGGCTATAAAAACTATTGACTGTGTTTGGATATTTCTGCATGGATTGCACTAAGTGTAGTATTTGTCAAGTCATCCACATTTACCAAGTGTCCCAGTAAAGTTGTATTTGTGGAATAAGACGTGTTTGTTTGGCTGTGCCATACAGAGTAAAAACAAATGCTAAAGGTCTGGAACGCTTCTCTTTCCCCACCTACCAGAAGAATGTGGGAGTCCCATGAGGTGTTTCATGGCCTCTCAGCTCCCAGCTGGGCCCTGGAGTCTGGAAAAGAAGGGGCCCTGGGATTCCATTTGATTTTGGCCTTTTAATAGCTTGCCTGTCATGTTACTGTAGATTTGTGGAGCAAGAGCAGCAGATATGCAGAGTATCAATAGTATAACGTATACTGGCTATCTTGCCATTTAAATAGTGAAAAGTCATTGCATGTAGCAGGAAAACATTTATTTTACTAATTAGTAGGAACTAGGATAGGTGAATCAGTTCAATATTAAACATACAAATTGGAATTTCAGTCACACTAGGGAGGTTGTGTATGTGGGGTGGGGTCAGATGTTAGCTAATCATGTCAACGCAGAGCGAGTTGTGATTTACTAATTAGCAGGCACTAGGAAGGGTGAATCAGTTTATATTAAATACAGCAAATCAGAGAGAGAGATGTCAGATGTTGGCTAATCAGGAAGAATCGGAGCAAGTCGTGAAAGGGATCAACTAAGTCTGGGCGGCTTCTGGCTGAGTCTGGAAAAATCCAGACCATTTGTGGCTCTACTTAAATCTCATTTGCCTACTTTGAAAAGCTGACATGGTTTAGTTACTTTTTACAGATTCACACATTCAAATTTCTCAAAAGTTTGTTCTGGATACACAGTTAATTTTACAATAAAAGTCACTACAAAACTAAATATAATTGTGTTGGTTATTTCATTTCATTTTGCTTTTAAACATAATGAAAGTGGTTTTTCTTGCATTTCTTATGATGAAAAGGAATGCATACCCCCTGTTATTAATAAAGAAATCTCTCAACCCTTAGGGCCTTATATTCGTAATAAAAATTCAACACAAGTCCAAGATGGTGTTCCTATTGAGGTCATGGAACCTGCAGAGAAGCAAAGGAAAAAAAGGGCATTTAAAACGTCTTCTGCTATGGGCACCTGATAGACTAAAGATCTGGCATAAATTTAAGAAACATCTCCATGCTCAGTGTTGTGTCAAACAGTCCAGCAAGTAATCTCAGGAAAGGCACAGGATTAAAATTCACAGCCTGCATTCACTGCAGCTGCAATGTCCTTGAACCCTCTCATGGAACAGTAAAGCACGAACCAAAGACACGGAGCGAGAGAAAGCCGTCTGAAGACCTTCTCGCCAACCCAGCGACTGCTTTCATCTCACCGTCTAGGTCAAAGAAACATAAGTTAGAGGGTTGACAGTAGCTGAAATCTCTCTCACTCTTTCTTTACTATCATAGCCAGGTTAAGGGGTTTTTTTTGTTTTTTTTAATGGAATTGATTGAATTCGATTCCATATTTAACTGCTGTGTAAAGGATGGGAAATACCTACAATAGAATACTGTTATTATCACCCAGTACCAATCTTCTGCTGACTACACAGAACCAACATGAAAGATTCTTATGATGGCCACACAGTCAGAGATTCTTAAACTGCATTACAATGACTGAACGTTCAATAGTTCTTTTTTTGTAAGCAACTATTCCTATTGGGTTGGCAGACATGCATTGTGCAACTATATTTTCTCTCCTACTTAATTGTAAAAGTGTTGCAAACCCTTTATACAAATGTGTGGCCCGACTACTATGTTACCTTTCTAAAGATCTTTAGGATGTAATTTGACATTGGAGTGCAGAAGTACAAAATCTTTCAAGTTGCCTAAACATTCAAATGAGTTATTTTGAGATTTTTCAGACAGAATGATGAAATATTTTAAGATAAATGGACTAATTTAGATGCTGATGGCACTGGACACTGAAGGGTGGCTGATGCATGGAAAGGGACGTGGATCCTCACAGTGAGGAGTTTAATGATTTACTAAATACATAAAGTACTCCCCAAATACTTAACAAATTAGACATCTGCAAGCTGGATCTTCAGCCTGAATGCCAGCTCATTCCCTTTCATTTTAGCTTTACTCTGGAGGACATTCCCACCTCCTCTCAGAAGAAAAGACTACAGAGATATCTAGAAGGAAATGTAAGCACGCCAAGTCAGAAATAGAGAAAGAGACTGTCAGATTTTAATCATTAGCTGATTCAGTGTGAGGAGGACCATGGGTCCAGCATTTCTGAGGATTTCATCACAAGAAAGTAAATTGTTGCTTAGCCAGGCTTTGTGTCCCCCAAATGTTAATATGGACCCCACTCCAGGTTATACAGAACATCATGGCAACATATGTATTAGGAAAAAGTCAGTCAACTGTTATCCAATTAATATGATCAAAACTCAGCTCCTGAGCCTGACTGCATGAAGCTGAAATCCTGGTTTCATGAGTCAATGTTGTTATATCCTACAGATATCCAGGATTAAAATGTGTAGGTTTCTTTTCAGAGCACCCTTTCATTGATGAAATATGATTGTGTGTGTCTAACTCAGTTCTGAAACAATTTTGACTTTTAGCAGGATAAGCAATTACATTTATGAAATTTTATTTACAAAATAAATGACTACTTGTTGAGGTTGATATTCAACGTCACTTAGCCACATAAGTAGCGGCTTATCCAGCTAAGTGGCAATGTCCGAATATCCAGCCCCTTATGCAGCTGTTAGCCGGCTAAGCGGTGGGTGGGATGGGAGTGTAATGGGTTGGACCTCCTTATCCAGCCAGCTTAGCTGAATAACTGCCAATATCTGGATTTAATTGTCCAATGTAACTGGATGTTCGAGCAGGTCTAAACTTAGCTAGATAAACATCTGACTAACTTTACATTTATTTGGGTATATTCACTGGTGCAGCCCCTGAATCTCTCAGCTAATGTGGCTGGAGAAGTTTATCTGGCTAACTAGGGCCTAGATTCATCATTTCACTAAAATTATAGCAAAATGATCACTTGCGGCCAAAAAAATGAGCGGGGGGGGGGGGGGGTGGGGAGGGAGCCGACTACATCGTGGCGGTGCGGTATCGCACATCACAGTTGTGGCGGTGCTGAACACTTTCGCCCCTGTAGCGCCACTAGAAAAGGTGTAGGTATTTCCAGCGCTACCGCCAGCGATAACGTGTGAACCATTAACCCCCTGCAGTGCTACTGGCCCCTCAGTTTACTAAACCCCAAACTCCTCCCTTTTCCCTCATTTACATTTTAACATCACAATGCGGTAGTTATCACGTGCATCATGGTATTATCGCATGTGATAATGCCCTAACGCCCCTGGTAATGGCCCATCGAGATTTGAAAACTGAACCTCTCAGCTAGCCAGCAGGCTTTAAAGTACTGACCCTTCTGTGTATTAGGTAGCAGCGGGAGTCAGGGATCTGGGGGAAAAACATTTTTCGTTTATTTGTTGACTCAATTTAAATGTGTCCATTCAATACTATGTCATTTTAGAATATTCTTAACGAGTGCCCAGTGTATAAATGGCATTCTTGCAACACAAACACCCTTCTAGTTTAAAAAAAAGAAAGCATTACATGAATTCATTACTATATGCAGGCAAAACTAAGAATCCTACACAAAGCCTTCTCCCAGGAATGAACAGGAGCTCACAAAGGTCAATTCATCCTCTACATCAGTCCTGGTGAGCCCTAGCCAATCAGTTTTCAGAAGATCCACAATGAATATGCATGAGATAAATTTGCATGCACTGCTTCCATGGCATGTAAATTTGATCTCATCCATATTCATTGAGAATATCCTGAAAAGCTAACTGTTGGGGTCCCCCTGCTCTAGATTATGTACAGATAGAATCCTACTCGAGAACAAACAATAAAGTCACTTGGAAAGTGAAGCCTTGAACAATGGAAAATCAGCTAATAAATATAAACTACAGGAGTTTTATTTCACACTAGAGCTACAAAAGATGACAGACTATATCTTCATGTTTTCCCATGCACAATGCTGTAGCTTTTTATTACAATGCACTTTCAAATTATCTTAGCATAAAATTAATCTATACATTTTGAGAGCAATAATCAAACCTCCTGTTACGCATGGGATTTGAACCAATAATCAAAGTAAAACTACGCAGCTAGTCTTTGTTTATTGCCCCTGGAAACAGTAGCATGAGAGATTTGCATCTGCTTTTCTTAGCGGGTACTTTTACCAGCCAAAATCATACTCACTGTTGCCTTCCCCCAACCTAACCATGGAAATGTCTCCAAACTTTGTGGGTGACTTCATGTGCATTGTAGAACAAGGGGTGAAATTTTACAGGCATAACATAAGAACATAAGATATGCCCATACTGGGTCAGACCAAGGGTCCAGCTAGCCCAGCATCCTTTTTCCTACAGTGGACAAGTCACAAGTCCCTGGCAAGTACCCAAACGTTAAACAGAGTTAGGGAATTTTTCAAAGACCGCATGCCCATGGGTAAAATGCTGCTTGAGGACCCTGAATATTACCCTCCCTATTTACTGCATAAATGAAAGTTGATTAGCCTGAAGTGCAATGCAGCCTTTGGTACTTATTGACAGTTCCTTGGTGTAAGAGAGGCTCACGCACATTTAAACTTGTTCTTTGGTTTTTCTTTCATACGTTGGGACAGTACTGGTGGATTCTGAGGGCTGTAGATGTAAAAATGCTAACGCAGACTAAACTAGACTGTACAGTAACAGTAATGTGGGCTCACTTCCCAAGGATTTCCTGACATTGCCTTAAGGGACCATCTTAGATCATTATACTTGTACTATATAATTATACTAAATTAGATTGTCGTCACCTTCCTATGAGTAACCACACATAAGTACTTACCCAAATATGGACAAGTATAAGGTTAAACTTGGATTGTCTTCTTGCCAACAAAATATGTTGCTTTTATAGTTAAGAAAGTCTATGTGGGGCACGCTGGAACTAGCCATTCATAAAGTGCTAGGTTTTTCCAAGTTCAGGGCTCCCTTTGACACAGTATTTCATTTACATTTATTAGGCTGCCTAAAGTAATACTCTGGGTTTGTGCCCTGTCTGGGTTCCACACTTCCCTATTTGATGATGCCTTTTTGTGGTTGTTTTCTTTCAATGGCTAGACTTCTTCCATCCCCATCCCACAACTATATCCGTCACCAAACTACCTCTGTCCTTCAGATAAAACTTCATTCTTTTCATTGGCGCATCTCATCGATTAACTCAATAATCCTTTGTTTCATGACCTATCCATACGGTCTGACCAACTAAACAAATTCCTTTAACTTAGCTTTCTGAATTCAAAATCTCAAGACTAATCTCCTTCTTCTGGACAAGTTCTTCACTGATATAGCTAAAATGCCTTCTGCCTCCTTTCTCTTGATGTTATCCTCACATATGCTCCATAGTCTGACTCTTCATGTAGCACTGTTTATCTCTCACGTCCCTAACATCACTAAATGCCTGCCATTGTGCTTAATATATTTGTAACCTAGTGTCTACCATTGACAGTGCCTGCTATATTTGTATTAGTGTATATTAGAACTGCCACTCTTGAGAACTTCATTCATGAAGTATTTCTTCACATCTTGTTTACTATAACTCTTTCCAATGGCCTCTCCAAGCACTAAATCTCTCATCTTACAAATGCATGCTCTATTGCCAAACTCCTCACCCAATTCAAAAGAAAGACCATATATGACCAAATTCCTCAAATACACCACCGATTTCCTCTTTAATTGAGAAACTTTGTAACTGCCCTCAGCAGTGTAAAGTCTGCAAATATTTTACATCAGTTTTTAAAAAGAAACTATGTGTGTACTTTCCCTTTGAAAATTAGCCCTCCAAACCTAGCTGCACATATTTGCAGCTGCTAATATGCGAACATTGTTTTTTGGGAAAAATTAAATGCATATTTGAAAATACAAAAATATGCATGTAAGTGCTAACTTTGCCCCCAGAATGTCTCCATTTACTGTGAGTAAACTTACGTACATGCAGGTCAAGTGCATACGTTTACCTACAGAGTAGGTGGGCATTTTTGTAAAAAAAATATTTCAGTGGGTAAAGCACTGTTTTACCCATACAAATGGCTTTGAAAATTTCTCTTGGAGTATAGTTCAAAATTGCCCTCTTTCTGTTTCATTTCCTTCATGTTCCTTCTCTCTCCAATTTCATTTCTACTAATTATTAAGAATATATAGCCCCAACATTTTTATTTTGGTTAAAATTTTCGTTTTGGGATTTTATTTTTTTTTTCATTTTTCTATGGTTTGTTTAATGACTTTTTTTTTTTTGGTTTGGTTCATTTTCCAAACTAAAAGAAACATTAAACAAGAAAAACATTAACCAAACTGATTATAAAAAAAAAAGACCTCCAGCAGATCTGGCTGGGCTCTCAAGGTCCCAGGCCAGGCACTGGGTTTCAGCCCCAAGCCAGAGCTGACTAGTGGTGGTGCCAGATCTCTCTCCTCCTCTCCCACCATTGAAAAGCACTGGGACTGGGGTAAAACTGCCACCCTGCCCCCACTTACTCCTTTCCAGGATTCTGATAGCAAAAGGGCATGAGCATTGCCCAGTTACTCCTGCCCCTCTCTGCAATGAGGGATAATGGTTAATGCCTTCATTAGCAGGGGGTTTCCATGCGGGTGTGATAACAAATGCACGTTGTGTGCACAAAACTCTGTGCGTAACAGTTACACTGTGCGTTCTGCTGAGTGCACCTTAGTGCAGCAGACCCAGGGGGACCTGGCAAATATAGTAGTGCATTTGTTTTTTTGAGCTCTCTGAGTTCATATTTATACTATGGACCTGGTATACAAAAGAGCTGTTCCAATTTTGTGCCTATGGAAAAATACTAAGGGCCTGATTTTAAAAAGCACTTATACACTTAAAATTGGATGTTACACATATAAATGCACTTTATCCATGTACGTGGGCTTTTGAAAATTGCTACAATCTATGCCACTGAATTGTCCATAGGATATTCAAGTTTAAGTGTAATTTACGCAACTGTCTTTATAAAATTGCTGCAATAGCATATTACATTCACAGGGGTAACTCCTTTTAAAACTACCTCCAGGGCTGGTAACTTTAAAACGACCATGCAGATGCACATATACGTGTGTATGTGGGCGCGCGGCCAGATACACAGCAATTTTATATCCTGCACGCATATACACATGTATGTTATAAAATAGTTCTGGCATGCATGTGTGCCCCTAATTTTAAGCTTTGCGCACACAGCAGCGTAAGCAAGCTTTGGGATGTGCAAGTGAGGGAATTTTATAACAGATGCATGTCCAGCCCATGACCAGTTTATCCACCAGATTGCCCAGTCTAGAGCCAGGTCCTCTAACTTCCCTGGCTAACCCAGACCCCTCAAACACTTCATAGAAGCCTGGAAATAGTTTTATAAAAATGTACACCTCCTGCACAGCAGAAGTAATTTTGTGATGAAATATACCTAGCATGCAGCTACTTGTGTACATATCTGTTGGCCCTGCCCAGGAATACCCAGGCCCCACCCATTCCCCCCCCCCTCCCCTCCCCTGATATGAGCTATTCACGCCTTGGTACTTGTGCATGAATGTGGGCGGCTTATAAAATCGGGTGGACACACAGGGCCGGAGGAACCACCAGGCGAGCTAGGCCTGTGCCTAGGGCGTCGAGACTAAGGGGGGCACCACCACCGCTCATGGCCACTTCAGGCGGCAGAATTTTGAAAGGACAAAAAAAGTGTCCCTTCAAAATTCTGCCCAGCCCCCGCCTCACCCGTCGTGCCACCCTCCTGACTCCCCCCTGGTGGTCCAGCGGAGGGCCCGGGAGCCATCTGTTCATCTTTTAGTGCAAAGGCCCCTATATGTGTATATAAAAGACTTTGGCGTACATCTAGAAATATTTCTGGGTCAACCACTGCACATAAAGTCTTAGCACAACGTTTTGGAAAAATGAAGACTGCAAGCCAATCTTTATGAACCTGACGTGAAAACCACTGGCTCCAGGGCTTTGTCCAATTCAGATAAAGTCCCAGCAGGGGTCCCCATGTTAGAATCCTCGGAAACATTTCAAGTGGATGGCAAAAAAAAAAAAAAAAAAAGCTATCTTCCCACAGCTCATGAAGGAAGTTATTCGATCACCTAATTTAAATAAATCCCCGTAAAAGGATCTGTGCTCATGTTCACTCAAGATGCTTAGATCTTAGTGTGAAATTGCATCTGAGAAGGAGGATGAAATCAATCTGCATGCACTGGGATTTCATTTCTGCGTCATCTCACCTAGAAGAAATGGTTGAACACTTACTCATGTTCAGAAGGGAAGTGCACACTGCTTTCCCACCCCACTGCTGTTAATACACTATAATTAGAGCAAATGGGAAACATAAACCAGTGCCACATAATCCATAAGCAAGGACTTATTACAAGGAAAGTAATCAGCCCCGGTTAACAGAAAACAGAAAGAGTTCTGTTAACAGAACGAATGATGCATGACTCACTGTGGAGCACTTCTCCTATAGACCATCATCCGTTATTTTCCTAATACGAGCTAGCCTTTGCTAGGAATGTACATTTGTTTCCAACCAATGCCAAAAAATGCAATGAATGAGGCATTTCCAGTTTATTCCATGGAATGATCTAAAAATAGCCTCCTATGAAAATACCCAAACATTTTGGTGTATTTTTATATCATGGCATTTAATTTAAAAAAAACAAACGTCTGGCAGCCTTTGCTGGCCCTTACCAGCAAGGAAGTGCCCAGACCCGGGGCTGTCTGTGCCCGGCCCCTGAAAGATGGCGCCGCAGTGACGTTATTTTGGCACTTTCCTCCAGGGCATCCGGCACCATTTTGATGTACAGCCATAGAAACGTGGGGCCAATAATCCAAACGGTGCTGGTGGAAGGCACTGAAGGGACATCACGTCACCACTCTCCTCCAGGCAGTGACCGGGCATTGCTCTGCTCTTTCAGAAGAAGGATCTGGGAAACAGGGAAAGTTGGGGCTGGGATGGGAGCTCTTCAGCCCTGGCAGTTTTACAGAAGGGGAGGGTCCTGACCCTGAGCTGCAGTTTTCTGGCCCAGGACATCCAGAACTCCTTATTTATTTGGTGGTGGGGGGGGGGGGGGAGGCTTGTTTAATGCTTATTTTTATTTTCAGTTTGGCAAATTAATTGAACTAAAAAAAAAAAAAAACCAACATTAAATGAAGCAAATAAAAATAAAATAATAAAAAAACACCCCTCCCAGTTGAATAAAAACCAAAGTTTTGGGGGCTGTGAATCCTTAGAGTATAACTTTCACAGCTGGTCTCGTGCATCCATTTAAGCGTGTCTATAGGGGCAACAAAGTTGCTACTGTATTCTGTAAGCAGGGTGGATATGATATCAGCAGACTACAGAACCTATGCTTGCAAATGTAAAATCCGCGAGCTGGGCAAGTTCAGACTCATCTAGAAAAGCAGCAGCACTTCTCCGGATAATTTCCAGTTTATGCATGGGTGTTATCGTTTTTATACTCACACATATGATATTTTACACGCATGCGCTATTTTTTTAAGAGGGTAGTTTTCAAAAGTAATTTACGCACGTAAACGTGACTGCTATTGCAGAAATTTCCAAACACCCACTTATTCGAGTAAATGCTGTTTAAAAATCAGTTCCTAAGTGGGCGACTTTTAAAATGTATCTTTTAGTGTTTATCATCAGTGGTCTGCCTGCTGCTTTTCTACAGGGAACCATCATGCACCGGACAGAAATCTGTTTCACTTTCCTTCTCACCACCCACTTCAGCCTCCAGTTTCTCATCCTCCTACTCCCCACTCCCTTTTGTCTTCAAAGAATTAAATCTGCATTTCTGATTTTTCTTTCCTGATCATATTACTTAGTTTAAAGAAAGAAATATTACTTTGTTATATGTAATTGAATCTGTATACAAAGCAAATAAGATAGTATCACATGTAGCAACAAGAATTGTTATAAAAAAATAAAATAAACAGAATGTGTGAAAAGATTAACCTGTAACTGTTAGGTGCTACGTATTAGCAAACATCCCAGTCAGAAGTGCTCAATGTGTGCTTTCATGGCTCTTTTCCAAAGACCAAGGGGGTAATTTTCAAAGGAGTTACTCCCAAAATGTAGCATTCCATCGTACGAACCTGCAGAGCACCAATCCACTGTGTAGTTTATCTTTTATAATACCAGCCTCAGACTATAGATAAAGCTGCATTACAGTCAGAAACATAAAATGTAGCATGTGGGAACGGCAGATGCACCAGCAACAAAGCGGTTAAAACGACTTAAATTGACCTATGCCCAAAGTTTATTTGGTATAAACAGATTCCTGGACACAGGTAAAGTATTCTGGATTTCATTGCAATATTAACATCAGATATGATCATTTCTGTCCGCGTGCTGCAGATTCCTGTTTCATCAGCAGCTGTTCATGTTATGTCTGAGTCTTTGTTTTCACAGCGATACCGCAGGAATAAATATGGAAACGTATGCTTCACTCTCTTACAATATGGACCTCCACTAGGTGTCAGACGATAATAAATAAAGGCATGATGATGATGATATCTAGCAGGATCACAGGGAAATGGGTGATTCAACATACTGCTGCATGTTTCATGATTTTAGATGTGATTTGTCATCAGCCAATCTAAAAAAATAAAAGGGACGACACCTTACTGCCCATAGAAATGCAAATTAAACTGTATTTTAATGACTATGATAGGCTGAATATCAGCTTAATGTAATTCTTTCATTTAGAAAGCTAAGGAATCCCCGAGGTTTCTTGCTGAAGCATTTTCCTCTCAGCCCATGTGCACTGGATTTTGGCACAGACAGTGACAAGGACAACTGCTTTTACTAAAAATGCTACTTTATTAGTGGATCTCTTGGATGCTGTTTCCAGCCTTCTGACTCTCAGCCAGTCAGAGCCCCTCACACAGAGCGTGACAAAGGCCTGGGGCAATGGTCCATCAGGGCTGGTGCTAGAGTATTTGGGGCCCTAAGCAAACCTTGTGAATATGCATGAGAGAAAATTTGCATGCACTGCCTCCATAACATGCAAATTTTCTCTCATGCATATTCATTGTGGATATCATGAAAACCCGACTGGCTGGGGGGGTCCCCAGGACAGGGTTGAGAACCACTGCTATAAGGGGATTAGCACGTCAAAAATGTGCGTCCAACCACCCATGAAACTAATAGCACTCATCACATGAGGCTAATACCTATTCTCCCCAGATCCAGAAAATACTGCTTTTCTGTACATCTTCCAACTTATTAACGTGGCACTATTAAGGCAGAAGAACCAAAAGGTTTAAACAATTTTTTTTTTAAGTGTGGCAGGGGTCAAGTTAGGAAAAGGGTTGCTGAATTAATGAGCTCCCATTTTGCTAAGCCATGGCTGTGTGCAGGTTATTAAAATGGAGCGCCCGTTTTCCTAACCTGCTGACAGTCTCCTGACAGCCCCCTCTCCTGGGCGCCTGCTGCTGAGGAGGTGGCTAGGGGCACACGTTTCTCCTTGGCAGCACGACCCCTCATTTAAATATTCAATCTGGGGCCCAGGAGAGGTGCTGGGCGCGCGTTAGTTAGGAAAGCGTCCGTTTTCTGCGCTGATTTTAGCATCGGCCGGTTTGTGTTTGTAAGCTGGGTGCTAGGAGAGTGGGAAAGACTTGGGTGGAGGCTGAGACTCTGGTGCTGAGGAGATGGGTAGCTGAATGGCTTTCAAGCAGATTCAGACCTATCATGGCAGTGCCAGTTATAACACTGAGCACTGTGCTAACTGGAGAAAGGTAAAAAAAAACCTGCCTCAGGAATGTCCTGATTGGCCCCTTTTAGTCTGGCGAAATTTGTGCTCACATCACTACAGCAAATTTCTGTGCACAAATGTTAGTTGAACAGCAAGGGGGATTTTTAATAGGCTAGCTTTATGCTGTTAAAAGCCAATTTTAAGCATATGCATCTTTGAACATTAAGCCCCTAATTTATAACCATCCACATCTGAAGACACTTTGGCTTAACCTTTGTTCTTGGCTTTTTTATCCAGTGGTATAATACATGATTTGTTTCTTCAGTCATTATCTATATACATAATACAGAGCACTGTCTGATGCCACAGATTTCACTCCATCTCCTAGAAAACCACACGAGGGATCCCATATCATACGATGATATTTTCCAGTGACGTTTATAGACTGATCAGAGAAATCTGCAACATTGTACTGGCTGGCTTGGGAAGGAAAACGGGCATTTCTTTGAAAACAGAAATATTTAACTGAAATCAAAAAACATACAGCACGCCCAATATCTGAAAAATTACTGATATCCAAGAAAATCAGGCAGCCTGTCCTGCAGCCACCAGTACCTCTCCCTCCGCTGCCCATGGGACTGCACAGGGAGTGGCACATGGTTCAGACGGCTGGACTGAGAAATGCATGGAAGGGAGAGGCGTTAGTGAGCAGAGGGGCGAGGTACAGCTGGAAAAGGTGAAACTCCCATTGCGCAGCACGAGCTCCGTATCAGCCATTCCAGGTACAACATGAAAGCTGCAATGACAGCGACCACCATGATGGAACGTAAAAGTGACTGATTACGGGGAGACTGAACACTCCTATGTAACTTTATAATGAAAAGAGCTTTAATAATGAGGAAAGCAATCCCAATGAGTCAGCCTGAAGTAAGGCTAAATCAGTCAGGAGCCAGGTCAAATGAAGAGCAAGCAGCAAAAAGATGCAAAAGTAAAAAGAACATCATTTTCCTCTCACTTTAACGTAACAACCAGAGGGGCCTAGAACTCTGCTATAAAAGATGATGAGAATTAATACAAATAAAACCTTCCAAAGCAAAACTAAAATAGAGTAAGAACCTAAAGGGGACTGCTGCTGCCTGTGACACTGCCCAGGGTCTTCCTGGACCCCCCACGAGGTGACAGCGCTGTCTGGCTTTCTCTAGGATCATCCTATAAAATCCATCTACCTACTGCACCCAACCAAAGCTGCGTCTCTCTCTCTCATCAGATTACCGGCTCCTCTGCTGGCGAGTATGGGAAAGAAATGGAAGGGGAAGATTTGTGCTGCTCCAGTGGCACCAGCACCAGTTCAGGCACCCATGGACTCCCACGTTCAACGTCCCCCACTTCATCACTTCAGGCAGACTGCAGTGGTGAATCTGCTGCAGCATCCATAAATCCTGGTGAGCTCCTACTCCTCAGCCGTTACGCAGGGAGGCAGAGGAATCCCCTACGGGTGCCACCTGCCTCGTAATCCATCAGCCTGAGGATATTATTTAGCACTGCTTGTAAAGTGGGTCCTTCTGAAGAAATTGTGGCCGATACCAGGTTACGGTTCCAGCAGCCATCCAGCCTCCATCCTCACAGCCTTGAGCAGGACAGAAGCAGGTGAAATGCTGTCCAAACCAGCCGATATCTCCCTCAGAGGATTGCGACTTGTGCTGAAATCTCCTTAGCACGCAGTATCACAGCTCTGCCATTTTTCATCTGATCTTGATAAAAGACCGGGGAACATTGCATCTCAGGTCATTTCCATCAGAGAGTTCTATACTGCAGTCCAGTCTGAGTTTATATTGCAAATATGAGTTACTGAAGAATAGGATTTCTAGTAAAACTAGACTATTGTCAGGAGGTGAATTATTTAAGAAATAGGTCACAGAGGTCCCTCCAGTTTTCTTCAGATATAAACTTAGGAGTTGTTATGTACCCGACACGAAAAAGGATTCTAGCTCAGATTTATCTTTACTTTTACAAAATTCTCGGGACAATATCCCTATTCGAGCTACATTTGTTATTACTTTTGTTGTACAATCAGATATTTGATACTTTGTTAGTGTTTTAAAAATAAGGAAAGATACACATTTTTCCTGATGTTGCTGGGGAAACTTAGATTAGAAGGAAAATTTTTCTTGAATTTGAACCGCGTGCTCATGCCCTGGTTGCATCCTTCTTCCTGACGATTCCCTGCAAATGTGAAGTAATTTATCAAGGGAATTAATTTATATTTATTGATCCTTTCCATTTAGAAACTTTTCTTGTATATGAGTCATGTTAGCAGAATTATAGTGTTTGGTGACTTTGTTTGGGCAGTGTTGTAATTGTGAGGTGTGTTTTTTCCTTATATTGTTTGTTTGTTTCCCCTGTATAATGTGGACTTGTGAAGAATGTCTTATTATTTTGTTACTTTTAATTCCCTTTCAGGTTTCTTCTGTTATTCTTCTTTTCTTTGGTTTATTTCATGTACATGAACTAAAATCTAATAAAAAATAAAAGTAGAAAGTAATAATGAAGTTCTCAAAAGAAGACTTCCAGCCTGAAAATAATTTTCTGAAAGTCATAGCAAAAGAAGGGACAGCAGAAGCCTGGGTGCCTGGCAATGCATCATTCCCTTTGTAACGCTCCATATCCCATTAGGATTCTACAACTTGTCTCTCAAAGGACCACTAAGTTTTAGACTCATCCATCCTGCTTGGCAAGGGCTTTCACGGTGATAAAGCAATGACCAAGCAAATGCTTTCTGACGCTTCCTGAGTAATTTTTTTTCCCTTTAAATCACCTTGATGTGTCCTTGTCGCACTATTTTTGTCCTTCACCGAAAGCATTACCATGGGTTGATGTCACCCAACTTTCACTCTTTAGCGAAGTAATACTCAACCTTTCTATAATTCAATTAGAAAGTTAGTACAAACAAATACAAAATTATCATCAAGAAGAAATGTATGTTTTCAATCATGGAATGTTCTACTTTGCTCCTCATTTTCACAGTAACTTTAATTTCATCATGGACAGAGACTGAGTTCCATATTCAAATGCATTTAATGGGATAACTAAGCTATCTAGCTGAATGAAAATGTGGCCACATATCCAGCTAAATTCTAGCTGGATAACTATTTGTCTGGCTAGAATTGGGTCAGATAAGTAAGGGGCAGTCCAGAGGCATTCTGGGGAGAAGCTGAGTTAGCAGGATAGCTGTCTAGCTAACTCTGATATTCTGAGTTAGATGGATAAAATTATCTGGCTAATTCGGGCTGTCCCATAGATAGTTGTGTATATTCAGCAGTGCAAGTGTAATGCTCAGGAAATACAGGTGGCAGATTCATGTCACTCTTGATTTAAGAACATAATGGGACACATTGAGGTCACAAGTAGGACCCCAAGACAGCAGCACAGCTGTGAGCATTACATCTTGTTTGAGTTACCAGCAGATTTGCAACATGCATAAGTACTTTTGTTCACTCTTAAAGGCAAATTTTAAAAGCCCTATGTGCGCCAAAGCCAGGAGAAATATGCAGGAGAAATCTGTGTGCGCTGCACAGATTTTAAAAAGCACATGAGTACGTGCATATCTCCTGGTATGTGCACAAAAAATGTTTTGCAAAGAAGGAACGGGGAAAGGGTGTGGTCTTGGTTGGGCACGGGCGTTCCTAGATTTCCCAATGAAATCTGCATGTAAGTATTTAATCACACAAGCACACACTAGTACTTCTGCTATGGATGGCGTGTAATTCCTGAAACAAAAAAAAATAAAGAGGTTAGTGGGGTTTTAAGCTTTGGAGCTAAGAAAGTGAAAGGGAGGCTAGTTAACTAGGGTGGTTTGGAAGTCCTATCCTTTATGTGAGCGAACTGGGGAAACTGGTAATTATGTCGACACAAGTATCTACTAAAATCCCCCCACTTACATGATAGAGGTGGCACTTGCAGACGTGTGCATCCATATAAAATTGTGTGCACATGTACAGCCTATTTTATACCATGAGCGCATATTCGCACATATGTTATAATATGGCCATGACCTTTGGGGCAAAGCAGCATACGCACTGATATGTGTGCGCCCAGGCAGCTGTTTCAAAGTTACCCTCTTGGCTGCAGCATGTGCTTTTGCCCCTGATCAGCCACTTACACTAATGGCAAGGGGGCAAACAGCCATGCACAGCTTAAATGTCAATGCATGTGTGCCATGCCATACCGTCTCCTGACCCAGACAAACTCCCAACCGGGAACAACCCTTTCTGACCCAGCTGAAAGCTCACATTCTATGGAAGCCCCTGCGCACCTTCAGAACGGCTGAGGAGAACCATTGTCAGCCAGGCCAAAAGCTTAGAAAGTTATCCTCTGGCATTTACTGCATGCAGAACTTCCTCCAAAATAGCTTTGTGTCATTGGCGTCTGGTTTTCAAGCAGGCCCTCAGAATGCCAGGCTTTTCATAACGAAATACAAGAATCGCAGGACGAAATGATGGCTGGCGGATTTCTCCTTCTAGACCTCATCAAAGGTGGCGTAACCTTACACACCCGCCCTCTTTCCAGTCCAGGACAAGGAACGTTAGCCATTGACCTACTGCAACTTGACCTCTCATTTGAAAGCAAATTCAAATGATACCAAAGGGAGAGCAAAAGATTGATTCTCCTTCTAAATATTTGTTTGGGTTTTTTTTTTTTTTTTTTTTTTACTTTCTCTTCTTCCTCTGCAAAAATAAAATCCTCTAAGGTGAGCTTACAAAATCCCATCTCTCTTTTCTGCATGTGTTTCATGCCACTTAATGGGGCAGAAAGTGTAAGAAATCATCACAGAAGGGGATATCATGGTAAATACAGAAAATGATACAATCTTGGAGTACATTTTTAAAAGCTCATTACCATAAACCAGCAAGAATATATATCTACCCATGATAGTGGTGAAAGAACTGTTTTTTCACTTTTTTCCCTAATGAATTTAGTGATTGTAAGATTAAAAAAAAAAAAAAAGATGCCAGACTAGCAGCAAAGGAAACCAGGCTTTCATTTATCCACAGAGCAGGTACAGATAAGCAGAGCACATTTCCCTTCGTGTGCACTGCCCACCACAGAACAGCGTGGGTAAATGGGGTTTTGAAAATTGCTACGATAGAATGTTACATTTTCCTTTGAAAATTACTTCCACAATTATGCACATTTCCCACAAAGAACACCCCCCCAAAGCAATGAAAATGAAAACAACCCAATAAAACAAAATTCAACCCGAACCATTCCCCCCATGAAACAAAATGAAAATATTTTTCTGTGCGCATCCCTACTTAGCTACATGTTTCTCAGTCGAATCCCTTAGGCAGTCTGGTTTTCAAGATATCAATAATCAATATACATTCAATTGACTTGCATGCAGAGGAGGCAGTTCATGCAAATCCACCATGCATATTCATTGTGGATATCCTGAAAACCAAACGGGCTAGGAGGTATTCCAGGAATAGCTTGAGAAAAGCTGTCATAAAACCATGTCTTATAACTAAAGCTTCTGATTTCCCTTTAAAACTAAAAAACCCCAACACACCCAGATGGGGTAACACCTATTTTTAGTATCTACCAAATACACAGAGTTCCCTGAAAAATTAAATTCCTAAATTTGCAATTTATAAACAGCTAGGCTTAGAAGCTGTACTTATAATGGTTTACAACAGCACTGATTGTGACCTATGAATCATGAACAGTGAACCTTCACCCTAATGATCCTAATTTGTTTGAGCTTCTGTTGTAGCAGCCTGTGAGTACAAGTCTTGAATCTTAGATTATGTAATTAAACCATTTGTGAGAGCTTACATGCTAACTTTTGAAGATAGTAAGGTTGGGAGAGTGGTGCTGGTGGTGAACTGAAATGGGAGGCTGAAAACCAGGGTTCAAATCCCACCTTTTCCACTGATAAACATTGTAACCTTAGGCAGGTCACTTTGCTCTACATTGCCTCAGGTACCAACTTAGATTATAAACCTTTTAGGGCAGGGTCCTAGCTACTGCACATGAATTGTAATGTGCCTTGAGCCTGAGTTTGTAAAGCTGAGTAACTGAACCTGCAATCTGAAATCCAAATCAACAAGATCGCCGATGGGCACAGTGGCCATGGCCGCCATACTCAACATGTTAAGAATGAGAAGAATTTTAATAATCTTGATCCGGGATGACTGTTAGCTATGTTACTGACTGGCAAACATGCATCAATACTATCTCCAAGCTGACTGCTAGCATCATTAACAGCTCTCTCTCTTCTGGCACCATACCCAGTTTACTCAAACAAGCCATAATTAAACCCATCCTAAAAAACCTACTCTTGATCCCACGGAGCCAACTACCGTCCAATCTCCAACCTGCCCTTTATCTCAAAAATACTAGAACAAGTTATCAACAGGCAGCTAACAACCTATCTAGATGACCATCACATCCTATTCCCATCTCAATACGGTTTTTGCCGATACCACAGCACTGAAACCCTCCTCACCTCCCTCTCCGACCACATCCTGAAGGCCCTCGACAAAGGCCAACCATATATCCTTGCCCTCCTGGATATTTCTGCCGCTTTTGACACGGTCAATCACATCATATTAACCGAGCGTCTAAGAGAAATTGGAATAACTGGCACCGCACTCTTTTGGTTTCAATCATATCTTTCCAACAGACAATACAGAGTAAAAAGTGGGCCCTGCCAATCAAAACCTGTCAACCTGCTGCAAGGTGTCCCCCATGGCTCCTCACTCTCCTCCACCCTATTCAACATTTACCACTGGAGGCCCAATAGTTTTTCTTTTAATACCATACAAACGAAAATACCCAGAAATTTTCAGGTATTGTGTAGGAGGCTATTTTCAATTTGTTCTATTCAGAATGAACCAAAAAATGCACAGCCCTAGTGAAAGGTACCTGAGGACTTTATCCCATGCATGGCAGATTGAAAATCTCCCTGGGCCCAATATTGAAAGTGCATTCCGCGTGCGATAGCCACATAAGCAGGACTTGTACGGCGCCAATCTGTAGGCAGGCAGTAGGTGGATCTTGGTGCTGCTCCTTAACTTAACCAGATAAGTAGCAATAATCTTTCTTATCCGGTTAAGTTATTTAAGTTAGATCATCCATATAGCTTATCTAACATAGCTGGATTTAACTTTTCTAGCTAAGACATAAGAACATAAGAAATTTCCATGCTGGGTCAGACCAAGGGTCCATCAAGCCCAGCATCCTGTTTCCAACAGAGGCCAAACCAGGGCACAAGAACCTGGCAATTACCCAAACACTAAGAAGATCCCATGCTACTGATGCAATTAATAGCAGTGGCTATTCCCTAAGTAAACTTGATTAATAGCCATTAATGGACTTCTCCAAGAACTTATCCAAACCTTTTTTGAACCCAGCTACACTAACTGCACTAACCACATCCTCTGGCAACAAATTCCAGAGCTTAATTGTGCGTTGAGTAAAAAAGAATTTTCTCCGATTAGTCTTAAATGTGCTACTTGCTAACTTCATGGAGTGTCCCCTAGTCCTTCTTACCCGGCCAGCGCTGAATATCAGGTCCCCTGTGTCTCGATGGGAAAACTTGATGAATGAGGACCAGAGCAGTCACTGAATTTGAAAAGTGGTTTATGAAACTCAGTATATATGTTTCTTCTTTTTGGAACTGGCATCAGCTTGATTGAATGTTGAGAATAGGCTTTATCTATGTATTTCTTTATATAAATCTGTCTCCCCCTCAGTGTATATATAACCATACACACACACAGAGAAATTCATTTTGTTTGGTGTGAAATAAATGATTTTTAATATGTAACCTCTGAAAAAAAAATGGTAGAAAAATCTATTAAGTAAATCGATCTCCTGGAAGTATGAGTGACAAAAAAAAAATCAGTCAATACTTTTGATTCCTTCAAGCTCAGCAGAGCGCCAGGTCTGCTCAAGCAAACCACAAAGTAGCTGATTTGGAAGGAATCTTAATTGGCAGAGATAGCTTGGAAAAAGGGGTTATTGATTCTCCCCTCTCTGACACCTCCATGTATTTATTTAGCCTGCTATAGCTAAGTGTGAATCTAAATATCTTTAGCAGGTCAGATTTATGCAGTGAACGGCCATAGCACTTTCCCCGGGCCTCGTGGTGCCGAAAGTGAATTAACTCCGTGATGTTTCCCACTCGGCTACTTCCAGCACTAAGAACCTTCTCCGTCTTGGAGAGCATTGTAAATCTTGTGCCCGCTGAGCTAAACCCGCAAATCCTGTGGGGTCAATTCAAATCTCTGGAGACAGGTGGGTTCTGCAGCCTTTGTTTCATAGTCTGCCTGGGACATAAGCACAAGTGCGGTCACCTATATGTGGGATTTTACACTCGGGCAGCTTCTCACAGGTACACCAGAAGAAAGGGAGCATATTTATTTACTTATTTGTGCTTATGAATCCCCATGCCAGGAGGTCAGAGGGGTGTACAACATAAAACACTGCAATGTGTGTACTGTACCGCAACGTGTGCAATCTGTAAATATTCACAATAAAAAGATTGGCTCTTTAATTCACTCCCTCCTGCTTTCCTGCATTTTAGCAAATAGCAGAAAGCAGCCTTGCACAGAACATGTTTACATCTATTGTGGGAGTGGCTATTTCTGGGTCCTATCTATACACGTGCCAGATCTACCCACAGACGACATGAAAAACTGTAACAGATATTTGTGTCTATCAAATGCACTTGCAGCACCTCTTTCAACTTTATTTTTCCTGCATGGAAACAAAGTTTATTATAGTACAAGTCACACTCAATTTTTTTACTTATCAAAATGTTTGTACATTTCATGTGATTTACAGACAGTGACCTGTCACACTCAACACTGCCAAGACCAGTTTTGGGAAAATTTTACATGATAAAATGTTTCAGGTAAAAAAAATAAAAAAAAATAAAAAAATCAGAAAATATTATTTCATGGAAACTGTGCTGGAGGCTAAAACAGTTACAGACTTAAGAGGGCCTGGGAGAAGCACAGAGAAGAAATAACAGAATAGCAGCCTAGCAGCACATGTTTAAGTATCCTGGAGAGAAATCTCATAATTGATCAAACCCTATGGCTGGCAGCAAACAGAGTAATATAGTAAATGATGACAGATAAAGACAAAAATGGCCCATTCAGCCTGCCCCACAAGGATTTTACTGTTGTCATTGCTCTTTGCAGGTTATCCCATGCCATCTGTTAACAGTTGTAATTGCCACTCTATGAAGGTTACCCCATAACGTCTTGGAAGCACAATGCAGTTCTTTCACTGCTGTTTTGGGCTGTACCTCCAAGTCCATTTGGCTCTCCTAGTGCTTCATTACCGCCCTCTTGCGGCTCGGGATTCCAGGCATCCACCACACTTCTTGTCATGACTCCTAGTTCTATGGCTCTCCTTCCACTTTCTTATGCATTATTAATACCGTTCATGTATTTAAGTGCCTCTACCATATCTTCCCCCGTTCCTCTCTCTCCTATTCTCGGATACAGAGACTTATGTGCGCATCTTGCTTTTAAAATTCACCTCTTGGTGAACATCTCCCACATAATGGGATAGATATGTACTAGAAAACAGCAAATTGGTCAAAAGGATTACTATTCGTGGATTTATATCTTTGTCCAAAACACTATACAGTGTATTTTGGACATAAGGGATACAGCAAGAGAGATGAAGAGATTTCTAAGCCTAATTAATTTTTTTCTACATTGACCATTCAGCTTGTTCCGTGACGTAGAAGATACAGGACCCAAATGGTTTGAAGGATTCCCATAGGATTGAAGGATTTTTTTTTTCCAAGCACAGTAGCAGCCTGAGGTGCAATTATTTCAACTCTTTAAAAATGTTGAAAATAAGAGGCTTGGATAGCTGAAGTACACCCTAGAATTTTTTCTTTTTTAAATGATAGAAAATTATTAAAAATAACAAGAAATATGCAGAAGAGATGCTTTGCACAATGAAGGTGAGGCATATCTGTCAGTTAAGAGATTCGGGAATCAGCAACCTCCCCATGTCCTCTCAAATGAAAAATGCACGGGGCCTTGAATGAAAATGAGCCTAGCAAAGCCATCTTAATCCCTAATGGGTAAACATTCACATTCTTGCACCATTAGCTCAGCTGTGTTAGTAGTTTTCATTGAATACAGTTTCACATGGATGAGCAGCTCTGGTCATGAAAAACCATCACTTGCTAGAGGACATGGACGCCGGTCAAGGTTAGAATGCAAAAATGGAAAATCTCTATAAAGGTTTGATCGGGAAGATGAATTGAAGAGGGATAAACGGCTCACAGATGTGTTTTCAAATAAATGTGAACTTGGCATATCCCTCTACGGTGAACATGTTAGTTTTGCACACAAACGTATTTCAAAGAGGGTTGGGAGAATATTCAGATACAGATCACCACTTTTTCTCTTTTCTTTTGCATTTGTTTATTGTTTTGATAATTAGAGTCAACTTCAACCTAGCATAATTCTGCCTCTGGAAACAGATTGATTTGAATTCCAAAAAAAGAGACCAATCTGAAAGCTGGAGTAGTTATGGCTTTACAAGTTTTAATTGCAAACAAAAAGCCTTGGAAAAAAATCTTTGTTTTGGCTCAGCACAGAGTGCCAATAATTATATTGAAAGAGTATAGAAGACTACTGATTTTGTCCTCAAATGTGTGACGGCACAAAAACCTTTGGTGTGGTTCATTCTATTTCAATTTGTGTTATTTCCAGCTTTCAGATTGGTCTCCTTTTTAGGAATGTATTTATTTAAAAGCTTTGCATGGTTCAGGGTGTGGTACAATAAAATATATGTGTGTTATCATTCAGTTTTTTAACCTGGTTGTCATAACATGGATGAGTGACATCACAATAGTTTAAATAAAATATTAAGATATTTTATCCCTCAGCATCCAGACCCAAGTGTTATAGATATTAACATTTCAATGTGCTCTACAAAAATATGTATCATCCAACTGGAATTTACAGAAGATATCGTCCAAATAGAGCTGGAAACTATTTTGCCACCAATTTTTTAGCATTTCTGAAATCTGCTTGCAGCCGGATGGCTGACAGAACAGAAGCTTCCAAACGGGAAAAGGAACAATGAGATTACCACCTCATGACAGCTGAGTACAACAAGGCCCAGGGAGATCCTGCAATGTACGGCGCTGCTTTCCTAGGTCATAAAGCGACCGCAGAAGAATGGAACCGACTGTGGTTCAATGCTCTGTCCATGGGAACACCCCCCTCCTTCCTGAAGTGCATCAGCTGAGTTGCACATAAATTATGGCTGCAGTCAGCCATTGCGATAAGCATGTATTAAACGCGATGAATTAACTGAATCATGCCGGCAGTATGTGTCCCACAGCACCTATTTATTGGTCTTCACGGAAAGAGCCCTGCTGTTGAGGCACAAGCATGGCAGTGCTTATAACTGCACATTAACATTAAACAATCCACACTGCAACTTCAACAAAATAAACTGCCATTCACTGTAAGACAAACGGAAAGAAAAATCTCTGCAAAAACTAAACATTGTTATGCATTAATTTTCTTTTAAACAGTGTTATTTTTTTGCAGAGATTTTGCAGCATTAATGAGCTTTTAATCAACTCGGGCTCAAAGGAAGGAAGAGGAGAACAGATTATGGCGCCTCTACTTCAAAATGTCGTGCTACCATGCACGCCTACCATTACAAAATCCTTATTACCAATCACAAACAAGATGCACAAGGAAGTAATGAAGAATATTTTGCAATTTCAACAGAATTGCTGGAGAGTAATAACAATAATGATAATGTGGAAATCACCAGTGGTACTATAATGTTTATTATAACCCTGGTAAATAGCAAAGCACAATATTAGAACCTATGGCAGTCAGCTCCACACAGAAACATCTTTCCATGCTTAGCTATGTAATGGAACAGGAGTTCTTGCTCATCCAAGCCAGTCTGTTCCCCACTTTGACCAGATGTGAAAGAAACAGGCTGCCAGTGTCCAGTGTTGGTGCTGCTCGTGTACTGTGTGTTGCTTTCACGCATTATTATAGTCTGTGCAGTGTCCGAGGCTGGAGGGTTTCCTCTTATCTTTTCAATTGGCAGCAGAGATTTTTTGATCCATGCTTGGTTGAGCTGTGTCAGCAGCCGGTTATCGCCTTCAGGAAACAGGGGAGTGATGTCTTTTCCGGAACTTGTGGGAGACCTTCTCTCTTGCTCAGGATTTAGTCATGTAGCTCGTTAGCATGTTGGAGGAAGTATTTTTTGCAGATGGTTATAAAATCTCCATGTCTCATGCCAAATGTCCGAAGCTGCCTAGCATAATGTCTGCCTTTTGAAAGGAAGGTATAAGTGTAATCATGAGGTCATCCAGAAGTTATTTTCTGCCAACTGGCTCAAAGCGGGGAGTAGGCAGACAATCCTTAATCTAACATAACTAAGCCTTACTGAATAGGCCTCACGCTAATGCTCAGGTCTTCGCCAGCTCTGTGGTAACCCTAACTGACTGGACACTTTCAAGTCTTCTGGGATGAAAAACGATAATGTCTTGTAGTTGGCCCATCCCTGCTGGTGAGAGGTAAAATAGTTGAGCATAGAATCCAATGCTTATCAAGCCATTAACATCATAGCAAATTTTATTTAGGGATAAAAATGTGATTGCATTGCTTTCTTCGCTTGGTTAAACACCAGATAACCTTTATATATAATTTTACTCAGCCCCCAAAGGTAATTAATTCCATTCCTGTAGGTTTTTACATCACCACCGCTGCTTCCTGTTTGCGGCATGGCAAGAAAAAAAGAAATCAGAGCCAATCAACGTGCAATTTTCTTATGTGGCCTTCAGCAAAATATCAATTTCCTTGTTTGAAAAGGCTAAGAGGTAGAAAGGCAGTGATGCAGTTACATGCCCGAGTGGGAAATTAATTTAGAAGTGGTGAAGACAAAAATAGTGTGACAAAATAATCACCAATTTTCCTACCCACTACAGCCTGGGTCCCATTCACTGTGGCATTTCAGCTTCAACTCCACAAAATAGCAGATGACAGGCAAGACTGATATCAGTTGTGCTGGTTACTTATCCTAATGTATTCATGTAGATTTCTTATAAAACAGCAACTTGCACTCATACCTCTTGGCGGCAGCCTGGAAACACCTCTAGACTGCCCCTTGTTTGCGCAGCTAAATATGCGCGAAAGCAAGAATGTGCACCCACTTTCAATGTTTATAAAATAGCAAGTACACAACCCACTTACCTGCTCATTTTCAGCAGGCAACCCTTCTGAAAACTGATTCATATATTTGGATTTTCAGAAGGCAAGTGACAAGTGAGAGACTCCTCAGAAAATTAGGAAGTCGCGCGGCAGGATGCAGCGTCCTAAGGTGGACGGACAATTACTTAAAAGACAGGAAATAAAGGGTAAGACTAAACGGTTGGTTTTCAAAATACAACCCCCCCTCCCCCCCCCACCATCCCGATCCATCCCCAAGACTTAACAGCATCCCTGGTGGTCCAGCCGGGTCCCGCTAGCGATTTGGAGTGCCTCGGGGATCTGCACTGTGATGTTTTGCTGTTTAATATATTCATAAATGATCTGGAAAAGGGAACAATCAGATGTGCAGATGGAACAATTATTCAGAGGTGCAAATCCAGTAACTCGTTCAGTGACTAAAGTTAGCCAGATTGTTTATCCCTCTGAATATTCGGGACAAGTTAACATCCCACAGAGCTTACTAGCTTAAAGTTATTTGGCTAACTTTAACCCTAACCAGCAGAGTCTGAATATCTAATTAAGTGGCGATTATTTTTAAACAAAAGAAAAAAAACCAAAACAATCCCTACCCCCTGCACCCCCTTTCCTACCTCTATAAAAGTCCAAATGCCCCCACTGGCCTGGACCCCTCCCCCCAAACCCCTGAAATTTCAAAATACATCAGATATCAGCGTAGGCCAGGCCCTGCTACCTAACCCTTCCTCTTCCCTCTCTGCCACCCCAAACATCTCCCCCCCCTCCCTCCCAGCCTCTATCTGAATTGTGGCTCCCCCTTTCTGTACCTGGGATCTCAGTGCAATCCCAACTACAGCTACACATGGCTGGGATGGTTTTTCATTTTCAAAAACTATTTACCCAGATAAACGGGTTTTGGAAATTGCCCACCCTGTATGCAGACAGAAGTGTGCAAGTTGGACCAGCACATGCATATTTTTACCCGCACTGAGCAGATGTTTTGCATTTTGAAAGCCAGGTTTGTTGTTTTTCAGGGAAAAAATTCATCTGCAGAAAAAAACAGGTACAAATCTCTGCAGGTATTATTATTTTTTTGTGTAGGTGGACTTTGCACCAAAATGCATGTCTTTTCAAAAGAGTCCCCTTACTGTGCAACTTTCATGAAATCATTTAACCTTTGTATACTCACTTTAATTGTGAACCCTTTGGGATCGAGGACATTTTAAATATCTTTACACTGTGAGAGCTCTACTGTAAATGTAGCATTTTTGCACATTGCCTAGAGGGACAACAGCCTGATGTGTCAGATGTGCTAAGGAGTATTTCCCATTGTGTGTATATGGGGAAAACTGCTAGGTACATTTGCCTGAATTTCCTCTGGTAACGGTCCAATGTCACAAGAGCACAGAAAGGATTTAATTAAAAACGGCTCTGAATCTCAAATGCTCTCCTTCTGAGATTATACAGTTGAAATGATGTTCAGAGTCTGATGGTATATTTTTCCATCTGGATTAGAGTTCCATCTATAAACACCTTGACTACTTAACAATCGCAGTAACTTTTGTTATCAGCTGTCAAAGAATACTTTGCATTGTGTAAAAAGCATTTACAGAAAGAGCTTGTAAATGTAATTGTGACCTATCCATAGAGCACAATCCCTCCGAGTCTATTTCTCTCAGTAATTTTCTTTAATGAATTCTTCGTTCCAGCCTTAAGGGACATTCCACCACTTAGACTCACTTTAAAATGCTTTCCTTGCCAGGATGGAAATAAGAACACCTCTGACAAGGCACCTTAACAGCAGGGAAAAAGCCCAAATAAACCCAAAGTGTTTAGTAAAGCGTGTTTCCATGCCTATTCATTCACCTTTCCCTGTCTGTTTGTTCCACACTCATCTAACCCCCCACATCCTCCACAGGCCTTGCTTTATCAGCTTCCACTGGTTCTTCCACTATTGTTGGGAAAATCCACCTTTTGCCCCTGGGATAACAGCATGTAATCTATTGATCTTTTGGGATCCTGCCAGGTAATTGTGACCTGGATTGGCCACTGTTGGAAACATGATACTAGACCTTTGTCCTGACCCAAAATGGCAAATAAGTTCTTGTGTACTTTCATTCTGCTTCCAAATGCTATCACAACCACGAGGTGCTGCCATAGGAGAATTTGGTCAGTGGTCTGTAGTGCATCCAGCTCTGGCCAAAGCAACACTGGGACCCTGATCCATGAAATGAAAAATGTCTCTTATTTGGAACCCAATTTGATGTTTAACTCTGCTCTAAATGCATTGTGGAAAATATCATAAGAACTATGTCATACCATGAAAAGGTTCTGACTAACAAACTGATTTTGGTATTTTTGTGACATGGGGTAGCCTCAGGAGTAACATCAGAAAATATTCCTCCACAGTAAGCATGGTGGATGCATGGAACAGACTCCCAGGGAAGGGGGTAGTAGAGACAAAAACAGTAAAACTGAATTCAAGAAAGCCTGAAAATAAGTATGAATATTTCTGGTGCAAAGTGAAAGGAATGCCAGAGATCAACTGTGGTCTATGGCAAATGCACCAGGAACAAAACTAAACAGACTTAGATGCTTATCTGCCACTATATTCTGTGTTTCTATGCAAGAGTGCCTTTATTGAACTTTACCTAAGTTTCCGTTCAATGATAAACGATTGTGGATTGTTTTATTAAACCTGGACCTAAAGTATTTGTAACAAAGTTAATTAATGTATACTAATCCATAAGAACCTTTGGAGATGTCATGTGTCATCATCTGCAAATTCATTAAGCAAGCAACAGGCAAGTGTCAACAAGTCTGGTGACAAAGACTCACTGACAGCAAGAACAATAAACGAGATAGTAAAGTTTTGTGAAATGCACCATTTCAAAGAGAATTCCCTGCTCTAAATCAATAAGTTCAGGGCACAGTCATTTTAGTTCTGTAAGAGAAAACCTAAGTCACACGTCAATATTGGTTATTTAAGGGTAACAAGCAAGTATTTCCATTTATTTTGGATTTAGCTCACATCTTTTTCATTGGTAGCTCATGCTGAGTTATATTTGGATATAGTAGGTAGTTCCCTGTCTCCAGAGGACTTTCAATCTTTTTTGGGTAGCATGAAAATATGATAAGTATATCTAACTAATGTAGGTCCCTATGTACTAAGAATTTTTCTCATAGACACAACAAGAACAATTTTCAAGTGCATTTACACATTAAAAATTATTTAGCTGGGTAGAATGTGAGTTTTAAAAAATTATGCCCCCTCCCCAACTGAGACTAGAAGTATGTGTGATGTTTCACATTGTGCATGCTTTTAGCTGCATTTAAGGGAGGTGTTCCCTGAGCGGTGTTTTGAGTGTCATCAGAAAAAATACACAAGCAGGATTTCCCTTTGAGAATGGGCTTACATGCCCTGTGGGCAGTCTCAGAATTGCCCCATACAAGTTTCTGAAATAGAACTAAACATTCTGACCCTTTATTAAAGGCCTCCAGGCTTACTAATATGGACTGCTATGGGCATTTCTCAAAGGGTAAAATTACTTCCATATTTTTTCAAGAATGATTATCTGAGAATGGGCAACTAACTCTTACCTACCATCCTTTCAAACTCAGAGGACAGGACAGGTAGAAGAATCACAGCTTCAGCAGACAAATGCATTCGCTCCTCCAGACACTTCTGCACTACTAAGGTGGTCACCGCTCTCTGATAACTACAAGTTGGCAGTCACACCAACAGGCTGCAGAGACTAACCACTGCCTTGATTTCTTGATCCTCTTATCTCAAAATGGAGGCAAAGTTTGCAAAAACAGGGCAACTCAAGGTTCAGGGTCCTAAATGATCTCCAAATCCAGAAACCTTACCACCAACGGGAGCCCCATTTCCACTTTCCTGCTGTGTCACAAGATTGATTTATCAGGCCTGGCATCAAGGAAGAGGGTATGGGAAGATACCTTCTCATCTTGCTCTCTTTTTGCACAATATTGGAAGAGCCCGCAACAGGGTGAGAAGAGGAAAGTTGAAATGCTAACAAGACAGATGCAGTTAATGTGCTGCCCCCCCCTTTTTTGTTTTGTTTTTTTTAAACACAGAATACCCCACCTCAATTAAACATGCAGAACACAGACTCACTCTCACCAAATTCAGAATAAAGGGACTATAAACTATAAACAGAAATTGAACTGCAAACTGCAACAAGCCAGACTCTGTATGTAGTGCAGCAATGGAGAAACAAACACCACCAGTCCTCATAAATCATTCATCAAACAATAAAGACAAGGAATATGAATCAATTATATTAGTACAACCATACTCGGAAATATTCTTTTTATAATGATCTAAGGAATAGAACATCATCCAATTAAGAGCTCATACACCATTTTACAAATTTCCCCAAATTTCAAAATGGCAGACAGACAGACACCCAGTAAGTCATTCTGAGTAAGGCATGGATTAGTGAGACAACACAAATTTTCTTCACACACACACACACATACCCCCCAGACACGTCCCATAGGCACACACCCCAGACAGATTCCTACCCACCCACACACACTCCAGATAGGTTCCTATTCACACAACCCTCCAGTCAGGCTTACATTTACATACCACCACCACCCCCCCCCCCCCCCGAGTCAGGATCCCATTCACATAGCCCCCCTCCCATCAGGCTCCCATTCTTACACACCACACCCCCAGGTCAGGCTCTCATTTCACATATACCTCATCCCTACTCCCAATAAGATTCTCATTCATACCCACATTATACCCCCAGACCCCAGTAAAGCTCTTATTCATTTATTCATTCACACAAACACACATATATATACCACCGGGAGCCATTCTGCTGCTCCTCCTTGTGTGCCGGCCCTTGCGCTAATCAAACCGTGTGAGCCTAGCACTTCCTCTATGCTAATCTTGTACATCGTGAGATCAGCATAGAACATGTGCTAGCTGCACATGTTTTGGAAAGCAAATGCCGGCACCGAGAAGGAGTAGGAAAATGGGCTCCATTTTCTTTCTTCGGCCACCGGTGGGATAGGATCCAATGGTGGCCTCACGGGCCTCTTCTTCTTCCAGGCCACCAGTGAGATGGGGCCTACCGGCAGCCTCATGGGCCTCTCCCTGCCCCACCAAGTGTGCTGCCCTGTGCAACTGCATGGTTTGCACACCTGGTGGCACTGGGTCTGAATGCTGACAGAGCATGGCTTAGTAGCATTTGGAAGGTTGTGCCATCTTGGATCCCGACAGCACCTCTTCGTTCTACAGCTAAATGTGTCCAATATATTACTTTCTAAATCTCATTTTATTCCTTTGCCAATATCTTGACCAAAATTGATGCATATATGAATGGAAAAAACAGAAAATAACAGGATATAATACTTTTTTTCAACAATCCTGGATATGATGTACAGTAAACAGGAAAGAGATCTTGGGGAACTCAGATCTTGTTTCAGAACAGGCCAATAAGGCAATGGTCAGAGTTAGATGAATGCTAGGATTCAAAGGTAAAGGCATAACCAGAAAAAAGGACATAATTCCTGTATGCAAGTGACTGATGAAGCTTCATCCAGTGTGCCCAGCTCGGCAGCCAAAATGACAGACTGAGCAGAGGTAGTCCAGAGAAGAACTGCTCCAAGAAACCTATGTAATTACTCTTAGGGGGTAACGTTCAATGCCAGTTGTATAATAAAACACAGGTTTCTCTAAGTGACTCATCATAAAATTGTCCAGTGTTTGTGCACATAAAGGTGGGTATCCTGATTCCATACTTTTATGTGCACCAAGGAAAGGGTTTCCAGGGGGAAGCAGAGTTTGGGTAGAGTTTCAATTAATGCACATACACTGATTTTTTTTAAAAAAGTCTGCACATAAATACACACATTATACCCTCAAGCAGCAGGTGTGAGTTCTGTGAGCCTTATTTTGGATCATTTCCAAAGGGAACTTATGCCTATTCTAATGCAGTTACATTGGCTATCATTAATGTTCAGAATTCAATATAAAGTGATATGCTTAATTCATAAATCTATATACAATGAGAAAAATGAAAATGCCTCTTCTCCATTTACCCACGCCCCAATGTAACTTGAGTTCATGTAATAAAGGTCAACTCTCAATACCATCTCCTAAATTGGCATATTTAATTACAGTACGTGAGAGAGCGCTGTCTGACCAGCCCTCTGCTGAGAATGCCCTCCCGAGTGAGGTGAGACTGGAACTACATTTTCAGACTTTTAAAAAGAAATTAAAAACATATTTATTCAAACAGGCTTTTGGAGTTTGATGGGGCATTTTGAAAAATAAAACTATGGAGATGTCAGTTAAGGCTTTTAATCATGATTAATTTTTATGGAGTCTGATGCAAGTTTATAAAAAGTAGTACAGTATGGAGATGCCAGCTGAGGCCTTTGGTTACCTTTTTTTGTTGGTTTGTTTTTTTAATGTTATTGTTATTTTATGTCATTTTTAGCCTTTTGTTATTTTATCTTACTATTGTTATATATCTTGTTAAATGCTGTTTTTATGTATTTTAGATCTGTTTAAATTGTAAACCGGTACAATTGTACCAGAATACCAGTGCAGAAATAAAAATAAATAATAAATTGGCCTTGAAATGGGTGGTAACTTGTACATTTTTAAAAGGTGTGACTTATGTGGGCCATCATAAAATGACCCTCTCTAGGACTTAAATACGTATTCCCTAGAAAACAAGAGAGAATGGCAGCAGATAATAAAGAAAGCAATTCTAATACCCCAAAGGAATAAATTATGCATAAGATGCAAACATCTTTCAGTGGAGATGAAGTCCTAGAACAGGGGGGTCCATGACAAGAATTAAAGAGGGTAGACTCAGGATCAACTTTAGAAAATATTTCTTCACAGTAAGGATGGAGAAGGTAGGGAGCAGTACAGGTGTTAGATGCAAAATCAGTCAGAGCAATGCTGGAAGTGCTGTGAATGGGAAAGATATCGGGGGGGGGGGGGGGTCTCGTAAATCTTTGCAGATGCAACCAGATAAAGACCACTTGACCCACCCATCCGCCCACTGCGCTATCACAGGTCTTGCTCAATCGGTGATCGGCAGCTGCATTATTGATGCTTCATTCTCTCATCTATTCATTTCTTTTAACAGAAAGAAATGAAAATATTACCAAAAGCTTTCAAATGATTTAAAAGGAAATTCTTTAACATTTACATGTTTGAACTTGACATAATTAATTTAATAGACTTTTTGAATAATTAGACATAACTAAATGAAAATATGTTAACGTCTTGATTCAACCACTGCGTTTGTTTCTAATACACATCATTTGACAATCACATGACAGTAATTTATTTATTTATTTTGAACTTTTATATACTGACTTCACATTAAATGGGCAACAATAGGGCCACTTTCTAGTATTTCTTTTTTAATGTTCCTTTATTACTGCCATGCATTAAGAGAACTCTTAAATCAGTTTCATGACCTTGCATCATTCTTCAACAATGGCAATTTATATGCTCACCTACCCCCAGTGAAAGAGAACACGAAAAGACGAGAACTGGGCGGAATGGATGTGCTGATTGGTCTTTACGTGCTACTAATTACTGTATTGCAATAAAGGTCCCATAATCTGGCACTTAACTAGCAGGAATGCTGAAGTAACCAGCTGGTACAGCTTATAGGTAGGGACTGCACAGGTAGGGAATGCACCGTAACACCAGGACTGAGCGCCGGGTGAAGAAAGAAAGGAAGGGAGCACTGGGGAGATGAAGATATTTAATTAACTGGCACCACCTATTCCCCATGCACACTGAATAATGGGGCTTTTACTGTATTATGCAATATACACAATTAACAACTTTGTACCTCCAGGACTACAAGCTCACTTTGAAAGGGAAACTCCTCAGAGAGTTTGCTTTTGAAAATGCAGCTGGTGCATCCAATGCAGGCATAAATGTATCCACGTTCTTTACACCTGCATGAAAGCAGATGCAAAGTGTGTGTGTGTGTGTGTGTGTGTGTGTGTGTATGTGTGTGTGTGAGTGAAAACACCTGTGAAGGTTTGGAAATATAAATCTCTGTACAGACTTTCACGCCCTTAACCTAACCCTGCTCACTTTGCTATGCAGGTAAAAGTGGTAGGCTTTTCTCCGCATGTGGGAGAAGAGGGTAATAATCAAAACATTTTTACATAAACACACACACATTTACCCTTGGAAAAAAAAAACCTTTTCATTACTGCCCCCATAACGCTTACAACATTTCTTTAACTAATATAGGTTTCTTGTTATAACCTGAGAAAAACCATGGCTGGACAAAATAAGAGAGAAAAACTAAGTCACCTTGCTGAAAGATTTAAGAGATTTATATCCCCTTAAAGAACATGAAAGAAATCAAGGCCTTATGCTAGCATGCTCACTTGCAAGCTTTTCAACCTACTTACACCCAAATTATATTATGACTCAATATTTAAGAAATTAAGCACTCACAATTATTCCAATTAAAATGGTGAGAACT
Source organism: Rhinatrema bivittatum (assembly GCF_901001135.1). Lineage (NCBI taxonomy): Eukaryota > Metazoa > Chordata > Amphibia > Gymnophiona > Rhinatrematidae > Rhinatrema > Rhinatrema bivittatum. Next base: position 4,465,973 of record NC_042631.1, on the reverse strand, counting down.
GTTGTTAGTTACAGAGTTTATGCAAAATGCTCGAAAACATGAATTCAGGCTTCAGGAAGGCTTTGATATTTGTTTTAAAAGTTTTGATTGTGGTGGGAATGCACTACTTCAAATTGTCCACTTGAGGCATTCAGAGTACCTCTAAAACTTAGCATAAAAAAAACTAAGCAGAGGTGAATCCCCTCCACATGATTAAAAAACAAGTTGAGATTACAAGATTGCTAGATCAATTCCAACATATGATGCCAGAGTTCCTTGTACTGTAAAAAACAAAACAAAACACAATACTAACAATTTGAGGAAGAAAACAAAATCATTAGCTGACAATAAAAATCATTTCTTACCTTTCAGCAGCCCTTTCATCTCTTGTCTTTCTATGCAATTAAGAAGGAAAATCTACAGATCTCTGGTCTTCTTTTAACCTGGAGTGCAGCCCTTAGTATTTTATGTGTAGATCACTTCTCCAGGGCAGAGTCCCTGCTACTAGAGCCAAAGTCTACAATTCCAATGTGAAAACAAAAAGAAGACGACTTTTTCACAGTAAGGGCTCTTCGTCTTGTCTTCTGGCAGAACTGCAACATTTACGATTCAATGAGGCATCAAGTAGGCACAGGCCATCAGCGTCACTTTAAAAAAAGAACATTTATCGGAGACTGCCCATTGACCTTTTCTCCTTGGCTAGGGTTGCACTCTGTGGCCTTCTGCTCACTCCAGGAGCCGTGTGTGTGTTCCTGAAACAGGAAACAAAACATCGTGTCAAATGAATGAGAGAAACAAACATTGGTAGTTTTCTATCAGGCTACAAGACTTTGGGTTACCTCCAAGCATGCTGTGTCTCTGGAACATGATGGATATTTTGAATGCTCTTTCCATTGATGTGTTTATTTTTCAATTGTATTCATTTATTTTTAGCCAAAAGAGTATCATCCCTTTAGATTGTTATGACACTGCTGTTACTATATTTGAAAATGTTCTCATTATATTCTTGGACTTTGGATTCTGGTCATCCTGAACCTAATGTTACTGACTGATGTGGTACACATTATGTAATTATCATTCCATGTGTACCTGCACAATACTTGGATCCAAAGCAATACAATTATTTAATAAAGGCAGAGGGAGCGTTCTGTGAATAACTGATTTCTTTTTATAATGTGTACAATGTGTGCTTGAACACAGCGGGGGGTATATAAAGAGCAGGTAGTAAAACACTGCATGGAGCGGCAGTAGCCACAGAGGCATTAACGGAGCGGGATGCCAGTGGCCGGTGGTAGGTGTCCACCTTCACAGAGTAGAAGGATGAAGGGCATCCATCTCCCAATTAAAAAAAGAAAAGAAAAAAAGAAAAAAAAACAGGGATGGGTTCATGGGCTTATAGGTATTACCAATTATTAGGCTTTTCAATATTTGATGATAGTTAATGTGACTTTCAAGGCATTCTTCACTTTCGGTGCATGTCCGGCATGACTCCTTGCTTCAATGACAGGGGAAAAGAAAAACTGATACTTCACACATTTCCAGCATTGCCCTCTGCTTCATGGCAGAGAGCTATGCTGCCGCTTACCCAACTAATCAAACTTAATATTTCACTTGGAAGCAGCTCCAGCACTGCTCTCTACATTAATGGTGGGGGTGAAAAGGGAATTAGAACATAAGGTTACTAAGAGCCAAGAGAAACAGTTAAGTATGAGAACAAATGTGTGAAGCTTGCTGGGCAGACTGGATGGACAGGTTGGTCTTCTTCTGCCGTCATTTCTATGTTTCTATGTTTCTATGTATTGAGATTAACACCTCTACAAGTGCAAAAGTACTACAAGATCACTTATTTGCAGTGAGCAGACAGGACCAAAGTTTGAGAGTGAAGTGAACAGCACCCTCAGTTGCATATTTAACCCTAAGTTTTCCATGAGAGTCCATTGGTTCAGTACTAGCTCAAAGGAAAATTGCCCCAAAGTATTGCACTAGCACTATATCAGAAAGAAGAATGATTCTTGAGGTATGATGGATCAAGAAGAAAATGTTACTTAATACCATGTTAGAGCATGCATTCAGTACTGCCTCAGGGTGAAGTGACTACTGCTCCTTTTAAAAAAAAAAAAATTAAATCTTTGTTCTTATAATATTGCTCTCACTGCAGTCATAAACCTTCCTTGTTTATACCCCTGGATTGTCAATTTTGCTGCAGATCTTAGTGTAGCCGGAGGATAGGTATGACTTCCCTTCCAGCCTTTCTGCAATGCCGTTTCCGAACTGAGCCAATGACTGATCCCCAAGGTGCATTTTCTATGGCACATTCTGGTAAAAGCAATACAAATGGTCTTTACTGGAAACTGCTCAAACAGACATCTTTTACTAATAACATTAGATGCTCGCTATCCCCAACTGAATTTTTAACTAATATATTTTCTAGTTCAGTTTGAAATAAAAAAAAGTTTTGAGTCAATTTCATAGAAATATTTGGATATAAATACTATAGTACCATGCAATTTGAAGTCCCCCAGATAATAATTAAGAAGACTCACAACAGAAATTCAATTATTTCAGCTGCCGACTAGACTAGTAGAAAATCACGTTTGAACCATAAACCATTTCCATGGCATAGTTAAACAACTGGAAAAGTCAAAGGCTGAAGATCTGTAAAGAGAACATTGTTCCCTTGGGTAAGGAGGTCAGAGGGAAGGAGACATTTTCTGCGGATTTTCACCACTCTTCAAAGTGTTAACCTAAATTAGGGCCATTTATTTAGAGAGACTAAAATAGGCACATGATCCAAAATGCATCAAGTTAAAAGGGGCATTCAAGTCTTCTGCCAAAATCCTTGTTATTTTGGAAAGTACTGAAATCTTAAAGCTCATCATATTTTATAGCCACACACACACACATTTACCCACATAAAATTGTGGTCTAATTATTGTGTCTCCTCTTCAAACCCCCACCCCACCCTGTGTGGATAAAAGCATATAGGCTGTAAACACATTTTTAGTCATAGAGTAAAATGTGTGTGATTAGATTGGGAGAGGGAAATTATACATGCAGATTCATTTTGGAATCTCCGCAGGTAGTTACTGGTGCGTAATTTGCTCCTCTTCAATGCAAAGAACCCACATTGTGTGCACCAGTGGAGTTTCCTAAGGTCAAGGTCCAGAGAGTCAGGCCAAGGATGGATGAAGACACTAGACAAGATGGACAGGGCACGGCAAGGCTGGACAAGGAAGGCTGGAGAAGACAAGGCTGGACTCAGAAATGCAAGAGAACAGGAACCAGGAACATGCAAGCCTCATATCCTGCAAGGCAGAAGACCCGTTGCTGAGGTGAGGTAATGCTCCAGAGCCCTTGATTAAATAGCCCAGTTGGGCTGACATCATCGGAAGGCACCGCTCTGCGTTTCCTGCTGCGGGCCACATGCGCGGCAAAGGGGAGGGCAACAGTCTAGCGGCATCAGCAACCGTTGGCAACATGCGGCAACAGCAGAGTTCTGCCATGATAGGCGGCAACGGCAGCATTGGTCAGCAGAGGGGGCGAGTGTGGCAGCTCATGGGGCAGAGCTGTGAGCTGCCAAATGTAACACCAATAGGGCATAGTGAGCCCAAGGAGAAAAAAAAATGCTCGATGGTTCTGTCTTTTTATTGTTGTGACGTACAAGTTTTCCAGCACATACGCCAGCGTTTACAGAAGTCATTCATCATTACACTCAATGTACAAATCTATTCCTTTTTTTTTTTTTTAGCTGAAGTAGTTCATTCTCTTATGCATTAAACAGGATAGATTGGCTTTGAAAGCCTATGGTTCTGTGGAAGAGAGGTTAGCCTTCGGTCAAGCATACACAGTAAAACTCAAACTATTGAGTCTACTGCTGCTTTATTTTGCTGTCTCAGCTATTTCATTTGCTTTTATAGAATTGCAATACAATTTAATTTTGGAAATAGGACTAGATGGGTATTGCTGTCCTTTTCTGCTTTCACGCTCTGTGTGTAAAACCTGGAATACCAAAATCAAAAAATAAGATGAAGGGACCACAGCAACAAGCTGCAAAATACTAATAAAAAGGGGGCTGCACAAAGTTAGATGAGTTCTGGTTCCTGCTTTGTGATCCTTCCTGTTTATTAGCTCTGTTAAAAATACTAATGCATGAAACTTAAACATTTTTTTAAAGTAACTTATTGCTCCCCATTTTCTACACTGGTTGATTGGTATTTTTGTTTGCCGTATCAACAAGGTGACAAATTAGGTTGGCCAGCTACTGAGGTATTTTCAACCAGATCTTTTCATTTAACTCATCCCTTAAGGAATACTCTTTGCTCCAATAGATAATGTAGAACTACATAAATACATTGAAACTTGACAGCAGAAAAAGACCATATGGACCATCCCCCTAATTAATGTAGCTTTACAATTCCCATTGCTCCCCCTTTAGAGATCCCCCATGCTTTTCGTCTCCAGCACCTCCACTGGGAGATCATCCCATGCAAACACTACTCTGCAAATAAATATTTCCTGTGATTGTCTACCCCATTTCACCCTCATCTCATGAACCCCTGGTGCTAGTGCCGCCTTTCTATTGAAAGAGGCTTGCACCCTGTACATGAAAACATAAGTTGCCCTACTGGGTCATACTGAGAGTCCATCAAGCCCAGCATCCTGTTTCTAAGAGAGGCCAAACCACAAGAACCTGGTAAGTACCCAAACATTAAACAGATGCCAAGCTACTAATGCTGGCAACAAAAAGGGCCTGATCCCTAAGAAGGTAAACAGGTGCCCAGGCACACATGTACATATATGCACGCATGTTATGAAGTAGGCTGGACGCGTGAACATGCTCGCACAATTTTAAATGGATGTGTGCATGTGAATGCAAATCCAACGCTACTGCATAAGTAGGGGGATTTTACAAGGGACACGAGCCAACGCTATTTGCCATTTTCCCAATTCATGTCCAGTTCACCCAGTTTAGGGATAGGACTTGCAAAGCCCCTAATTTAATAGCTCACTTCCTCTCTTAGCCCCAACCCTTAAAAGCCCACTGATGTGCATAATTTTACACCTTCCACAGCAGAAGTAAATTTACTTGGCAGGGGACCCTGGTGCATACAAGGTCGCGTAAGTATTTATATGCACACTTCTTGGCCAGCCTCCAACTCTTTCCCCTTTTATGGAACCTTTTTACTTGTGCGTGCAGTGGGAAATATGCACATTCTCGGGGGCCTTTTAAATTTCATCTGCCATTTGGATGCCGTCTTGCAAGGTCCTCCTGCAATTTAATTTGGCATGTGCAGTCATTTGAAATGAAAGAAGAAATATCAATGATATTTCCTATTTCATTTCATGGGATGAAAAAACCAATAGAAAAAAGACAATATTTAGTGGGTTTTTCCTATTGTTTTTTTTTATGAGGGGGACAAAAAAGCAATATTAAAAAAACAAAAACAAAAAACAACCCAGAACCTGCTCCAACTCTTCCCATTTATTAAAATATTCAGCAACTGCCCTAGCCTATCCTCTTGACCTCCCCAGGACTCAAACTTTCCCTGGTGGTCTGGTGCAGGGCCAGGAGCAACCTCCTGCTCCCAGCTTAGTGGCTGCCATTATTCAAAATGGTGCTGGCCACCCTTTGCCCCCGTCTTGTAACAGGAGCTACTGGTGCCATTGGGCAGCCGCTGACACAATAGGAGCAATGGGTGGCCTGCGCTATTTTTCAAAAGTAAAAGTAGTAATTTTCAAAAACCCAGTTTTATGCACATAAATCCTTTAAAAGATTACCTCCCAGGAGTGTAGTTTACATATTTTATCAACAAATGAACACTTATTTCACATACACACAAAATATACTGTGCACATAAAACCCTGATTTATAGATGGTGGCAGGCATATTAACAAGTACACACACAAACTCGAAATCACCAGTTTGCCAATTCCTCCACCAGTTCATCTGGTCTATCTCCACTTCACTAAGATCCTTCTTGTGCTTCAACCTGAAACTTTCCCCAGTTCCCCCTGTCCTCCCACCCAAAAATAGCAGATAACAGATAAGTCTGATATGATTTGTGCTAGTTAATAAGTAGTTGTGACACTGGCCCAATCCCGGAATGGCCCTAGACCACCCCCTTTTTTTGTGCAGATGGAAAACAAAAAATACATGTCCTTTTGATGTTTTTAAAATAGCAGGCTATTTATGCACAAATATGCTTATTTTCCCCGGTGTAACCACTTTGAAAATTTACACATAAGAATTTTGGAGCTTATAAAAGTGTATTTCACTATTCAGCACCACAGTCTGGACAGCTCCTGTGACAGAAAGAGTCACCCACTTCAAGTTAATGGCACTTTTCAAATTGTTGTAATCAGCTAGAGAGAGAGCAAGAGAGGGAAATTAGTTTAAAAGGATCTACTTAACTAGACATTCAATGTTCTCTTTTCTAAGAAAAGGCATCTTCAGAAGACATGAAAGAGATCAGTCCTCAGCGTAACACACTCCTCATTCTGAAGGCAATTTTCAAAGCAATCTAGCGGCATTAAAACAGATTAACGCACATATTGCGCTATTTGAAAATTGCCCTCCTCTGCCCTGCTAAAAGTAATGCCAGGCTTCTTAGCATGTACGTACACTTATCTGAATCATAAAGAGGCATGCCTTAAGGCATGTTTAGTTCAGGAGAGGAAAATGCCATTTTCCAAAGTAGATGCACTATTTACCCTCCTTGGCTTTCCAAACAGAACAGGTGCAAAGTATATGAGAACTGTTTATCCTTGTATAAATGCTAAAAGGACCCACATACTTTATACCTATGGGGGCTATTTTAAAAATTCCCCCCATAAGACTAGATATAGGAATACAATGTATCATCAAAGCCTAACAGTGACCAAAACTGGGTCATCTGCCTGGACCCCATCAGGAAACAACCAAAAGCAAGTTGTCTTTAAAATCTTGTCCCTACAAATGAAAAATGAGGAAGACAGAGACTGAGAAAAAAATGGACAGATTGTACAAAGAATCGTTTATTCCAGGCATGCCATGATATATAAATGATTTATTCATTCATTCATTACACTATTCACAAAAGGTTTGTTAAGAGTTAATATACAAAAGCATGCATTTACCATATCGCCACCACCCCCATGTTTTGTTTTGTTTTTTTTAACAATGGGGCCTATTTACTACAAATCACATTTTCTGCAATAAACTAGTAATGTATCTGTGAGCAGAGGTGCAGGTTTGTGATTTGCTTTTCAAAAACTCAAGGAGAGGTATGAACAAAATTAATACAATCACTTAACAAAAGCATTACATTTAAAAAAATAAATAAATAAGTATCAACAATGGACAAAAATCACAACAGAAACTGGCAAAAAATATGAATAATCCTCTTTTTGACTGGTTAAACGTAAGAGAAAATTCTAATTATAGTAAAGCCTGGGGACAAGCACCTGGAAGGTTTGGCCAGCATTAGCCTTCTGATTCCTCACCTCAGTCTCTTTCCTCCCCAGGCAGGGACCAGGAGGGGAAGATCAGAGACTGGAACAGTTCCTAGCAGAGCAAAAAGGGCCAATCTGCTCCCTAACCCAGGCCCTTCCTGCCTGTCATTCAGACACAGCAGGGATATAGGTGAGCAAAGAGAGATCATTTTTCAGAAAGTTAGAAAGGGTTGAAAGAGGGTTGCACTGGGGGTGAGGGATCATCTAGGAGGAGTGGGGCATGTGTGTGTGTGAAGCTATAGTCCTTCTGTATAGGAATTACAATGTTTTTCACGTGCATTTTGGGAGCAATAGCACTTCCACAGTGAAATTTAGTTATTGCTTTGTTTGTATCCTATCTTCACAGGTTATTTTATGTCACTGTTGCAATGCATTATGGAAGCTGTATGAGTAACTAGCATGCCCTAAAACTGTGCTTGCTGAAATCAGTATTCAGTCTTTTTTTTTTAATGAGTCAGCTGATGATACTTTTACAGATAAGAACGCAAACACAGAGCACTGTTTTTATTGAATAATCGTTTAATTTCTTTTTTTAAATTATTGAACTTGATGTTTTTCACTACTTTTTGAAGATCAGAACATTTTGTTCAAACCCTTTTGACTGGGGTTGCAATATTGCAAAGCATATTTCTTTTCATAGGAGTGGGACTAACAGTTTTACTCTCTCATCTGATTGAAACTTTAAATGCCCTCTGCTCAGGTCATTTAACTATACTTGGATCTGTGGCTGGAGAGTTTGGCTTCTTTAATTCTGCAAATAATTGTTTTTCTGCAATCACACGTTACCATATCAAACCTTTCCTCTTATTTCAGTAACTGCGAGACTATAATGCAATAAGTCTTCTCATTAATTTGCTTAAAGAATTCAGCTAATGTTGAGCTGCACCATTCTTTAACACAACAGACATATGTATACATTCTGCCCATTATTTCAGAAATTCACATCAATTTATTATAAGTAATACCATTATAACTCATTTAATATTAATTGTAATGGCACTGCACATAATGAATTGGATATTTACCTATGGTAATCACAAGTGCTTCTATTGCATTTCATTAGAGTTCAGCATTAGTAACATTAGCTAATGGACACTTAAAGTAAGGCAATATTACTTGGTCACGTGCCAGTTTCTCTTTTCATAACAAGTACTGCTTTGATAGAAGATTGCTCTCTTTCAAACCTTTCTCCTCTAGTATAACAGGTTGCTTCCCCCCGACTCGGCTATAGCCCTGGATTAACCATTAAGCAAAATAAACCTGTGAATAGGGCACTAAGGGAAGGGGGCACCACAGAGGGGGGAAATTAGCATTTTTTCTGTTGCCCCCTAGTTATAAGTAAATAATTTGCTTACATTGCTTACTGCTAATTAGTGTTAAATAAAGAAAATTTCTAAAAGTTTATATTTAATACAATTGTGGGTTCTGGCCTGGAAAAAAACCTGAATTTTTAATCTCTTATTTCATCTTCAGCACTTATTAAGTCTCATTGTCTTGTCAGTTAAGCAATGGAACGGCCAAAGGGGGCACCATTGTTGGGCTGTGCTTAGGGCATCAGCCTTAATGCGGCTCAGCTTGGCTACTAAGCACTGTTGGGAAAGGCCATGGAAGCCTCTGAGACAAGATGTTTAGATCACAGCTGCAATGATGGTTGTTGGGATTATCATGGGACTATGTGGTTGAACATATGAAGGGAGGGGCTGGATAAGAATTAAAAAGGGATCTTGCCCGTTCAGATACCTAGCAAAGACGAGTATATTAGATGAAGATGGAAAAAAACTGTCTTTGATAAGAAGTGATAACCTTCAGGTTGGCACACTCAGTGACAGGCAGCTGGGATATATCCTTGGTGCATTGGACAGGGAAACTGGGCAGACTGGATAAACCTACTGCGTTTCTTTCTGCTGTCATCTATCGAATGTTTCTGCAAAACTCTCCTTGAATTTTTCTGTTTTATGCTTCACTAAGACCCCACCACACACTAAACATCTAAATCAAAATGTTATCTTCTTCCATCAGGTAATGAATAAAGATAAAATATTCAGAATGGAAACTATGATATTGGTATGATAGGGTGAACAGGTTATATACTCTAATGCAAGGCTTCCCAAACCTATCATCGGGACCCCACAGCCAGCCAGGTTCTCAGGATATCCACCACGAATATACATGAGATAAATCTGCATCCAATGGAAACCCAATATATGCAAATCTCGCTCATTTGGATATGCTGAAAACTTGACTGACTGTGGAGGTCTCCAGAACAGGTTTGGGAAGCCCCGCTCTATTGTGTACCAAGATTGTTCATGCAACATCTTTGGAAATACTTCAGAGATATTTGCATAGTATCAGTTGCATATGGATTACTACTACAATAAGACACAGGCAGTCAAAAAAGGTAATAAAATGTTTTTACATTTAATTTTTATTGATAAAAAAAAAACAACAATTCAACAATTCTAAAATGTATAACACAATCAGACCAAGTTTAGAAATTACACAAACCAAGCAGCAAATGAATTGGTTTTGTTACCCCCAATAGCCTCCCTCCTCAGGAAATCTTAAACAATCCTCTTATATGCCCATTACCTTTGAACCCCTAACCCTCCCATACCCTTAACTGTTCTACCTCCCCACCCCAAAATTTAAAAAATGTCATCTAAACAACCACCACTTATGGGTTAAAAGACAGCTGGGTCCAAGATTGAAATAAAGTTCAAAAATTCAGGACTCAGCTGCAAGCCTACCCTGGTAAGTGTTGACTACCAGGAAGAATCTCCAATGCTAAAATGATGAGTACCTTGCCAGTGAGTGAAACTGATTACGCCAAGGTCAAACAGAGGGCATTGCTGTGGGGCTGTGATTCGGAGGAATCAGGTGAAAAATTTCCTCCAGTAGGCTAATTTAGGGATCTCTCAGCTTATGCATGTCTTAAGCTCTGACTGGCTAATTTTAAAAAGAATGTGCGCGCACCATAAACGCACGTATTCGCACACAAGCAGAGATATGTTGCAATTCTATATCATGCACCCACATACGCGTGTGTCATTTAAAATAACCCTGCCACGAGTGATCTTATGAGGTGACAAGTAAATGTCCCACGTGTCTTACCAACAGGGTTTTAGCATGTCCAGAAGGACTCCAAGCTAAGTATAATACATTACTGCCTTAAATTTGTGAAATAGAGCCAAAACATTTTGTATATTTACATTGTTGGTGTGTCTTTCAGGGGATTTCTCAGACTGCAGCACTGAAAGGCAGGAAGTGTAGCGTACTGATATTGATTGTTAGCAGTGTTAAGAGAGGATTTATTAAAAAACAAAACAAAAAACTCACTTAAGTATATAGAGGATCCTGCAAAATCCCTATAACTCCATGTAAGCTAAAATCAACGTTTAATTCCCTCCCACCCTACCCCTCTGTCCACCCACCCCAGGGTTTGTTCCTCTAATACAGTCTGGCTGGGATACATATTTGGTTACAAGATAATTTGTTAATTCTTTAGGTATTCTCTATCAATTCAAATAAGCAAAATGAGGACTATCCAATGTAACAATTGTGAAGCCTTTATCTGGAAACAGGGCTTGCCCCATTTGTTCAGAACTCTCTGCCCTGAAAGGGGAGTTGGCTCACCTTAAAGCTGAATTAGCTGCAATAAAGTATTAGTAACCACCAATAAATCCTCACCCACTTTTACAGTATTCGTGAATCGTTTCCCCATTACCACAGAAAATTCAAAATCCCAGAAAAAAGTGGTTTACAGTGGGATAAAGTAGGATAAGTCCTGTGACCCAAAGACACCCATCCTTCACAATTCTGCAGCCCACAAGCCTCTCCCCCATATAAAGAGCAAACAGGAATCCAAGAACAAATGGATTACATTGGGCTCTGGTAGAATAAGACCTGTGATGCAGAGACGCCCACTCTCTCAAGTGACACAAGTACAAAATGCCTTCTCTGTATTAAATCATGAAAAAGCTCTTGCGAGAGAAATTGAAGTGGTATCTGAAAGGAAAGAAGAAACCCAATGCCCACAGAAATTCCACAATACAACCAATAACCCTAAGTAAAAGCTCATTATGCTGAGTGACTCAGTCATCAGAGGCACTAATTTGTGAACTCTTTTTGAGGGAAACACTACAGTTAAAAGCTTTCCAGGATCATCAGCCGGTAGAAATGCTATTCAGATAGTCAATGCAATCAAAGAAGTAAGACTCTGTAGTTGATAATATCATACACATCTGGGAACCAACGACCTTGCTAGAAACAGCATCTAAGTGGTACAGAGAGATTTCCAGGCTCTGGCAATGCAGATTAGTCACATGGTGAAGACTATTGCCTTTTCAGAAGAGTTACCGGTTCATGGAAAGGGGAAAGAGAGGCCAAGCCAAATAGATAACATCAATGCATGGCTCAAAACTTGGTGTAAGGAAGGAAGTTTTGGATATATTAGGGGCATACATCTGTCTGTAGAATACCACACCCAAAACCTACACCACTATGCCTAATATGGTGGAAACAATGTAAATTTTTTAAATAATTGTTATGAGAGGGATGTGGTAGTTTCATATACTATACTATTTTAAGATACCATCCAGATTACCTAAATAGAATCATTTTTATAAACCTAACACCAACCACCCACTTTTATAATGTTTCACATATGAATAGTGCCACCAATAAAAAGGTTTTCTCTTTTGATCATGAGGAAAAACTTATAATGCTCTCCAAAAATCTTGTTGTGTAAATGTCTTCAAATCACCATGTTTGATAGCACTGAGTTCAAAACAAGGATTTATTTTTTTTTTTTTTTACTAACATGATATTGAAACCAGATTGTACTTAGCTACTACTTAATGTTCCCAAACTGGCCAATTTTTGGACACCATTCTTCATCGGGGGTCACAACATATTCAATAAAATAAATCTTATAAATATCCTTAATGTTACAGCACTGATATCCTTTGAAAATGGTGGTCATTGTGTTGACTAAAGACGACCCTGGAGAAGGACTTTTGTTGGTTTACAAGACCATAGAAGGGAATGGGTTAGACAACTCCTTTTACAGAAAATTATGTACGGTAAGAGGTAAAAAAACTGAATGTGACCAAGTCCATGGGGCCAGACAAGATACATCCCAGGATATTACAAGAATTCAGATGTCCTGGTGGGTCCACTAAATGACCTGTTCAATAGATCCCTGGAAATGAGAGGGAGTGTCGAGAAATTGGAGAAGAGCGGTTGTGGTCCCGCTTCATAAGAGTGGCAGCAGAGAGGAAGCTGGAAACTACAGGCTGGATAGCCTCACCTCGGTGGTGGGAAAATTAATGGAGCCACTGCTGAAAGAAAGGATACAGAACTATCTAAAATCCGGTAAGTTGCTGGACCCGAGACAGCATGGATTCACCAGAGGAAGGTCCTGTCAGACAAATCAGATTGATTTTTTTGATTGGGTGACTAGAGAACTGGATTGAGGAAGAGCACGCGATGTCATCTCTTTGGATTTCAGCAAAGCTTTTTATACCGTTCCACATAGGAAGCTTGTGAACAAAATGAGAAGCTTCAAAGTGAGTGCCAAGATGGTGGAGTGGATTACAAACCAGTTGACTAATAGGAGACAGCGTGTAATAGTAAATGGAACCTACTCTGAAGAAGTGCAGATTCATGCAAATAGGATGCAGTAATCCAAAAGAATGGTATGAAGCTATGAATGGGGGAAAAGGCTGATGTGCACAGACCAAGAGTGGATCTTGGGGTGATAGTTTCTGGCAATCTAAAGATGGCAATGCAATGTGACAAGGCAATAGCTAAAGCCAGAAGAATGCTGGGCTGCATAGAGAGAAATAACCAGTAAAAAAAAAAATGGAGATGGTGATGCCCTTGTACACGTCCTTGGTTAGGCCTCACCTGGTGTATTGTGTTCAGTTCTGGAGTCCTTATCTCAAAAGGGATAGAGACAGAATGGAGGTGGTCCAGAGAAGGGTTACCAAAATGGTGTGGGGTCAGTATCAGAAAACCTATGAGGAGAGACTGAAGGATATGAATATGCATACTCTGGAAGAAAGGAGGCACAGGTGTGATATGATGCAGCTCTTCAGATACCTTAAACATTCTAATGATATGCAAACATCAAACCTTTTCCATCAGAAAGAAATCAGTAGAACTAGCAGTCATGAAATGAAACTCCAAGGAGGATGCCTCAGAACAAAAGGTCAGAAAATATTTCTTCATGGAGTGGGTAGTGGATGTCTGGAATACCCTTTTGAAGGAGGTGGTGAAAACCAAACTAGTGAAAGAATTCAAAAGGGCTTGGGATAAATACTGTGGGGATTCCTAAAAGCCAAAGGTTGGGAATGAAGAAAAGAGTGTGTGGAGTAACTTGACTAATTGGTGCACAGCTTTAGTAAATTCCTGGGGTAGAGACATATCTTTATCTCCCATATCGGTATAGTAAAAGAATTTAAATAAATAAATAAATAATCTTTTGAACTGGTTTAAAAGGTCTCAGAAACAAAGGTTTGGGGTTTTTTTAGAACCAGTCTTTGAAAAGAAATGGAAACTCTTATTTTCATTCAGGTTGACTTTACAGTGTCTAGGCCTAGCAAACTGACACAAGAAAGACACCAAGGGGCCATGATTATTAAGCATCTTGTCTTTATAAAAAAGGATTTGTTTATCAAACAGGCACTTTATGACCACAAATGCTGAGCTTGACAACCCACACTCATAAGGCACAAATACCCCCCCACGGTGCTGTATACACATTCACAAGCACAAAGCAAAATGTAATTAGTGCCACTGTGTGTAGACATGCTGAGGAACTCTGATACATTCTAATAAGCACAAAGTGATAATTAACGAAGCAACAGTCCTTGAGAAATTGGTCATTACTACCACAGAAAGAGTTTTTTAATTTTATTATTAATGGCCTGAGTTTATTATCTTTATAATGAACCAATTTTATAATTTACTTAATTGGATATATTTTTTTTTTCTTTAAATAGATGCTATATTACTATGCTACCTTGGCATATTGCAAAAAAGAGAACAATTACCACAAAGGCAGGTCAATTCAGTAATTGTTATGCAACTGCCTGGAGCAAACTGGACAATCTTGCTAGAATCAACAGTTGATTGCGTAAAAGGGATGTAAACTATCCAAGGGGCACACGTGAGTGCATTAGCACACCCAGAGATGCGTCAGTTTTATAACATGCTCGCACATACACGCGCAGGTTGTAAAATAGCCTGGATGTGCATATGTGTGCACCTAATTTTGCAAGTGAGTGAGCACAACCGCGTTTAGGTCGGGTATGAGCTGTGCAAGTGGGAGAATTTCAAAACAGATGCGCGTCCACACCATGACCAGTTTCATCAGTTCATCCACCAGTTCACCCAGTCTAGAGCTAGGTCCTCCAAACCCTCCTGGCTCTTTAGCCTACACTCCCCCCCCTCCCCCCCAGTTACCCCGGACCCCATGAATTCCTCAGGGATGCCCTGTATGGTTTTCTTCTCTCTTCTATAGCAGAAGGAAACTTACGCAGCACTGAGCCTGGCCACGCACCGAGGCATATAGGTTCTTGTGTGTACATCTCTTGGCCATGCCTCGGAACACCAATACCCCATCCACACCACATCCCATGAGAGATGCGCATGCCTCAGCACATGCACGCGCATCCCCAACTTTATAAATCATATGGACACACACATGCATCTCCCAATTTTGGCACGTTCATCTCTTAAAATTTACCTCATAATGAATACTTCCTATTGGATTTAATTACTCATCTTTCTAAAGTCATGCTCAAGGTGAGTTATACTTTATACACTGTAGATTGTAAGTCCTCTGGGGCAGGAACCAATCTAAGGTCCTGATTTAGTAAGCATTTTCCCCATAGACACAGAATGGGAAAAAAGCCTTAGTAAATGACTCCCTAAATTGGTACTTGCGGCAATGGAGGGTGAAGTGACTCGCTGAAGAGCATAAGGAGCATCAGTGGGAAGAACAGGATTTGAATCTTGGTGGCTTCCCTTGCACCAAAGTTTGCTGATGTAACCACTAGGTTTCATCTCCATCTGAAGAATAATCCTCCCCACTGAAGGAGTCTTATATTTCCTAGCTACGGGGTAGTTTAGATAAAGAGAATGGAAACAGGAACCCTTCACTATAATACCTCCATCCCTTCGATAAAGCGTCTCCATAACACATACACCAATAATATTTTTCACCACCTGATTCATTCTATTATTCTTCTCCTTACTAGAGTAAGGCTTTGAGAAGAAATGAGCAGAGTACAATAGTATAAAAACTATATCAGCAAGTTTTGTTTTTTTATGCGGCAATACATAATTTGACCAGTCTTTGTTATTATTATAGGATATCCTTCCTGATTTAGCTCAGTTCTGTTGGGTTGTTTGCTAGAAGGCTTACTTGTGAATGCATGCTGGGGTGGTGTGCACTTCATTTATGTGGTACATTCATATATCTCAAGTCCAAAGCTGATAACCAAAAAGTAACCAAACAATACTACAATCTTTATTATTTTCAAGTATAGATCATTGCAACTCCCTACTAATCAGTATCCCCAAATACATTATGCGCCCATTACAAATCATTCAAAATACAGCTGCCAGACTATTAACAAATACTCCAAGTTGTAAACATATTCTTTAATCATTCATTCTTTAATGTTTAACCTACATTCACCTTGGGCAAACACAATTATGATATTCTACTCCCCAGCAAGATCACTTTGCTCAGCAACCAAGTACCTCTTTGACATTCCGTCACCAAAATTGATACGCCTCGATGAAACACGAGAAAGAGCTCTCTCAGCAGCAGGTCCAATATTTTGGAATACCTCCCTTTAGAAATAAGAAGTTGCAACGATCCCAAATTATTTTAAAAATCCCTGAAACCCCACCATTTTAAGATAGCTTTCAGTGACTAATGTGTCTTATTTTGACCTTTTGTTTTACAGATTACTTGATTTTATATTTTGTGTTCGTATTTTATGTTAGCTATAACTGGACATTATTTTATATGGTGAAATATTATGAATGTACTTTTCTAATCCATCCTGAATATAAGAAGGGCAGAATAGAAATATTTTATAATAAATAAAATAGCTTCCAAGTTTCCTAAATGTAATATCCTTACGCCTAGATTTATCATTTTGCTATAAAATTTGCGAAAAATAGCGACCGTGATAAAAAAAGGGGCATGAGAGAGAGAGAGAGAGGAACTCTTTATAAGGCTCTCATAAGTATTTATATCACTGTAAGATGGCAACTAGTAACTCGGGCTGAGGTTTTGTGGTGGGCGAGATTTTGGGGGGCAGTTTTACATGCACAATCAGAGGTACGAACAGCACAGTACACATCAGTGAAGATTTTATGTGATTTGGTGTGATGAAAGACAAGCTAGGTCAAGAGTACAATGTACTAATCTCTCCAAATCACATAAAGTCTTCACTAATGTCTACTATGCTGTTCATACCTCTGTGCATGTAAAACTGCCCCCAAAACCTAGCCCACCACCAAAATGTCACCCCAAGTTCAGAATGGCCCCTCTTACAGTAATATAAAAAGTTGACTAATATGTATGCCTCCTCAGAGGCTTCACTCTCTCCTCTCCCCTTCCTTCTCCCCCCTCCCTTTTCCCTGCCCGAAACTAGATTTGTGATATTTTTCGCAAATTCCATTTGGGCCATAACACGCAGAACAATGCCAGGAAAAATAGTGACGTTATTTCCAGTGTTAAGCAACATTAAGCGGCCTTCATTTTTATTTACTCCTCCCACTTGACAAAACTTTAAAAATTTGCATATACATCTTGCGATGCATTGTCGCATGCGTTATAGCGTTATCACAGGTGTTAAGCCCTAACACCTGTTAACTTAGTTCACTACTGTTACACTGTTACTCTGTTACATTGTTAACTTAAACAGAAGTTTGTCATGTTTAACGTCTATTAGTTGTTACTATTATGAGTTCCATGCTGTTCAATGTAAAATAATAAGACTCCTCATCCTATTATACTCCTTAGTTTACATGTAAACCGATGTGATATACCCCAATGAATGTCTGTATATAAAAGCAAATAAATAAATAAAGGCCCTAACGTGATTTGAAAAATGACCCCCTTAGTTCTTTTTGAAATTTGCATATTGAGAAATTATTTATGTGATCAGTAGTTTGATCTATGTGATTACAGTCACAAACAATGGTATCTTTAAACTTCATTTTATGAAGACCGTTGCCTAACCTGGCCCAGATTGTAGAAATCTAGTTGACTGTGGACCATTCTCTTCACAGGTCAAAAATGAGAACTTCTTTTGTAGGATAATTAATTAAACATGTTGAGAAAGCTGTTACTTGCCCATGCCTGCCTCCAATAGTCTCTTACAGTAGAGCTTGTAGCAACAAGGTCTTGCACACGAATAAAATAACTTACACAAGTGCAATCTCTCCTGAGGCAGATTAGACAGATTGTGATACACTGAAGGTCTAAACTCCTTTGAATGCCCTTGTATTCATCCATACAGCACTCAAGACAATAAATATGAGGGGAAGCAGAAATGATGCAGGCTTCAGAGTACCAGTTATATAACTTGCATTGCATCATTCATTATGACATCTGAGTGCACTTTATAGGATAGTGCATTGTTGCAGTTGGAAGCAGATTAAATTAAAGAGACTTGTTAGTAAATGGAGAGCTATTTCATACCCACACCATAATAAATCAGTAGTTTTCACAACAATCTAAAAGAGTGTCCACAACATGTAGGGAATTCTAATTAGAATTAATTAAGCAAATGTATTGATTGACGAAGCAAATTAGGATCATATCTTCCCCCAGTCTCTCTTGATTATGCTTGTGATACACAAAGGGACATAATAATGATAGCAATTGTAAATTGCTGGGTATAAATACTTTAATTGCTCAGACATCTGATGCATATGTTGAATTTTAAAATACAGTGAGTGATATCCAGAAGCAACTTAGTTTGCTATTATCTCAATTGCACTACTATTGTATTACTTGAATTAATGGAGTCTGCAGTTGAAAAGCAGATTGGAGCAACTGTGTGAATTGCACTACCTGAGAAATTCAGTGCTTTGTATATTCTAATTGGTGCAGCAGTTGATGCACACATTTCTGCTTTTCAGGAGTTTAATGGCATGACTTAGGTCATGCATCATTAGAAGATATAGCAAAATGTGTAGGCACAGACTATGATACATTAGTCGGCTTTTCCCATCAGCTCCTTCCTAGCATCCATGAACTCCAAGAATGTTCCATTTGCACCCTTTCTAAATGCAATTTCAGAAGGCATGAAATTATGAAAAGCCTTTGAGGAAGGACCATAAAATACCCAGTGATATTAAAACTCTTACAAGATGAGTCAGCCCTTTCACAGACATGCACATGTGATGGTTGCAGGGGCAGTCAGCTCTTCTTTCAGAGGCCTCATTCCACGGCAGGTAACGTTGCCAGAAAACCAAGCTCATACAATATTATGCCACTGCTATTTCATAGCAAACTGATGGCAGAAATACACAGTCCTTCTATTCAGTTTGCTGCTTCATTGTAAACAAGTTCTGAGGGCTCTCGGTTCTTCCATGAAATAATTTTTTGCTTCATGGTGGATTCTAAATCCATTCATTCTCCTGAATACGCTCTGGCAGCATTCCAATTATGGACACATTCAGTTTGGGCTCTAAGTCAGAATCTCACCACACTGCCAACCTTTGTGCCGCTCTTCCCTTGGGAAGATGGCAATTAGCAGCTCTCAAGCTCATTCCAACCCAGCTCCATCTTACGCAGGGGAATTTAAAGCAACAGCAGCAGCAGCAACACAACAAATGGGACAGACCCCGAGAGCAGCTGTTTCTCAAACCAGAAACTCATTAATCCACTTAATCCACCGGACAACAACATGGCTATGTAACCCGAGCTAAAAATAGTGATTACGGCGTGTCACTTAGAAAGTCAGAAAGCAGCATTAGTAATAGCAAGAGAGAAAGTAGTCGGGGCTCTGTCTCCTTGTCAATCACAGTAAAAGCCCTGTCTCAGCTCATGCCGTATCGCCCTGAATTTAATGAAAAGGTTGATTACACGCCTACCTGGTCATTAAACGCAATAGGTCTGACAGTCATGTCTGCTGCGGGATTTGCCAGCCCTCCTGCCTCCCCCTCCTCTTTTACTGATTAGAGTGGCTCAGCACAAGAGTCTGGAGACATGCTGTACTGTATTATAATTTATAATGTGATTAGGCACTCAACAAGAAAAAAGAGAGACAAGCAAAACCGATGCCGCAGGTGAGAGTTCAGCAAGTTAACACTTTGAAACCTAAGCATGCCTTAAAAAAAAAATGCTACTGTTTAACTATGAAAGAACTGGAGTTCCTAATTCTTATCTGTAGTGGGAATACAACCTTGGTATTTATTTTCTTTTGTTAGTTTATCCAGAAATATTCAGAGTTTTCTATTGTTTCCCTCCTAAAAATTCTCTCTTGAACACATTTCAGGAAAAATTCAGACACCTTCCTCCTCCTCCTCTCAAAAGACCTCCATTGTTAAGGGTGATTAAAGAATGGTGACAACAATCAAGCACCCATGATGGTGTCTCAAAAGGCTGCCAACCATGTCCCAGCTATCAGGGATTCCAAGTCAGCCCTGGCTTCTTAATTCTCCTGCTCTAAACATTCTGGCAGGTCTCCCATTTATGTCACTACAAATGGTTGGAGACAAGAGATTTAAAAATGTCAGGACTGACTCAGAATATTCCTCATGACTTGAAGCTGGTTGACAGCTCTGGTCACAATTTAATGATGCTGCAGTAGAATAGCCTCAGGGATATTCAGGTAGTGAATTATGGGGCAATAACTGGTAGACATGGATGAAAACTTGTGATTTAGGGCTGCAATCCTAAACCTCCACCCTTAGAGCAGAGGGTACTTATCCTACAGGTGGGTTGTATTGGATTAAAATCCTGGATTACCAAAGATCATGTTTTTAAGTGAAATGCCAAATTTTGCATGGAAGTTCATACAGAATTTCAGTCTCCAAGGATGGATTCTGGCACCATTCACATAGAAATATGATGGCAGAAAAAGACCATACGGCCTACCTAGTCTGTCCATCAAGAAGAGAGTGACCCATATGGGGACTAAACCCATGACTTTGGGATTCTCAGCACTATGCTCTAACCAGTTGAGTTAACTGACCAGTTCACAATTACCCATTCTATTTTAAATTGACCTTCCCCAATATGATAATTGCAGCATTGGTCTTGAGGCCAGGAGCCTCAAGACCAATGCTGCAGAACCATATATACTCTAGGAAGCCATATATACCCTAGGAAGTAAATCCTGCCACAGAGTTTTGCCCTTTACAATAACCAGGACTCCCTTGTCCACCAGGAGCTATAAACATTGCCTCCGCAGCATCTTCGGTTACAGCTGATCCTAACTTCAGAAAACCTAAACTGGTAATTGAACAAGGACCTTTTGCATGTGCAACAAACAGTAGTGGAGTATGCAACTGAAAGTGCTATTTTTAGATACCTGGAAGAGAACTAAGATGACTGATAAAATTAATAATGAAACAGTTCTTTACTACTTTTGTTACATTGAAAACATAACTTAGTATTGTAATGAAGGGGTAATTGATTCTTGTGTTTGTTGCATTGACATGCAAATATTGAAAATGACTAACAAAAGGG
Source organism: Rhinatrema bivittatum (assembly GCF_901001135.1). Lineage (NCBI taxonomy): Eukaryota > Metazoa > Chordata > Amphibia > Gymnophiona > Rhinatrematidae > Rhinatrema > Rhinatrema bivittatum. The sequence continues at coordinate 4,444,774 of NC_042631.1, read as the reverse complement.
ACTGAAGACATGGAAGTTTCTGCATTTCTTTAAAATAACTACAATGATAGTAGTATGGTGAGAGTGACAAGAACTGCTGAGGATCTGAAATAGTAAGCAGTATGCCGTTTTCCATTGAAGACAAAGATGTAGTCGTTGACAATTTTAAAATATTGCAGATGGACAAGTTATGAGTTACAAAACAGCCATGACAATATATGGCTAGCAGCGTCATATCGCTTGGCTATTCACATAGGACTTGTATATGAAGACCTTTTAAGAAGAGAGAAAGGACTGAAACATATCCAATCAGAAATAAATACTTGTTCTCAATTGCATTTTCCAGGAAGTGAGAAATTATAAAAGGTGCTGTTAGTATTGCATCAATGGAGACAAAGAGAAGATCAAAGGAAGAAGACATCACCACATCCTATTTCCCCACTTACTCTGATTTAGCCTATTATAATGATTTGGAGTAAGTGTCAATGCAGAGATAAGACAGGAATTTAGAACTGCACCACATTACTACTCTTTTACCCCTAAAGATCCCTAGACAATATTATGAGAGAAGCTACTTATACATTCTGATGAATTAGGCAACAGTGGTGAGAAGCAGGAAGGTAGCAATGATTTTCCCTTAGTCACTAGACGCTGCCTGATTAATACCACTACATTCAAGCATGGCATATTAACAAAATCTGGGCAGACAGTAGAGAAAAGTATGACAAACATAAATATGTAATAGAGGTGTGTCGCATAGCAAGTTTGAGATTTGCAAAAGACTCCAAGCACATAACGGTTGTCTTGAAGACAGCATGTAACCCATGTTCTGATATACCGTATTTTTCGCTCCATAAGACGCACCTGACCATAAGACGCACCTAGGATTCAGAGGGGGAAAATTTAAAAAAAAAAAAAATTGTGCTAAACCGGCTCTGCGTCTGGGCGTCTTATGGAGCAAATTAGGGGAGTGCATAGTTTTTTTTTTTCTCCCCATTTTGTTTTCGGGTCTGGGGAGGGCCATTTCGGTCCACTCCCCAGATCAGAAAATTTTTCTTTCTGTGGGAACCCCCAAACCCCCCCCCCCCCCATCCCAACCCTTTAAATTAACAACCTCCACCCCCCTGACCCCCCCAAGACCTGCCGAATTAATTTCCTGCAACCCCCCACCCTCCGGACCCCCCGAAGACCTGCCGAATTAATTTCCTGCAACCCCCCACCCTCCTGACCCCCCCAAGACCTGCCAAACGTCCCTGGTGGTCCAGCGGGGGTCCAGGAGCGGTCCGGGAACGATCTCCTGGGCGTGAGCCGTCGGCTGCCAGTAAACAAAATGGCGCCGACGGCCCTATGCCCTCACTATGTCACTGAGACCGACCAATAGCAGCGATCGGTCTCAGTGACATAGTGAGGGCATAGGGCCGTCGGCGCCATTTTGTTTACTGGCAGCCGACGCACATACATTTTCCCCCCACCTTTGGGGGGAAAAAAGTGCGTCTTATGGAGCGAAAAATACGGTAATACTTTACAGAACTGTTTGTATTGAAGACCATTTGGTTGTCCCTGTCCCTCCTGAAGCAGCTATCCGTGAAACACATTACATGTTGGGGGACTTATTGTGGATATAAACTGAATTTTTTTTTACCTCATATTTAGATGTTTACATGCTTTCTGTTTTGATTTGTAAACTTTGATGACCTCTGATTAAATTCTGTACATTGTATTCCAAACAACTGTAACATGCTTGAGTCTTTTGCAAATCACTAACTTGCTATGTGACACCCCTTTCCTCTGATATTAACAAAATCACTAGGAAAAATCTCCCTTCCCTCTACAGATCGGGTATGTGTGTACTGTGTAAGACATTGAACAAAAATGATTGTGTTACCATAAGTTTCACCACTGCCCAAACTATCAAACCCCATGCATGGTAGAGTTGAGCGTTCTGCCCTAATCCAAGCCCATGGCCTGTGCTTTCTGACTGGAAAGTATTTTTCTTTTTCCTCTTCCTCCTCCCAGTACACAGTGACATCAAGCAGGCTAAGCTAAGGGAAGTTTCACCCACTGGATATAAATGTTTGCAGCATACCACGGCTGTTGCTGCTCTCCAGCTAACATAATTAGTTGTCATCTTCTCCCAGTATTTAAACTTTTTCTTAATTTTCACTTCAATAGTTAGATTGGAAGATATTCGGGAAAATTGCTTTTATCAGGCATAGATGTCCCTGCTTTTGGAATTCTTTACCTTTGGATATTCATCAAGCTCATGAAGCATATTAAGTCATGGCTCTTTAAACAAGTTTTCAATAATTAGATTGCTTTTATTCATACTTTTACTTAGGAAATTCTCCCAGTGATACCTTTTATTGGTTTTTATGTTTTTATTTTATTTTTTAATTTTCTGTTTTTAAACTGATAGTACTGAATATTTTAGGTATATACGGTAGGCAGAACCTATTCATTTTAACTAGTGATTAATGTATTAGAACCCTAATAAAACATATATAATAGCAGCTAATACCTAAAAAGCACCTAAATCACACACATCCCTTAGGACATTCCAACCTCCTCAGCTCTTGTGGCAGGCAGGGTATTCCAGAACGTAGGTTGAGAATGCATCTCTCGTCTCACAGAACCTTGCCTATCGAACAGAGGGAATGTCCAGCAGAGCCCTCTGAAAGGACTGAAGTGACCTGGTAGGGTTATAGACTTGCAACATTGCATTTGCTCGAGGGGGTGCAGTAATGGCCAGTAGCTTCTGTATTATTTTATGATTGTAAAATGTGTCATCTGCTCTGTACAAATTGTTTTAGGAAGATGTGGAATATAATAAATTATACATAAATATAAACAAAAAGATATTCCTCTTGACTGTCCACTGGACAGGAAGCCAGTGGAGGTCAAATAGTACCGGATAAATATGATCTCTCTTGTTCTGACCTGTGATAATACGGGCTGTGGCAGTAACTGTAATGGTTTTGTTCTTCAGGTTGGGAGGCCTAGACAGAGAGAATTAAAGTTGTCTAATGTTGACAGTAAAAAAGCCTGTACCACATACCGAAAATCACTGGGCTGTAAAAATGGTTTGAGTCCCCACAATAAATGGAATTTATAAAAGCCAGATCTTACAATTGCTTTTATCTGAGGTATGCAAGATAAACTGGAATCAATTGTAACTCCTAAGCTGCATGTTAGAAAAGTGATTAAATAAATCAATAAACTAAGCTTTAAGGATGGGTTGTATGTTGGAATCCCACTGACCAAGATAATGGTTAGTGGCAATGGGTGAAAAATAAAATTTATCCAGTGGATTTTGTAAAGTAAGGTATCAAAATTCTTTTGGATTTTTATTTTTTTTAATTTCTGCATCCAGTTTGATGCATTTCCCCAGCAAACCTGAGAAAAATCCCCAAAATAGCATCAACCTTGAATCAGGCTTAAATTCACTTGGTTCAAATTTTAATCTTAAATTGATCACATGTCCGTACTCTGTGCAGCTCCAGCAGTCAGTGCTGTAAGTAGAGGGGATAATAGGAGCCACGTTGAAGCCTCAGCCATTTGAATTCATAACAACAATAGGAAAAATACAGGGTACAAGAGTTTACAAGAACTGAGGAAAGTTGGGGCAGCCTTAATTTGCATGCCAATAAAAACATGTAGGTGTTTTGTCAGTATTTACTCTGTTATTCAAGGGAAAAGATGGGCAAGTTTCCATAGCAACTGTTACATCACACTATCTGCCTTCAACATTGCTCTGACACAGAGAATCCTAGGCAAGCAATTCAATTTCACACAAATGCAACATGGTCATCATGATCTATGCAAACTGCCTTAATTTAAAGCCTTGCTTTCCATGCCGGTCCTGGAGAGTCACCTTAAAAGGTCTATTTTTCAAGAAAGTCAATATTAGTATATAGATAGATATAGATAAGCCAAGTTTTCGTACACTGGATCTTGAAAATCTCAAACATTTTCACTATGGATATCCTGAAAGCCAGACTGCAAAGTGACATTCCAGGACTAGACTGGGAAATAGTGATCTGAAAGGTTTTGGGTTTGAGTTATTTGTATTGAAAGAGAATTATATGAAATAACAGGCATCAATTTATCTTATTTTATTTCAATATATACAAAATTTACAACAAAGATGGAATTTTTTTTGTAGAGACTTATAAAGGAAGTTAACAATGAGCAGCTTTCTCTGGGACACTTGCCCTTGGTTTCAGACAAATCACCTCCCCCACACAAAGCAGGTCATACCCTTGACCTTATCTTCGTCAACTCCTGTATACATCTCCCCACTCACCTGACAGTATCCCTGTCCCATGGTCAGACCACTCTCTCTTATCAATGTACTCCTCTCCATAAAATTGCCCTCTTCTACCACCCCCACACATAGTAACAAAATTGCAAACCATGCGCCACGGAAGATCTCATCTCTGTTTTCGACAATTTTACCGACAACCTAGATCTCACCAACCCCAATGCTGCCCTTTCCTCCTGGAACAAGCTCACCACCACCATAGCCAATGAAATTTGCCCTATCATCAATAAAGAAATACACCACTCTCAGTCAGCAAAAAAACCCTGGTACACCACTGATCTAAAAAATGACCTTAGAAGTAAAGAAAGAACCTGGTGCAAAAACCCTACCCCTAAGCAAGCAGCCATTTACAAATCTACACTACACGTCTACAGACTCTCTACCCTCCAAACTAAGCGCAATTATTACTCTGCAAAAATCCATAATTACCAATTCAATGTAAATGCTTTATTCTCGTATGTGGCAGAACTCACTAAATCTAGCCCCCCCCCCCCCCCCCCCGCCACAGATGAACAAGGCAATAGCAAATGCGAAGAACTCGCCCTCTATTTCAAAAATAAAATATCAAACCTCCTCCTACGCTTCCCTTCCAAGCCCTCTCCAGCCAATCCGCTCCCCAAAAATCCCAACCTCAAATTCGAGTTTCTCGACTTAACCTCCGCCAAGGAAATCGAATCCATTTTTTTTAAAAATCAAACCTACTACACACACCTCTGACACGATCCCCACTAAAGCACTCCTTTCCATTTCCTCCATCATCGCAAAACTCCTGTCCAACATAATCAACTGCTCCCTCTCCCATGGCAAAGTCCCAGACCCCCTCAAACTTGCTGTTGTCAAGCCTCTTCTCAAAAAAACCTACCCTTGACCCCACCAACTCTTCAAACTACCGTCCTATCTCTAACCTTCCCTTCATATCTAAAATTATGGAAAAGATAGTCAATTCACAGCTCTCTGATTATCTGGAAGATAATATTCTCCACCCCTCTCAATTTGGCTTCCGGAAGTCTCGTAACACGGAAAGCCTATTACTTTAACTGACTGACACTCTCCTCAAGGGCATGGACCACAGACAATCCTTTATCCTTGCCCTTCTTGACATTTCATCTGCCTTCGACACTATCAGTCACAAAATCCTCCTCACCTGCCTAACTGAGATTGGCATCTCAGGCACAGCCATCCACTGGTTCTCTTCCTGCCTCAATAATAGAGGCTACACTGTAAAAATTGCAAACTCCGAATCATCACACATCCCCTTTACCCAAGACGTCCCACAGGGCTCTACACTATCCTCCATGCTCTTTAATATATACCTGTTACCGCTCTGCCACCTCCTCTCCGACCTTGGTCTTAAGTTTTTCTTATATGCAGACGATGTCCAAATCCTCATCCCTATCCAAGAATCCCTCACCAAATCTCTTAAGTTTTGGGAAACTTGCCTTGTCTCCATTAACTTCCTACTCTCTAACCTCCACCTTGCTTTAAACTCCTCCAAAACTGAACTCCTCATCATTTCAAATCACCCTGACCGGATGCCACCATCTGCTTGTGACCTCACCCTTCCCTCAAATGCTTTTCCCTACTTCATGCGAGATCTCAGTGTCTCCCTAGACCACCAACTAAACTTCAAAAACCACATTAACACAATCATAAAGGGAGGATTTTTCAAGATCCACATCCTCAAAAAACTTAAACCCTTACTCCATTCGCAAGACTTCCGCACAGTCCTGCAAGCGACAATGTTATAAAAAATGGATTACTGCAATTCCTTCCCCACTCTACTATTAGACCCCTGCAAATGTATAGAATGCTAGGGCAAAAATCCTTACTAATACACGCAAAGCCAACCACATCACCCCTATTCTTAAAGAACTCCATTGGCTTCCCATCTCTTCCCGCATCAGATACAAAACCCTCACCATTATTCACAACTCACTGCACAACCACAATCACTCTTGGCTTGAGGATGCTCTTCGATTCCGCTCCTCCAATTGTCCTATTAGAACCACACTTTCGGGAACCCTCTACACCCCTTCCCTTAAATGTGCTCACCACACTTCCACCAGAGAAAGAGCCCTATCCATTGTAGGCCCCTCCCTCTGTAACACTATGCAATTGAGCTCTGACTAGAACCATGCATTCGGAAATTCAAAACAGGGGTTAAAACATGGCTCTTTAAAATGGCGTACCCTGATCCAGATCCTACGTAGTACCCCTGCTCCCTCTACTCCTTCAGAGAAAGAACCCTTGTCATTAACGTACTCACAGCCTTCTCCTTTATTCCTTTAATTATACTCTGTTTTGTCTCCCATTTCTCTGCACCTCCTTATATACCCTTTTTCCCGTCCTTAAACCCTACCTTTTTCCCTATAGTAACCCTTTTATACCCCTTTTATTTACCCCCCTACACTAACCTTAAACCTTACTTTTCCCTATAGCAACCCTGCTAGTCTATATATGGTTGCCTTGCTGAATGCATAATTTGTAATGTCATATATAGTGTCTCCTGTATGTATATTATTGTATATAATACTTTTTGGAGTGTATAATTTATATAAGGTTATACACAGTCCCTTACTGAGTGTATAATTTGCGATGCTACTTATTATGTTCTTCTGTTTTCCATCAGGTACTGTTCCTTTTCTCCCTGTTTTTCCCTCTCTTCTCTCACCCCTTTTCTCTTCCTTTCTGCTCCCTCTCTCCCACCCTGGTTTTTTGTAATTTCCTCCTTCAATTACGGTATTTTGTAAACCAGCATGATGTACCCACGAATATCGATATATAAAAGCTAATAAATAAAATAAATATCCTAATGATTAAACTCTGACAGAGTATCCATTAGGGTTGCAAATATGTGCATTCCAACTACAGAATTGTTAGACAGTTAATACCTTAGAGGAGGTTTGCATACTGTTAGCCAGGGTACATTTCCTGTCTCATCAGCATGTGGAAACACATTTTGCAATCTGTTTTTCCAAGTGGTTAGAGATAAGTTGCACACGTTTTTCCACCAAAGTGTAACTGCTGCTCTTTGGATGTGATAAACAGTGCACATAATATTCGACAGATTCTGAGGAAGCAGAGCTGCTTCTACCTGTCAGGATGTGGAATTCACCAGTAGAGCTGCCCGGAATATTAACATCATGCTCAGATTTGTCAGTGTTACAGACAAGATTACCCAACAGGTTTCATTAGCAATATATTAAAATCTATAAGCAATTTTCAGTTTACCTAAAACTTTTCAACACGTAATATTGCTAAAAAGAAAAAAAATGTCAAAGATGCTAAAAGCCCAAAGTACTGTGCTGTAGCCCTATGGATGTTACTATATCTTCTTGAGTTGCTGCAGAGTATGACATGTATGGCCCATGTAGAACTCAGTCATGCTATTCTGAAACTCCTAGAACGGCCCCGCCCTGCAATGTCTGCGTTGGAAGGATAACAGCCACTCCTCGTACACCCCTGCAGCACTACCAGTGAAAGAACAGCAGTTTCGACAGTGCAGCACCACCCCTCGGGCCTGTCTTACAGCATCAGCGCTGGAAGGACAGCGCCATCAACAACACAACCCCACAAGGATCTACGCCTGGGAACATCAATACTGGGCATAAGCCCAATTTCTGAAAAGGGAAATTAAGTCTCCAGAGTCAGAGATGAGAGCCTTATTAAATGAGCTATGCTGAACTGACCGGGTAAATGAAAGGCAATGCATCAATGCAAATTACTAACATTATTTATAGAGAGCTGAAAATGTTCGTGTGGGGGGGTTGTAGTCTCTCTCTCCTCAACTAGTCTTCTTTCGCTTGCTCCCGCATGATTTCTTTTACCTAGCGCCTTCAATTTCAGAGCCCTCCTGGGCAGCAGCAGCTTTGACCCTGGCCAAACAATTCAAAGCTATTCTGTTATCTCTCCAGCTCCCTACTTTCGCTGGGGAATGCACTACTCCAAAGATCAATCCTTTCCCCTCCGTTGTGCTGAGTTAAGATCAAGAAGCCATTAATAATGTTATTTGATTTTTAGCCTGCCCTGTGCCACTAGAAACTAAGCCACAGCCTCTCGGGTCTTCCTCGCACAAACCACTCCATGAATTTTGGAGACCTCTTTATAAATATCTGCTTCAATCTTTTCCATGTTTGCAATGAATTACCCTCACTAATCTGACTCCACATCGATGTGTTCCCTGCTATCAAGACCAAAATGCCAAATATGATTTATTTTCATTCATTGCGTCTACTGCCACAAAATTGGAACAGGTAACATTTATAATAGAAATGTGATTGGCCCCACTGTCTCTAGAATGGCTATGTACTTAGCCTCCACTAATAAAAGGTTTAAAATTAATCTTGAAAGTCAATTTATTTAATATCACATTTCTACTGGTAGACAGTTATCTGCATACAAAGAAGCAGAATATTTTTTTAAAATGAGTCTTTCAACCCTCTAGCTGGGTTGGTATGCTAACATACTGAGGCACGTGGGTGTAGCGCACTTATGTGGTCCTTGGAAGATAATTTTTCAACTTATCCTAATCCTAAAGCAAATGTTCATAACCCATGTATTTCACATTGGGAGGAGGTCTACTGGATCTCAGTCTGAGCTCAGACTATGATGATCCCCCGGATTCTTTAGGGAGAATAAAATCTAATTGTATGGAGAGCTTTGATGTTTCCACAGTCCCTCTCCAACCCTTTTGGGATCTTCAAGATTCAAGTTCTGATTACAGTTTGTTAACCTCACATGATGGCAAAATGCACAGGTGATGCATGGCATTTACAATTGCCAGAATGAACTAACATCTCTTTTTTCAAAGGTGTGGGGAATCCCTTAGCTTTTCAATATTAGCCTGCATGAGCGACGGCTTCACTTTTTTGTCTCGCCCAACATTTTGAACCCTTGCTCAAGATCGGGGAAGGTGTTACTTGATACAGTCCAATAGGAACTCCATGATCACTTGGGGTGTACAATGTGCCCAGTCCAAAACTCACCTCAAGATCCAGAGGAACCAGTTTTTTAAAGAACCAGAATGTGGGGGGACGGGGGTTGTTTGGGACTACTGAAGAATGTTGCATATTTGCCCCAATCACAACGTAGAGGATTTGTGGTCATGAGTGCTGAAATACTGCTTCAAATGAGTGCAGCATCCTAATTCATTTAGGGCAGTGTAGTGCATTCCATTTATAACACAAAAATGTGTTGTTCACCTTTTGGCATCATTTGTTTTCCTTGAAAGCTAAATGTAGGAATGAGTTAGCTTGTGGGGCAGTGCTCCAGGGAGTTATATAAAATGAATTGCACAACACAGATAGCCAAATAGAAAGAGCATGTGTCATGGGGAGAAACGGCGGGAGGGGGGAGGGGGAGGGGAGATGTGAAACAGAAAAGCAAATTATAGCGTAGGGGGAAGCCTGTCAGAATGATGCAATTAAGATTGGATTGCAGAGGTCAGCAGGATCCAGAAGGGCAACAAATCCCCTTTTAAATCACAGTCATGAGACAGCTTGCTAGCAGAGTGATGAAACTGAAGATCAGGCAGCGTGAATGGCTTCCTCAGGGCTGTGACCAAACTCCCCCTGCTTTATACAGTCTATGCTATATCTAATATCAAAACTGGAAAGGAAGGTTGTTTTGCTGGATGTAAAAAAAAAAAATGCTGCTGATAAATTTTCCAACAAGGTTTATATTGCTTGCTGCAAAATGTTAACACCAAGCATTAAGTTTGTTGCAAACTTCAGCACAGGTACCATTGGAGGTTGATAAAAGATAACAAACAGGAAGTCCTTTTCACCAACTCCACAGTGGGAAATTCTGCAAGTAATAAGGTCTGCACTTACCCCAGTCAGCAGATGGCCCAGTGGGAGGGAGGAATTATTCAGAATTATCTTCAAGAAGAAAATACTATACAAGGAGAGATGAAACCTTCATAAGGGAAGTGTAACTGAGTTGTACCCATCACTTCTGAGCCTGAGCAGTGTCACTTGGGAGGAAGAGAGAGCTCATGAAAGTGAAGAAATGTGTCAGTGTTAATGATGGGTACAGTAACGGGGATCACAGACCTCACAGGTTCTGGTCTTCCCCAAGATCAATATGGCTACTAGAACGCTGCACTCAAAGGCATTCTGATTTTAAAAATCAAGCATATATCTGCAGCCCTTGAGGAGAGGACTGGACATATTCAAGGGTTCAGTTACATTATTGGAAATCCAAAACTCTTGTCTATCCAAATTTTCATTCTTATGTGTTTATAAGCCAAAACAATAACATTAATTTTAAACAGATATTTATTGGACAGGAGATTTTTTTTTTTAGACATTAAAAGCTATTACATAATAAAGCCTTGATGATACTACACAGTAAATAAAAATTTGTACAAATTACACAAACTATGTAGAACACAGTTGAGAGCAAATGGAGAATCTGTGAATGTTCAGAGTGTTCAACGGACTTTTTTGCTTAATTGAATCAACTAGAGAGCCAATTATATTATTTCTCGTATATGATGAAACTTGATTTGATTTCAAAATGATCTCATTGGCATCTGCATTCCATATGTCCTGGGAAAAACCAAAATACAGATGTGGGTTCAGATAAATCTAAGGCCTGCAGCATTTATTATTTATTTGCACAATGCAGTTTAAGTCAGCAAATAAAGGACTTTTAAATGTTCCTTTAATTCAAGAAGAACACCTAGGTGAAGTGAGGGCAAGAGCTATTTCTGTGGTAGGACCCATAATGTGGAATACCAAGTCTGAAACATCTTTAAAAATGGTGCGGGCCATCCAGTGTTCCCTCCATGTGACAGAGGCCGGCCAATGGTACGGATACCCTGTCACATGGTAAGGGCAAAGGCCATCAGCGCCATTTTTATTAGTGGCAGCCGACGGCCCGAGAGCGGGAAATCGCTCCCGGGAACCCCACTGGACCACCAGGTACCTGTAAAATGGTTTTTTTTTGGGGGGGAGGGGGGGGGAGGGAGGGTGGGGGAAGCAAAGGGATTAGTTTTAAAGGGTCAGGGTGGGTTTTTTGTTTATCGGCTTGGGCGCAGCCGATAAACAAAACCGCGATCGGCCCGATGAAAAAAAACCCACATGTGAATCGGAACCGGAATCCGAACCGTTTCCGATTCACATCTCTATTCATTATCCTCAGCAACACAGTGAGGAGAGCTTATTATCACTGTATGTGCATATTTAAATTGGTGTTCATGTTAAAATTTAGTGCAATTGTATTATTTTTGTTTGGAGTACTAATGCCATATTAGCTCATTGCGACTCAGACTGGCCACTATCAGATAGACAGGATGCTGGGCTTGATAGAGCTTGGTCTGACCCAGTATGGCACTTCATTAGCTTCTTCTACATGGCTGTTGAGAAGTGCATTTGCTGTAAAGTACTTTGGTTGATAGACCCATAAGGATGAAAAGATAAGCCATACAACAGGGTCATGTGCCATTAAATATCTGAATACAACTGACCCCGAGACTAAAAATGCATCAATCATTATTGATACTTTAGAGTACTGAATTGTTAAAAAGGTGTACGAATATTGACTTAACTCTGCCCTGTTACTCAAAATTAATTTTAATGATCCAGTGTGAAAACACTTCTTCTATCACAAGATGAAACAGCAAAATCATTTTTACAGAAAAGTTAATGCTAACATATCAGTAATGTGCATTGCAAGGACATGAACATCAACATTTTTCCTTTAAATGACCTGATTTTACATATACAAATCAGTTTGTCATGTTGATGCCCAAATATCTTGCCTCATGACTAGAAAGTTCTGGGCCTTTGAATGTTTAGTTTAACCCAGTAGATGTCAACCCAATCATGAAGACTAACCAGCCAATCTAGTTTTCAGAATATCCACAAGCATGTATATATCACTGGCATCAGTGGCATGGGATCTTCTTAGTGTTTGGGTAATTGCCAGGTACTTGTGGCCTGGATTGGCCTCTGTTGGAAACAGGATGCTGGGCTTGATGGACCCTTGGTCTGACCCAGCATGGCAATTTCTTATGTTCTTATGGAGTCTATTGTTCAGAATGGTTATAGACTATACGAGGGGTAACCCTGAGCTCAGTCTTGTAAATATGAAAAATTGTGGCGGACAACTGTTATATCTGCTATTACATTACTTTGATATTTCTTTAAGTATTTGCAGATGATATTCAGTTTTACTTTTAGTATCCATAAATTTGAAGGAAACTTTAGATGATTTTGAACTTTTTGCAGCAAGTAGTTGGTTGGAAAAATGTGCTGGTTCTTAAATTTGACAAATACTGAAGCCTTGTGGGTTTCTAGAAAGCCTCAGCCAGTGGATTTCTCTAGTATTTCAGTAGGGGGGAGGGACAAATCTAGTTTCAGGAACCATGTACGCAACTTGGGCTTTTATTTTTATTTTTCTTCATCCTGCTGACAACAGTTAAAAATGATTTTCTCTGTTAGGCATTTTAAACCAAAACAGCCTTGCCACATTAGACCGTTAATTGAGCAATCAGATTTTAGGACTATTGTTCAAGCATTTATTTTGACTACACTTGATTACTGGAATTCTGTTTATTCGGGGGTGCCAAGGCATAAGATGAGAGCAATACAACTTTTACAAAATTCAGCCATCAGGCTTGTCGAGAAGGTTTCTTTTCATGGTCAAGTTACTCCTTTGCTTCATCAGCTCCATTGGTTAACAGTGGAGCAGAGAGTCAATTTTAAAATTTTAGCCTTGATTTTTAAGTCACTTTTGTCGAATATTTTTAAAGTCTATGCTCCAAAAAGATCCTTAAGGTCTGCAGATAGGCATTATCTTGAAATGCCAGGGTTATGGCAGAACGCTTTCAGGAAATATGGCAGCATTGCATTTCTATTGGTGGAGTATTACTCTGGAAAGGCATGGCTCTAGAATTGCGAGCCATATCTCACTATAAATCATTTCATAAGGCATTGAAAACAGATTGTTAATGAAGCATTCCAGCATGTGATGACTTAAGAGATTGAGAGATTAAGAACTTTATGTGAATTGTTTATGTGCATTTTATGTATTTTGATCATTTCTGTTTCACTGTGATCTGCTTAGCATGGCATATTGTTAATAAAGGCAGAATATAAATGTCTGAAATAAATAAGTCTTGTTTACCTTTATTTCTATTACTCTTAAGGGTCAGATACACTAACCTTTTAATTCATAGATAGAAAAATGGGAAATATCCTTTACATTTAGCCCTAAGTAATATGAAGTCAAAACCAAAATTCAGTTATATGTAGGCAAATTTGAAGCAGCATGCAGGCAATTTTGATAAAAGGTGAAATGTACACCTTTTTGAAAATATGTTTTGCCTTCCAGATTGAATTTTAACTCTAAAGTTCTCCTAACCACCTCCGAGTAGGGATGGATTTAAGATTACAGCAGGTACAGGCAAGAATGGGGACATCCCCTCTGAACAGAAGAGCAAGGGAAGGAGAATGGAGAGCAGGTGGGAGGTTCCTAGGTTTGCAGCATTTTCTGATTTTAGGAGACAAATTCTATCTTGCATTCTTTTGTCTGAAACAGAAATAAGCACCAGTGCCTGACAGAGGGACCATAATCAATCAAAAAAAACCTTGAAATACCGAATTACACTGGACAACTGCACTAATGCAGAGTACAAAGAAGTGGCCAAGTGACTGCCTCAGCCAGCAATTCATAACTATGCATCACATTTAAGAAATGGAATTAATAACCTCGCTAAATTAAACTTGACATGGTTTAAAACAGAAGTCAATCTGTTTTCAATTCTGCAATCAATCATATCTGCAGTTTTATTAAGTTCAAAGACAGAACAAGCTTGAAATGTATTAGCTTTGTTAAAATATCAGTCTTCACTGTTAAGTGAGTTTTTTCAGATGCCTATTACCTTTCACAACAATGATAAATGTTTCTTCACTACCAAATAAAGCCAAATTTCCAGTGTTGTATATATACACACACAACGCATTAAATAGATCAAAAAATATTACCGTAGACTACCTACCTATGCCTACTACAGTCCCTTAGGGAGACCCCTGTGCTTCAGGTCAGCATAGTGAAAGGCAAGCTCGGGATGATTGTTTTAGAAGCTGGCACCCCAAGGAAACGGCCAATAAATAGACAGATAACTGAACAGATGTGATCTGAAAATCAGAAAGCAAGAAAAATATAGGGAACACCAAGGTCTCATTTCCATGCAGACTTTTCTCAAAAAAGACACTGGCAAGGGACCAATGACTTAATGCTGCAAGTCTCAGGTGACTACTTTTAAAATGAAAGCAGTCCAAGGTAAAATTAGTGTCTGGCATCCAGATATATCAGCAGTCAGACAAATTAAATTATCCTGTCAGGATCCTCTTGGACCGCTGATGTGTCCTTAAAATATAATGTGGACAGGACACCAAACAAAGAGTTAGAGAGGGGACATGTGCACAGCCGAACATGTAGAAAAACACACAGACGTGCTGATGTCATAAGCCTGTGAGCTCACATGCACAAGGATATAAAAGGCTAGAAGCTAATAATTTGTATGATGTTTATGGATGGCATCTTACTATTATTGTTCCCCCTCTACTTGTGAGCTGCTCTTCCAGCAGAGCTGCAGGGGAAACTAGATTTGAAAACTTTTAGAAAGAAAGTTAAGGCCATGTACTTTGAGCAGGCTTGTAAACGAATGCTTTATGGTTGCAAGTTTTGTTTTATGCATTAACAAGAGTTATATGTAAGATTTTACGTATATTTATTATGCTTGCTCACTATGGAGGTAATCTTCAGAGGAGTTATGCATGTAAATGTAACATACTATCAAAGCATAGAAACATGATGGCAGAAAAAGACTGTATGGCCCATCCTGTCTGCCCCTCCGCCCAATTAATTCAGCATTATAATGCTCATCACTTCCCAAGAGATCCCCTATGCTTTATTGGATTCACTGTTTTTGTTTCTACCACCTCTACTGGGAGATTATTCCATACATCCACCAACATATTAACATAATTAAAGTGCACATATGTAAAAAACCTATAGACAATTCAATAGCATATATTGCAGCAATTTTTAAATGCCCACTTACATGACTAAAGTGCATTTGCATGTGTAAGCCCTAGTTTTATGCATAAATCATTTTTTAAATTTCCCCTATGTGGTCTGCCCTGAACTATAAATTGGAAGATGTGGAATGTAAGTTTGAATAAATAAAATAAAATATTAGTCGCTACCTTACTTATAAATCAATAATGCAATCAATGATTTTATTTACTGCAATCCTATCTTACAATACAAATAGCAGAATAAGAATTAGATTTGAGAAGGTACAGTTTGCACATGTACTAACTATTGCCTATAAAGTTTTTGTTTTACCTAACATTTTTCCTAAATATATTCAAGCCCTGCATTATTATTCATTGGGGCATTATGCTGTCAGTGGTGCCATAAACATTACTCCACAGCTGATTGTAAGTGACTGTAATGTACTTGCAAGCACTCTGAGTGGTCGAGTGAGATCACATGCCATTGCCATTAGCATAGTATTACTGTACAGTAAACACATTTCCATTTGTTAGGGAAGCTGAATAAGAAAATGATCTAGTTTAATAATGAAGTACCAAATATATATGAGCAGCTCAAAAATCTTTACTTTAAACACTGAAGATATGCAGTTGTGTATTTTTCATCTGAGCTTTGCTTATAGGGTATGAGATGATCCTTTGGGCGATGACTAAGGTAAAAATCTGTTTTACAAGCATTGGCAAGAGTGATTTTTTTTGCAAGATAAAATGGGGGAGTAGTTAATGATTCCACTGCAATCTCTTTCAATAGAAGAAACTAAATTCTATGTTGACAATAAGCCATAGGCAGAAGGAAGAAGTTTGAGTTCAGACAATGCCATAGAATGTTGTGCTTTTTTTTTTATTTTTTATTAAACGGGTGAATTTTAAAAGTCTTATGCATGCCAAAGCCGGGAGATTCGCACGAATAATCGGCCCAGCGCATGCCGTGCAGATTTTAAGAGGCGCCCGGGTATGTGCATATCTCCTGCTGTGTGAGAGGGCTGGGGCATGGGCATTGTAGGAAATCTGAATTTCTGCACAGCAGGTCCCTATCCACGTTGTATCCCCCAGCCTGGTCCCCAGCCTGGTCCCCAGCCTGTGCTTTTCCTGGCTGTAAAGTTGCATGGGAGAAACCTTACAATGAGCATCAAGAAGCGACTAATGCACGTTATATCTTAGCAGATAAATGAGAGGGGATCCAGCTTGGAAATGCCTTGAATTTTATTTTACCAAGCCACGGAAGCATTTGTTAGATATTAACTATCAATGATTTTATATTTTTCTGGTGACTTTTTTATTTTAGGTAGAGAAAACTGCCCGATGAGCCCCTGAGGAAGGACATCGTCCAAAACACGGGTCGTGTGGGACATATAAAAGTTAAATAGTAATACGGACACAGAAAACTTTCAGATAAGCGTCTTTGGTCTTTTCAATAGTTGGCTCATATTGATTTAATAACTACAATAATGTTTCATATTTAAAAAAAAAATCAAAGTGAAAGCAGAGAAATGGAGGAGCTATGATTATACAATGGATGCAATCTCAAAGTGAAGTTTCTATAACGACTCTTTTCTTCAGTTTAACCACTATAAGTGAAGCATAAAATGTGCAATCCTCTAAGTATGAGGTCCTCTCCAGTCTGTTAATTCAAATTATGGTGCTTCCTGTATGTATGCTTGCTCTATTTATCTGGGTGAAAACTTTATGCACATATAAAACTATGATCTGGAAATATCTTTAAAATGTGTCCTCACTGCATTTTAGCTGCTGCTTACTACAATGATGCATTTTCATTCATCAACAGTAAGCACACAATAAATAATTTCTAGTTTGAGAGAAGATTCAGACCTAGCGGCAACCCTAATGGTATGTAATAAGCAGCTGAAAATAAACGTTTATCTTATGGTCAGGTCCACCACCTATCAATGCTGCTACTCAGAATATAAGTTTAGTAACATAGGAACATAGTAATGACGGCAGAAGAAGATCAATCGTTCCATCCAGTCTGCCCAGCAAGCTTCTTATGGCAGTACCTGCTGCTCCATGCAGGTTACCCCATGTTTCTGTTAAGGGTAGCAAGAACTGCTACTTTGTGCAGATTATCCCCAAGCTTAATGTTAAGGGTAGCAATATTTGCAAAATTATTAGCAGCAGCATTTTCACGGGTGAGCAGCCGTCCTGATAATTCAGACAATGCTTCAGCTTAAATGTGCTTTGCTTTTGGACTTGGCCTCAGAAGCAGCCCTGTGCTTTATCCCTAATGTCTGCATATCAGTACCCGGACTATTTCCAGAGGCACAAAAATGAGAATAAGGTCCACAATCAGAGGTCCTTTTCATTCTGTAAGAGGATACATGAGCTTTAAAATGGGTTGCCGTGTTCTGTTATCAATAGGAAGAAAAGGAGGAAATCCTATATTCCTCCTGATAAATAACAAGAAATAGCAAAATAGCAGCATGATATTTCACACCACCATTTAACAGCATGGAAGACAGGATTGTGCTTTATTTTGTTGCCTCTCATGGCACTGCTCAAACTGGTAATGGAAAAGGCTAACGACTTTTATTAATGTGCAGAGGTCTAGGGCAAACAGTACAAACAGAGTGGTCAACGTCACTGGTTCTTTCAGGAGTAGTAAAGGGGTGAGATGGTAAATAGTGCCGAGAGCTGCAAAATATATTTATGGGGCGGGGACTAAGGTGTGCTACAGTGCCCATTTATTCTGACAGAGAGAAAATGCCTATTTAGAGAATAAGATTTATGCTACAGCGCTGCTTCTAACAAAGTCTGGAATAGATTAGCTATCAAGCATCCAGAATCTGGCTTACCATCCAGTGACCACTTGGCCAGTTCTGAATTATGGTGGATCATATTGGGCCAATTCATGAAAGCTTTTCTCCCAGTTTGTGTCTGGGGCATGACCTTGATGCATCAGTACCATTTTATGTAGATGCTAATGGTCTCCCTGAGGGATCCCAGAATATAATGCTACTCAGTGCTTCAGGTGGAAGCATCAGTGAGAATAAGAAAAATAAAAAGATAAGATGAGGAGGAGGAGAAGAAAGTGCTAGAAAATAAAGTTTAGGGTGTGGCAAAATAGCAGATGAGGAGGCTGAGGCAAAGTATTAGAAGAGGGGGACGGGTATATTTTTCTTACCTCATGCTCACTCCAAAATATTCTGCAGAGTGGGCGTCAAATGTTAGAAATTAGTCAGACTTAAAAATAGATTCACTACAGTTTTAGAGAAAGTACTGTACAGAAACTTGGCAGGTTAGTTAGAAAGAGAAAAATGTGAATGCATGCCACGGTATGAATGCAAAGCAGATTGCTTTTGGTCTCTAGCTGGCCAACTTAGAATTCTCCCAGTCATTTGCTTTCAGCCTTTGAAGTTCCCGCACTGGGTTTCCCCACTTCCAGGGTCTCAAATTAATTAAAAAGTAAGCAAGGACCAGCAAGTGGCCAAAGCAGCTCAAATGGAGAATATAATATGCAAACAAAAATGCAATTGTGAGATAAGCACAGGAGGACGTGGCAGGTACCTGGTGGTAAAAATCAGAGAGAACAAACCATTTAAGCCATATGAAGACTGGGATGCTTAATGGAAACGTTTTCCATTGATCTTTTCACCTCATGGATTCTGCTCACCATTTATCTGTCTGGTTTGGCAACGTTTCACATATGAACAGGAGCAGCTGTGCAAGTTTTAGAGCAGGGGTATTTAGGTAAGCGGGCATTCAGCGGAACATGGTCAGTCGTAATGTTTCCCCTTCTTTTCCCTCGGGTGAGGGCTCTGCTAACATCGGGACCGTGCTGCTAAAGATCAGGTGGCTTCATTGTTACCTGAACTCCTGAGATGAGCTTACTAAGGGCAATAATTGGTTTACAGGAGGCGGGATCAGTTTCCTGAAACTCTACACCTATGATGAAGAAGTAATAAGTGCCAGAACAAAGAGAAATGCTCTTGGGGTGTTTTCATCTTTACCAATTTCATTCTTTCCCATGATGACAATGAGTGCCTCTGGAAGTACATAGGTTATTTCAGGCCTGATATGCCATTACTCAGGAGAATAAAATGAAACCAAGAGTACAAAATAAGATAAGAAGGACAAAGGCCTATACATAGCTCTATGGGGAATTATATCATAATCCTACAGAACAGATAGAATTTCAGGCACTGTACACAGTTTGATTTCACTATAAATCTCTGTAGGCTTCCCATAGGAATTATTGATCTTTCTAGTGTTGTTATAGTAATCTATAAACAGGGAGGATAACTTTCAAACAAATGCATGTTGCGGCATACATGTGTGTATATGGCCAAGAGCAGATGTTAGCTAGTATTTTATAACCCGCACATAGTTTTATCAAATACACATCAATGCATTCAACATTTGCACTTTTCCTACCTATTTTAAAAATATACGTGTATATTTTAAGCACAAAAATAAATAGCACTTGCTTGTGTAAATCTGGATTTATGCGAGCAAGTGGGTGCATTTTAAACGTGCACCTTTCAAGGAAATTACCAGTTTTAGCAATCAGTCCATCAGTTTGTCCAGTTCTTTTCCAGGTCATAGAGACTCTTCTGGTTCTTCAGCCTGAACTCCCCCAGTTAACCCAGACCTCCCACTCAGCCAACAGTACACAATAAACATGTTTAATATCATTTGACCAGGATAATTATCAGGTGTAATATTTCACGAGTAAATTGGTAAATCTACCTGTGCAGGTGTCTTTTTAAAAGCAACTTACATGCATAAATGTTGGTCCTGCCCCAAAACGTCCCTAACCTGTATGTTAACGCACATAACATTTTGAAAATTCACCCTACACTTTATAAGGAACTATCTGTCCCATGTTAGTATTTTGAGTTTAACAATTTAGACTTTGTAAGTTTGCATACTATCATCATGAACAATAAAACTGCTTTTATAAATTTATTAATGCTTAAGAGTTACAACTCTGGGGCTACTTTCCAGAAACGTGCATTTTGATGGAAAGTCTGCAAGTAATTTTACCTGTGAGCTTAGCATCAGTTCTAAAAGGGAAAGCAATGAGTGTACTTTCCCTTCGAAAATTGGCAGAGGAAATACTACAGGCAGAGATTTGCAAAACTAAGTGCATCATTGCATTCACCTAATCCCTCCACTGGGAATGCCTCCACTCAATGTGCGTAAAAGTAGAAACTGAGAAATGTGATGGTAGAAAATGAACAAATGGCTTATTTAGTCTGCTCATCCATACCAACTGCTCGGCTCTAAAATCACCCCCACTCCCTCAAAGATCTCGTGTACTTATCCCAATAATTCACATATTATCCATGTCTTCACAGCCTCCACTAGGAGGCTGTTCCATGCACCTACCATGGTTTCTGTAAAGAAATATTTCCTAAAATTATTCGAGTCTACCCTCTTTCATCCTCATCCCATGACCCCCCTCACCCAGAACATACTTTCCATTCAAAGAGGCCTGCTTATATTAATACCCTGGAGATA